>NC_061121.1:166831170-166992365 GCF_002878395.1 Capsicum annuum
ATATCTAATATAATCAATATTAGCACATCCTACCAGATCAAAATTGTCTCCACAAGGATAGTACAAGAACAAATCCCTTGTACCTTTTAGATACCTATAAATTCTTTTTTAGCTTTCAAATTAGACTCTTCATGACATGCATAAGATCTTGCATCCATTCTCACACTAAGCATAATATCTGGCCTGCTTGTAATGAGATATAGTAAGAATCCAATTATCCCTCTATACATGGTCTCATTAACTGAGGGATGAAATTCATCATTATCCATCTTAGAACTAATTCCAATTACTGTTTCAATTGGCTTTGAATTTCCCGTGTTGTATTTCATTAGTAGTTGCTTGATGTACTTCTCTGGAAAGATCATTCTCCCTTGAGAAGTTTTCTTGATCTAAAAACCTAGAAAGAAACTTGGTTCGACCATCAAGCTTATTTCAAATTCACTCCCTATTAGCTTTGCAAACTCTTCACATGGGGATTCAGAAGTAGCTCCTAAGATTATAGCATCAAAATATATCTGAACAATTAGTAGGCTGATACCTCTTGACATTAAAAAGAGACTTCGTCAATTTTCCCTCTTTTAAAGCCATTTTCCAGAAAAAACATTTAAAGTCTCTCATATCAAGCCCTAAATTCGTGCTTCAACCCATAGATATATTTGTACAATTTGAGTACATGATGAGGAAAATCTGCATCTTCAAAACTTGGAGTTGTTTGACATAGACTTCTCCCTTCAAGTTTCTATTCAGAAAATAACTTTTGACATGCATTTGGAAGAGTTTGAACCCTATCCTTTCTACTGGGGAAAATGTCTCATCATAATTAATTCCTTTATCATACTTATAGCCTTGAATAACTATCCTTACTTTGTTTCTGTTGATAGTTCCTTGTTTATCCTACTTACTTTTCTCACCCATTTGTTCCCAATAATTGTTCTGTCAATAGGTATTGGGACCAAGTGCCATACTTTACTTTTTTGAAATTCTTTAAGCTCTACATGCATTGCATTCATCCAGTCAACATCTTTCACGTCTTATTTCACATTTTAATGCTTAATTTGGGACAGTATTGCCGATAATGCCATGAAATTTTTGGCTTGAGCTCTTGTTTAGACTTTAGATTCCAAAGGTGTAGTCAGATTCCCAAGTGGGTGAGAAAATTTGTGCCTCCAGTTTGACCTTCTAAAATAAGTTCCACTGGGACCAAATCTTTAAGAATTTTGACTAGACCCTTCTTGTGGTTCTTCTACTATGTAAGTTCCACATACGTGTTTGAGATCCTAGATCACCATCACTTTCATCATTCTCATCTACATCGTTTAGTTCTTGAGCAATATCATCCTTTTGAACAGGAATGAGATCTTCAATTTCTAAATCTTCACCATCACTTCGATTCATTAGATTTTCTGACTCATCAAAGACCATATGCACACTTTATTCAATACACTGAGTTCTTTCGTTGAAAACTCTGTATGCTTTGTTTGTTGAGGAATATCCTTCGAATACTGCTTCATCACTTTTGGAGTCAAACTTTCATAGATCATTCTTCCTATAATTTATAACAAAGCATTTACGAACAAACGGTCTAAATAGTCAAGCATAGGCATTTTATTGAACACAAGCTCCTACTAGGTATTATTTAGGAGTGATCTAATAAAGCACATATTTGTCACATAGCAAGCAGTATACAACTTTATCTCAAAAGTTCTTTGAAATCCCACTATCAATAATCATGGTCCTGACAATATTTATGAGGATTCTATTCTTTATTTCAACAATTCTATTTTTCTAAGGAGTCCTTGGAGCAGATAAATTATGATTGATTCCATTTTTAGCATAAAATCATAAAACTTGGGAGTTCTCAAATTCAGTTTTATGATTAGATTTGCATTCAGCAATCGTACAATTCACCTTCAATTGAATTTGTTTGGCAAAAGTAACCCGAACCTCATAGGTTTCATGCTTTGTTCTTAAGAACATTGTCAAAGTGAACCTTGAGTAGTCATCCACAATTACAAATGCATACTTCTTTATTTCTCTACTTTGGACTTTAACAGGTCCATATAAATCTACAAGTAGCATCTCAAGGGTTCTAGAACTACTCACCTACTTTTTTAGCTTAAAGAAAGGCCTGGATTATTTGTCCTTAACACAAGTATTACAAACCTTGTTGTCTAGAAATTTTATCTTTGGCATGCGACGGACCAGGTCCTTTGAAATCAACTTATTTAGTAAAGACGAACTTAAATGTCCCAGCCTTCTGTACCAAAAATCAACATCTTCACTTTGAATACTTAAGCAAGTTTATTACTCCTTAGCAACATACATATTTTTTATCCTCTTGGCTTTGAGAATTACTCCCCCAAACTTAAGGATTGACACAGTACATCCAACAACTGAGAATTTGACCTCATTACCTTTGTCACAAATTTGAGAAACACTTAGAAGACTGTACTTAAGTCCATTCACATAGTACACATCTTATATTTCTTGATTAGATGATTTTCCAATCTTTCCTATACCATGTTTATAATCTTTTTACAATTTCAAAAAGAGACATCTCTACCTTGAAGTGTCTTGAGAGAAAAAAACAGTCATTCCTCCCACACATGTGATTTGAACATTCATTATTTATGAACTAGTTATGACTACAATCCCCTCCTCCTACCTGCGACACAGTCATTCATTAGATTTTGGATCCCACTTGAGTTTGAGTTCTCAATAGAAAGACACAGGTATGATTCAATATTTCTTAGCCCATCTAGGTAGAGAGGTATTCTTCATATTTTTCAAGGGAATGAAACCCTTAGGATAGTAATTCTCCTGCTAGATATATTTAATACTGCTTATTCCAGCTCTAATCCAAAACTGATAGTTTTCCTTCAAGTGTCAATCTCTTTCACAATGAGTACATAGAGATTTGTGGACCTTATTTTTAATACAATGAACAACTTTCCCATGAGACCCAAGTGATTGGGATTTTTACTAATATCCAAGTGCTTTACCATTATTGATACTCTAACTAGTTAAATTAGAACGGATTTGTGATGATTTAGTCCTTTTAGTGATTTGTTAAGTTCTTCCCTTAGACAAATCCGGTCCCATTCTAATTCTTCATTCCTATGATGTACAATCATAAGATTCTTTTGACAATCCCTAAACTTTTCTTCAAGCTCAATTTGAAGACTTGAAGCTTCTTTATTCCCTTTACGATCAAAATCATTTACTTTTTCCAGTTAACTCATTAAATTCTATTTCTTAGAATTCTACTTTGTTAACAACTCTTTTATTTTTGATATTTGAAGAATTAATGAAATCAATTCAAGATCCTAATTTTCTACTTTCTTTTCTAGAGCATTTTTCTCAGCAATCAGTTCATACATAATATCAATCAATCTATTTGCTAGCTTCTTTATCTTTCAAGCATATTAGCTATCTAAATAATCCTTCATATCATAGAGAGTTACTTTATTTTATTATTCATCTTTAGCATTTTCCATGATATCAAACATAGAACCATAGGTTACTTTACGCTCCTCCATAGCCGGCATAGACACATTTTTAGCCTTTTTTCCTTTATCAGCTACACTGTTAGGTCCTACTTTACTACATAGTCAGCTACAACCTTTCTTCTTGATTTTATAGGAAACTGGTACCTGTTCATTCCTTTTTCACCTCCAGTCTTGAGATGTTCTTGGTAATCAATTTTGTACATTGGATAGTCAATAAGATCCTAAAAACTTTCACATTGTGACAAACTTTAACAGTGCCTCCTTTTTTTCTGCTAGTTCTACTTTTTTGAAATTAAACACTTTTATTCATAGCTCTAACAATCCTTTTGGCAAAAAATGCAACATCAGTGTCTTCTTCACTTGAATAAGACTTTTAAGACTTCAATGCTAGAGATTTTTCCCTTTTTGCTTCCTTCTTTTCTTGTCCTTGCTACTTCTTGAGGTCATGAATCTTTAGATTGCTAATGAGTTCATCCATAGTTAGAGTCTTCAGGTTTCTTGCATTAGTTTTAGCATCCACTTTGATTTCCCAAGACCTAGTAAGAACACTTGGAATTTTCTCACTTACTTATATGAAAGAATAACCTCTCTTAAGCGGTGTAGATAATTTGTGATAGAAGTAAATCTTGTATGCATTTCTTTAACAGTCTCTCCTTCTTTCATTGTGAAGGTTTCATAATGAGTAGTCAGTATATAAACTATAGAATTCCTTTACATCATTTGTTCCTTCATGAGATATCTTGTAATACCCCGTACTTCTACTTATCTTGGAATCATCCTAAGAATGTTAGAAATCTACTTTGAAAGATGAATCCATTTTTGTACATATGGAATCTCTAAGATTTTCACTTTTTGTTAAGTGTGAAATTGAATAAGCCTTCCATCGATACCCATTTTGTCAAAATCTGATATCTGGGTAGAATGTTATGGCCAAATACAGAAAGCAATCAAAACTGCCCAGGTGCGACGGTGAGAGCCGATGGACCGTTAAGGTAGCGACGGACCATCGCCCAAGCCATCGCAGCGGAGATAGTGAGATCACATTTTGCCTAAGTGAGATGGCTCAGGCTAATGGACCATCTCCCAAGTCATCGTAGAAGAGGCAATGAACCCCTATTTTGCCCAGGTACGACGGTCAGGACCGATGGACCGTCGACCCAGTGACGGACCATCGCACCCATCGTCGAATATTTTATTTAGATATTTTAAGACATTTTTAAAAAGGCTGTTTTGGTATTTTACCACCCTTTCTAAAATCTAATAATATCATATGAAGGCTCTTAAGTTCATTATCCATCTACAACATCAAATTAGGGTTTTTTCTCAAATATAATACCCAAGAACAAGACAAAAATCCTTCTTCAAAAAACTAAGAGATTAAAGTTCTCCAAGTCCAAGAACTACAAGAAACTCACAATCAAGGTATGTCATATGTTGATTCATGAGCCTCTTTCACCCATGAAGCTCAAGAATCTCTTTTCAAAATCCAAGATTTGTGTATTGATGAATGTTCGTGATTTAAATTGAATTGAAATTCATGTTCATATTTTTGTGGGGTTTTGATTCATGTTTTCAATTACATATTCCAATGATTGACCCTAGTATCGGATGATTTGCATAATAATCACAATAAACCCTTCAAAATTATAAATTTATTTATGCAACCATGATAATTAGATGCATTGATGATGGCATAACCAAAGTATGCTCCCCATGTATTTCATTAAATGCCTATGTGAAGGAAAAGTGCCATACTAGTATAATAATATGAAATCCCCGTTCATGTATAAATTTATACATGTCAAGTGTTTGATCAAATGTCTTAGTCATTGAATTATGGATATATATGTATCCATTGTGGTGGTTTAGAACTTGTACTTCATGAAATCTCCAACTTATTGTATTATGGATTGTGACGTTGGTCATGTATTCAAGAAAGTCATGCTTTGTCAATTTCTTCCCATTGAGTCCTGGGGGTACTTGTACCTAAAAATTTAGCTGTGTGCCTAGAATCAGTGTTATGTATTCAAGATACTCTCAGTCAAGCCATGATTCATAGAATTAATTCAGTATCATAACTCAGGGAAATGCTGTAAACTCAGTAATTCTAGTAATCTTAGAGATCTCAAAAATTCAATGTCTATTTAGATGGGACTAGAAATCAGCATCGAGCAAACCCAAGGATAGGAACCTACCTGTTATCTGAGGGTGTGATTCATAGAAGCAATCCTTGCATTCCAGAACTACTTAGCCAGCGTGGATTGAGACATCATAGCCTGTTAGATGAGGTGGTTTAATTTGTTAAATGAGGGTTCCCACTGTTCTTACTAGAGTTACCTTTTATATAAGGGTTACTCAAAGTTTGTCCTTACCAGTGGTGCAGTATTGACACTCTTCTAATTGGGGTTACAAATTGGACCCTAACTCAGCTATATTATTTTATTTAGGGCATGTCAGTTAGATGACTAATTCCCGTAGTTTCAGTTCAAAATCAGGAATGTCAGATACAATCATGTAATCTCAATAATAGAACTCAGATAGTTTTACAGAATTTAGGAAGGCTCCATTTCTAATTTTGGTATTTTTATGTCTTTATTGGTTTAGACTTGAACATTGGTATTGGCTATGGTCAAGAGCATATCTCGATCAGATGTTGTTTTGAGATCAGATAGAGGCTTTATAAGACTACTTTAGGTTGCTATAGGTGGCGTCGGTAGTGGTGCCAGACTAGGCATTGGTATTGGTATTGTGGTTAACACTGTATGACTGTTTTTGATTTATGATTGTTTCCTTTTGTTATGGTATGGATATGGACTTAGTTATGATTTTTGTTATGTTATGGTTGTTGGTTGGGCTTTCAGTGGATGGACTTGCTGGGTTGGTTGTGGTTGTTAACCTATTCCAAAGTCTTTTTGTTGTAAAAAACGCTATATAGTTATATGTTCAGAATTGATCCGACATTGGGTACATGCTTGGTTGGTTTGGCTTAGGTAATGAGGTGTTCTCCAGTCCTTGTAGGGCCTGAGATGCCCATTATGATAAGGCCCTGGTTTGGGTCATACCAAAACTATTAGTCCCAGCAAGTCATAAATGACTTGGGGAAGCTACGGAGAAGGCCTAATTGTAAACATAAACAAAAATATAAAAAATGATCGAAAAAGTTATTACAATATCCACTACTAAAAGGACATTCATCCCCAAAAGTCAATAGATGGAAAGAATCTCAAAATGATGAGGGGATGAGGTACTGGGCTCGCAATCTATGAGCATGACTTTTCAGATAACGTCCACGAAGTGGGAAAACTTCTAAGGGATTTATCCACGTGTGTCTCTTTTTCTACCAGCACCCTCATGTTATATATAACAGTCAAAAGTTAACTACAACCACTAACTGGCCTCCAACTAAACTACAACCACTAATTGGCCTCCAACTAAATCGAAAAAGCCAATGCACGCAATATGAACCACTACACAGTGACATCATCTCTATACTCGCACAAATCCATAAAGGCTTATCCAAGCAAAAAACACACACCAAGGCTTGAGTTATATCAACGATTCTAAATCCAAATATAATCTTCCTTTAACATTTCGCACCTGTTGTCCACTCCAAACCAGGAGGAAAATCACCCGAGTCTCATCTGCGTAATCTCATCAATGAGAACTCAAAAAACTGAAGCTGATATACTGAAAGTTCATATGACAAATAAAAGAATAAGCCCATAAGGTGCTATCTGGGCACACAAATGGAAATAATCAAGGAATGCATTCTATTCCAATGCTATAACTAGTCCATATGGTAATCAAACTGAAATCCTAAAGATCAAGCCATACTACTCATCACTGAATGATCCACTCCTAGGATGTCCTATCAACCAAAAATAAAACCATACCAGATCCAACACAAGCATACTACTCCCACCAAGTGTATCATCCAAAATTCTCAAAGAAGACTGAAATCTCCAAGTCAAAGTTGAATGAACAAATGCCGAGATCATGGGCTATCACCTGGAACTTAGCAACTATAAACCATCCAAAGTCGAGAAGACTGAATAGGTAACTACTGAGTAGGCTCATCCATCCTATCAATGAAATATGAACTAAGACAAACATAAAAACAAAGGACGCACTTAACTCAACAACTCTAGGCTAAAGTCTCAACACTAAGACTAAATCGCTTGATCTCAACTACCCAAACTAAACCTACAGAAGGGTAGGCATTAATAATCCAAATAAATTAAAACTTCCATATCCCCATCCCAAGGCATCAAATCAAAATTTGAGCCAACAAATCTAAACCAAGTTCTAATACTCACACCGACCATTCTATCTAAATTAGGTATATCTGTACCATATCATATCAAGCCAAAATCAAAACATATCGGAAGAACAAAAGTACAACAGAGGAAAAATCACCGGCTGAAAACACAAGATATCCAATCCTGTAAGGGTAAGAACTCTAGAAACTTGGAGAAATGAAACTTTAGTTGAAACTAATCCAAATGTAAACTTAAGAAGTGATCACAGGACATTCTACCAACTTCTATCTCTATAACTTTATGAAACACAAAAATCACACCACGGTGAGAACGGGGCATACAGCTCCATACATATTACAATGGTAAACCATCACACGGAAATGAATTCAACAAATCTATGAGATTAACCCACAACATCTCAATTTCTATATCAAAATGCTATCGTGTAATAAAATAGCCACTAAGGAAGAAGTGACCTCAAACTAGTCAATCTCATAAATGAGCTAAATAGGACGGGATAGCCAACACAAAAGCCTTTGCAACCCTGGAGGCAAGTATAAGAATCTCCAAATCAATAACTGGCAATAAAACTAACTTTCCAACTCTAGACTCATACAAAACAGGGAAGGTCAACTTACCTTTGACACCACAATAATCTCTGAATCAATCTAACACAGCTAATCACAAAGTAAAAAAATCAACCTTATCATGCTATGGAAATGAAATTATCCAATCAGTCTATATGTACTCAATCCACCAAATAAGAATTGAAAGGAGATGAAATTCTAACTAGATAAGACTAGTATATACAGCTAGCCAGTGAGAATCAATTACATCAATAAATAAGATCAAATAGTATCAACAACCTCAAGTATGGTAGCAATAGTAACAACAATATCAATATCAATATAATAAATAGGCGGTACCAAAATGAACATCAATATCATGTACCGCTCCAGGGCCATAACAAGGCTAACATGCCAAGAAAAATATGACCCAAACCGAAAAGATACACCCATAGGGAGATAATATCAATACAAATATACTCCCTCCACTACTAAAGGAAATAAAACACAGAGTATTCATATAATCATAATTCAATAACAAGGCACACAATCACCAGTATGAACTCATTAAGAAAAGTAATCATCAATGGGCATGAAAACTTTAATACATCTAATAAAAGCCAAAAGCAGAAAAATAAAATAACACCAATCACGATGAAATCCACAATTACATACCTGATGGGCATAGGGAAAAAAAATTTAATGGGTCCAAATTTGGACCGATCAACTAAGTCATTAACTAAGGTAACAAACACACTATCTCTAACTAAAGATGTCACAACAACATGAGGCTGATCTGAATGTGCTGGAATGACTAGAAACCCTATGCTGAGGACACTCTCTAGACTAGTAATTGATTTCTCTGCAGTAGTAACACACTCCTAAAGATCTAATACTGGCGAGCAATACAAACTAAGCCTAAATAGCTGGCCAACTGACACTGAGAGCAATCTCTACTATAATGGTCATCCTTTTTGCAATCATGGCCTACCTCATGAACTCTAGGATGGCAGGGAATATATGATAACTCTATCCAATAAACTAACTCACATCTAGGGCACTTTCTAGATCAGTGTCTTATCTTGCCATACCTAAAACAGGATCTCGCACAAAATACTAACAACACTATACTGATGGCATGGCCTCTTGACACCACCTCTATAAATCTCAATACATACTCTCTCTATGGCCCTCACATAATCAACAAGCGGACAGAAGAAAACCCTGACTACTATCATATGATCCGATGCCATGCGGAGTGGCAATGCTAGTCCTTTAACAAATCCATACGCTAAGTTTTACTAGAAGAATATCACATAAAAATATGTTAGGTCCATTCTAGAACCCCAATCTCGTACATAGAAACTAGTCAAGAACCCTGACGAACACGAATAGACCAAACTCAAGCCTAAGAACTATCAATGACTCAAATATTATTTATGGCTGAGAGGATCTGTAATCAGGACTCGGATCCCTAATGTTGAACATTAAAGGGTTGAAGTAGTCACAAGCTCAATAGGAGCCTAAGCTAACCCTAAATCCTTTCAGAAATTTTTTAATATCCATTTCAGACACTCTAACCCTAGTTCGATGCTACACTGGAACTCTTGAAAGGTGTGCTGAAGTCTCATCCTCATCTATCGACAATGTCACCCACCTTGCATCATTCATTAGGTATAGAATAGAGTCAAAGAATGTGTACAAAGTTCATAGAAATCTGACCACTTGATAAGGAGTCATGAAGGGAATTTCCTAAAATGTCCATGTAGCCTCCTGAAGCTAGGTTACGAATGACTCCACATCGATCCAAAGGACTCTGTTAAATACTTAGTTCTTGTACTAACACAATAGTGAAACCTAGGCTCTGATACCAATATACCACAACCTAATTTCTTAGGTCATGATGGCGTCTACTATAACCCACCAGTAGACAAGTGAAACCCATAGTCCAGAACTACTAGTAATGGACTACCCAATATATAACAAAATGAATTGTGAATAGATAAATAAATAAGCAATTATGTAATATAATCCCAAAACCTAGTGGTACATCATAAGAGCTACTAATAATACAAGAGTACAAAGTGAAGTTCAACTGAATATACTTATATAACTTATTTGTCTAATAAATTAGAGAGATAGGTCATACTCCAAATTTCAGGAACTCACTCTAAGTCTTTGAACCATGACTACTCTACATGATGCACACACATCAATGATGATAACCTGTACAATGATATACAGTCTATAGAAGTATAGTATGGGTACCAAAACAATGGGTACTCAGTAGGCATCATTGACCGACTAAGCTAAGTCATGATATAAAGATGATATAATGCAATTAATCATAACTAAGTCAAAGTACAAAATCAAACCTGAATCATCTCCATCATCACTGTATATAATAAGTAATCAAGATAGAATAATATTATATCATAAGACATCCATACTCGCCAATATCACTATACATAACAAGTAATAAATATCAGAATAACAATATAACATAAGGTATCCACACATGCCAATAACAAGTAATAAATATCGAAATAACAACATAACATTATTCGTCCATATATGCCAATATCGCTATACATAATAGGTAATAAGTATCTGAATAACACAATATAAGGAATCAACACAAGCAAACATAAGTATGAAGTTGGCTCCCATACGCCAACTAGTGCATAAAGTAAAGAACTAATCACAACATCCCATGCCACTAGAGAGTACACCCAAGAGAAATGTAAAGTAATCTAATCAACAATACATCAAAAATCTATCATTATTCAACCATTATTCCACTCTTACCATCAATCGGTCAGTTTATGAATATTCCACAATTATCATCAATTAGAAGTTGACCAACCTTCATCAATTATCATCAACATTCATAATTAAACAACGTATGACAATATATGCATAACGGTAACAATAGCATCATTTAGACAACTATATCATCGATACAGACTAATAGCTCTTTATTTGCTAGAAAATGCTTATTTACTAAACAAATTACTCACTAGTCATCATATACCTTCTAATTTTTATTTATACACTATTCACCACATAATCACTATTCATGGCTCAACAACTAGTCATTCTTTAGAAACTAATCAATAACTAGCACATAACAAAAATTCATTATTAAGCCACAGTTATCAAATCACCAATATTTATTTCTAGCCATCACAAACTCACTAATCAACAATTATCATATAACCGCTAATCACCAATTATTCACTATTCAATTTATTGACTAAACACCATTTAGTAACTAGCATCAGTAATCTGCAAATCCTTATTTGAAAACTAGTCATCATCATAGACTAAATCATTATTACCAACTAATCATCATTGCTATAAGTCTTCATTTATGAGAAACTTTATTATATGTTTAATTGTCATAATTACTTTTCATTAATACCACTAGTCCTTATTTTCGCTAAGTTTCCACTACCCATATGTCATTATTAACCTCTTAATTAATATTCACCAATAATCATCTTTTCAACCTTAATTATGGCCGACATTTTGAATATCAATATTATACCTAACTACACATAAACATAAACGACATATAGTTTCCATATATAGGGCTAGCCAGGATCAAATTGGTAGATGTACTCATAGACACATAAATAATCCTCCTCCAACATTATCAGGTATATACGTATCATTAAATAATCCTCCCACTTTCCCGAGTATATACGTATCATCCTAATTATCCTCTATCCTTTTCAAGTATCATTATATCATCATTATAAGCCTCGTCCTTGCGAGTATCATCATATCATTATAGTATCCTCCAGCCTTGCTGGGTGTCATCAAATCATCATAATATTCTTTGGCCTTGTCGGGTATCATCATCACATTCTCCAGCCTTATCGGGTATTATTATATCATCACAATATCCTCTGACCTTTTATCATAATATCCTCTGGCCTTGGTAGACATCATCAAATCATCATAATATCCTCTGACTATACCAGGAATAATCATATAATCATAATATCCTCCAGCCTTCCTAGGCATCATCATAATATCCATATTAATATCATTAATAAAGAGAAAGCCCCATGAGGGCTAAAGTAAATAAAGATAAATAGCTAAGCAAGATTATCATACCTCCATATTTTATCGTTCATTATCAATGTCACATTATCAATAAGTGTGTATATATATATGTAATGTAAATGTTATAAGTGATAAGTCAATAATCTAGTCTATTAGAGCATGAGCATAACCATAAGAATTATCATGAATAGTGGCCCACAAGTAACCTTCTCATTGGCCCTCGATTAGCATAAAGAAAGTTTATTACTAACTTGAGTAATATCAAATCTATGGCATAATTTATAGCATATTAATAGCATAGTTGATATCGTACTTTATTTTTTAAGCCATGTTATAATCAAGGGACCATTCAATAAGGTGTTTGTTGGTCTATATAATAGCCAAGCAATATCCCGAGTAATAACCACCCCCATGGCTTAATGAATAACATGGTCATGGGCTTCTTGAATAGCATAAACAATAACTCTTTATGGAATCATCAATAAATTTAATATAAAGCTTCCTCAATATAGCCCCAAGGGGAATTTTCTAGGAATTTCATAAGCATCTTTGGGTCTTACGAGGACTGCCTAAATCTTGGCTTATGGTGGGTCGAGGCCTACTAATAAATCCCCCAATATACCTTCTAAGTTTATTTCTACCTTGGACTAGGCTAGGGTCTCTAATTCAACTTTTAAATGTAAAACAATCCACCATTAAGTCCAAGGTTGGGATCTGACTCAAATACTATCAATAAGTCTATTGGAACTAAAGAAACTTCATTGGGGTAAGAAACTAAGGCCAATATTTCCCTAAACATGAGTGACAAAGTCATTCCTATCTAACTAGAGTAGTTCTAAGCATTCTCTTATTAAGCATGAAACATTATGTCTAATCCATTAAGGTTCAAGATAATAAGCTAGGCATTTCACTATATGGGTCCTAAACTAAGAACCTAAAAGATCCATTAACCACAAGTATTGAATAATAATTAAACGAAAACCTAAAACCCCTCCCAATCTAGCAAGTTATCACAATTATACTGTAACAAAGCTCATTTTAATGAGGGATAAACCTAAGTTACCTCAAATTTGAAGATTTTTCATCAATCCGTTAAACCTTCATTTTCCCTTCTAAGAAGCCTCTTTAACATTCCTAGATATCAAAACCATAATCTGCTCATCAATACGAGCATAAAAATACTCATATTCCATCATTGTGCATTGGGCCCAAAAATAACACCAAAACATAAAGTGGATCCGACATATGGAAAACACATTTTTGAGGTCAACCCAAGCTCATAAACCATCAAGGAATCATAGCCCTCACGAAATAGGTAAAAACTAAACTTATTTGGGGCTAAAATCAAGCCCTCAAGCTATTTGGAATTATGGTCAAAAAATAAAGAAATTCAAGCTTTAACTTGAAGGATTGTTACCTTAAATTCATTGTACATCACAAAAATATATGTTAATCAAGATTCCAAATCACTTCTAGGACTCAATATAGAGTTATCTCACCCTTCTAGTGCTTTTATGTCTCAAAGATGAAGAGAAAATAGCCAAATCGCGACTTGGGGGCCTATTTATAGCCCCACAAGGCATGGAGACATCGCTATCACAGTCCTAGGGACCGCAATCGCACTATTTTGATCGGAATAAGTCCTTGTTAGATAGCACTTGTCCAGTAGCGGTATAGTACAAAACTTGTTTTTGACCTTTAAAACTCATTTGGAATCCAATTTTCACAAATTAACTATGTAACCCTACTAAATTTGATGTTCCAGACGAGTTGGTGAAGTTGAATTATCCATCCAAGGTCATTAAGCAAATTGTAGGCCCCACACTTATATTTTCTAATTTTTCCACTTTTCAAACAATAGGTCAAAATGAGCTGGGATGCATTGGGACTCACATCAAAGGTCTACCTAGTCTAAAATCAATATTCTGGATCTGATCGCACAGTTAAAATTTGCATCAAAGATGGTCTTACAAAAATTTTTACCTGGTGGCCATTTGAAACCAACAAAGACTTCTAAATAGAGAATTAGGTCTAAAAACAAAATAAACTACTTAATAACTGAACTATCAGTCCTAGTAAGTCATAAATGACTTGGGGAAACTATGGAGAAGCCATAATAGTGAAGATATGAAAAAATATGAAAAATGACCGAAAGGGTCATTATACAAGCTCAAGGTAGCATTACCCTTACAAAATTGGTGAAACACAAGCTAAAATAGGGCTAAAATCAAGCCCTAGGGGTTTTTTGGATTTAAGCAATAAATCAAGAAATTTCACCAAGAAAAAGGTAAATTCTTACCTTAAATTGGTGGATAATCACAAAAATAAATGTTCCACCATCTTCCTAATCACAAACAAGCTTGAATTTCACTTAATCTCTCTATTTAGGGTTTATTCTCTCAAGATAGGTGTGTGAAATGTATAAAATCAGAGACTAAGGGGTTATTTTATACCCATTCTAGTTTCTCAGCAATTGCTATTGCGATCTGAGGCCTTGCAATCGCAGTACCTCTCATCTGTAATATAATTTATGATCACAACAACACCTTCTTGATCGCAGAATCTCTGTTGCACATGAAGTCGCTATTGTGGCCCTAAGAGATGTGATTGCAGTGGCATCAGATTTGTTCATGCACTAGATTTTCCCAGTCCAAAATGGGCTCGACCGAGTATTTTGAATTAATTTAGAATCTCGTGTACGCAAACAAACTATGTAATAATAAGAAATTTGATATTACGGCAGCGATGTCATACTCAAAATTTTCATTAAAGGTCATTTTGACCAAATGTGGGTCGCACACCTATATTTTATTTTCTCCACTTTTCGACTAATAGGTCAAAATAAGCTAGAGTACCTCGAGACCTGAACCAAAGGTCTACCTTGCCTAAAGTCAACATTCTGGAGATGATGGTATAGTTGAATTTGCATACGAGATTATTTTACTAAAGTATTTTCTTGGTGGCCATTAGATACCAATGAGGACTTCTAAATAGGGAATTAGTTCTAAAATCCAAACAAACTGCCCGATAATCAAACTGTCAGTCCAAGCAAGTCATAAATAACTTGGAGTAACTATGGAAAATTTCTAATAGTGAATAAGAGAACATATGGAAAATTACCTAAAGGGTCATTACATTTCGACTCCTTTGTAATTGTTTTCATCGATGATATCCTTTTTTAACTGAGAAGTAGGGATGAGCATGAGTAGTATTAGAGGATTGTTCCATTCTTTAAGGAATCATAGTCTTTTCTTTAAATTCTCAAAGTACAAGTTTTGTCCTGGTTCTATTATATTCATAGGACATCTGGTATATAAGTATGAGATTATGGTTTATCCGATGAAGTTTGAGGCTATTCGTGGTTGGCCATACTAATATCTCCAGCTGAGATTTAAATTTTTATTGGGATGGGAGGATACTACAGGATGTTTGTTGATAGATATACTACTGTTGAACGACCAATGACCTGATTAACTCAAAAAGAGATTTTTCTTTAGTGGTTCAATGAGTGTGAGTTCATCTTTTGGAAACACAAGGACTTGATTACTTACACTCTTATTTTGACTATTCTAGTTTAGTGTGAGCAGTTTACAGCTTATTATGATTCTTATAGTGTTTGTTTGGGTTATGTTTTGAGGCAATAGGTTTGAGTTATTTCTTATTCCTCAAGGAAGATAAAGTGTACGAGTGCCACTACCAATCTACGATTTAGAGTTGGCAGTGAGAGCTCATGCACTTAAGATTTTGAGGCACTACATCTTGGTGTTCATTATAAGATTATACTGACCATCATTGTCTTCATTATATTATGACCCAGTGGTAGCTTAAGCCAAGGAAGAATAGATGGGTTGGATTACTGTATGACTAAGCGGCAGAAGAGCCAAGATTCTTACCAAGGGGTTCAAAAGTGAACATACAAACTAACCAAACACGGATCGATATCAACTATATATATATATAAAATAATTTTAATCATGTATATGTAATAAAATTTTTGGTTGAAAGTGGTTCGGATGAACCCCTTATCCTAAGTGTAGCTCCACTCCTAAGACCATGATATCTCTAATCCATACCACCTAGTCAAGAACAATGTGGTAGCAGATGCCTTGATCCAGAAGGTGATGAGTATGGGTAGCCTGGCCTTCATTTCACTTTTGTAGAAGTCATTGGCTTGGGACATTCATTCCTTAGACAATTGAACAGCCTGTCTTCATATTTTATACCCAAGGAGGATTCTTACGAGTGTTGAGGCTAGATCTACCTTGATGGAAACAATTTAAGATCATTAATTTGAGGATAGTAGACTGTAGGACATATATTATCAGGTTTTAAGAGGTGATTCCAGTTAGGTTACGTTTGATTTTGTGGGTATTTTGAGGTTTGATGACTGAATTTGTGTTCTAAAGGTTAGAGACTTCAATTAATTTTGTACGTATCACAACCTAATTTATGAGTCATGATGGAACCTTCTTTTCCTCACCAATAGGTAAACCAAAACCATAGCCCAAAATTATAAGTAATGGGCTATTTGGCGGAAAATAGCATAAATGCCAAAAGAAAACAAATAAATGAAGAATAAGAAACAAATCCTAATAATTTCATACGAGAAGAGAAATAAAAGATGTAATAACCTCTCAAGATATAGTCATGGCGGTACAAGATCCACTAATCCAAAAGAATATGAGTACTATCATTGTTCAATATACATCTCTCATGAAACTAAAAAGACTAAACAAAATACAAAAGATGGAGAAAAGGTTAAATATAGCTTTGAGAGCTCACCTTATCTCTAAACTCTGGGTCATATGATCGTAGCATCAATAGCAGTAACTAGTAGTCGAATCTACTCCAAAAAGGTACAAAAGTATACTATGAGTACCAAACCAACGGATACTTAGTAGGAGTCATCAGTTGACTGAGCTAAATTATTATATAAATATAATAAAATTTGAGATAAATAAGTTAAGTCAAGATGAGGGAAAAACCTAGATTAATGCTTCAAATAATATAACAAAATTAGTAGAATAATAATAATAATAATAATAATAATAATAATAATAATAATAAAGCACATTACAACTACATCTACACGACTGACCACCATAAGCCAGGAAGTGCAATAAATTAAATAAACCCAATAGTGCCCTCTATAATCCCCAAGGGTGCAAGCAAAGAGAAATAATAACATCCATTATGCCAATTAACGATACCTTAAAAACATGATCTATGAACCTTTCATACTATCAACACCAGACTCGAACCGGTTCCATAATCTTATGAATAAACTTTTAATGTTAGGCTTGAACCAGAACTCATATCCTTATTTGTCGGACTTGAACAGAAACTTATGTTATGAATAATATCAGAATCAAACACATCTTAAAAATCATATATTGACAACCTTGAACCAAAACTAGCATCATCTCCCAAGAAACAATCTAAAATAAAGCATCATACATTTAAACCTCTTCAAGTTCTAAAATATAAATTAAGCTGACGAGAGATATTTACAAAGTCTACAAGAAACTAAGAATAGTCTTGGCCTAAGGTGGGTTGGAGGGCCCCAATTCTAATTCCCAAAATCCATTCTAAGGAAAATACAACCCCAAAATGGGCTAAGGTAGCTAATTTGACAACTAGATATAAAGTAAGCCACATGTTAGTTCTAAGATAACAATTCTACCTAAATGATAAGTAATTAAGACAATTATGCCTAATTTGTGGATCCTTAATCAGCTAAACAATTCAATTTACGCTAGATATAACTTCAATTCCTAATTTTCAAACCCATATCTAGCACAATATAAATGTACTAAAATTTAGTCCAATCTATGAGAAAGTTAAATCTAGTCTACCTGGATGCTGAAGAAAGCTCGGTGAATTCTGCTAAATTATTGATTTCCGTTGCTGAGAAACTTCTGCATGATTCCACAATATCAAAAAGATAATCAACTCATTAATATGAGAACAATGGTACAATATAAATGTACTACAATTTAGTCCAATCTATGCGAAAGTTAAACCTAGTCTGCCTGGATGCTGAAGAAAGCTCGGTGAATTCTGCTAAATTATTTATTTCCCTTATTGAGAAACTTCTGCATGATTCCACAATATCAAAAAGATAATCAACTCATTAATATGAGAACAATGGTACCCATATTGTATTTTTATGGTTTCGGTCCAAAATCACGTAAAAATTTCATATGGGGTCCACTTGAAAAGTCACACTTTAAAAATCATCAAAAGGCCCTCTTTGTTCAAAGAACATTTATCCTCAAGAATGGGTAAATTCCTAGCTCAGTGCTAATAAAATCAACCCAATAATAATCTAGGGATTTTTTAGACAAATTGAGAAATTGACCATAAATTTAACAAAAAAATACCATGATTTTGATGAAAAAAGGAGTAATCTAAGCTCACAAACATCCCAAAAACTTCTAAGAAGTTTCAGCCAATTTTCCACACTCTATAGGTTATAGCTCTTGAGACTTCTGAGAAAATGAGAGAAAAATTTGGTTAATAGAATATTTAATTGCTTTTAGGTGCCGCTTAAGCAGACTCTTAACTACTTAAGAGGTCACCGCTAAACCGAACAAGTACTGCTAAAGCGGTACCGCTTAGGGTAGCAGACTGCTAAAGCAAACTAACTGTCGTTAAAGAGGCATCCTATTTATCATCAGTCTACAACTAAATCACTTGGATGGGTAATCCAAGCCTAGTAAACTGCCAGGCAAACCACTTAAGCGGCCTCCGCTAAATTGGCCAAAGGGCTTCTTTAGCGGATGCACTAGCAAGAATTTTCACTGACCCCTTGGGATTTGATTGAAATCTAGTGAATGAAAATAGACTATGCTACCCTACAAAATTCGTCATTCAAGACTCAATATCGTAGTGAAAATTTCCATCTGAGGTAATTTTGATGAAAAGTGGGCCCCATGAGTTGATTTTCAAGAACAAGTCCACCTTGTTGAATAAGTACATGGACATCTCTAGACTAATGATGTATATGTAACAAAGAAGATGAGAAGAAGAAGTAAGCAGAGATATGTGAAAGGCAGAATAAGATGTTTTGGTATTTAGATTACGGTGGAGGTTAGTAGCAGAGTAGTAGAGATGGTGAAAAATGGTTAAGAAGAAGTAGGGCAATTTTTGTCCCCACTCTACGGATAGTGCTCCTTATTCAAATTCGTCGGGTGATCATTATTTTCAGAATAGTGTTGGTTTTGGGGTGCATGGTACCTAACCTCAGGATAGTGGAGCTCTGTTAGCTCCATTATATCCCCCATGTAGATTTTGTAGTCAGGTGTACCGTGGTGTTTATGAAGAAGGGAGGAAGAAGTTCTTTAAATGTGGTTAGATTGATTATATACATAGGGATTGTCCCTCTAGGGTTGCTTTTGGGGAAAATAAGATCCATGTAGCTACTTTTTTTATCTCTTGTACCAAAGGGTACAACTTCTTCTTTTGGCCCGGACATTGGTCAAAACCGTCTATATGCTTTAGCTACCCACCAATATTCTAAGGCATCCCCCAATGTTATTATTGGTACAATCAAACTTTTCTCTCCTGATCAATATTGTCTACTTGATCCTGAATCTTCCCTTTCATATGTGATTGGTTACATGGATATTTATTTTTATTTTTATCCAGAGTGTATTCCAGATACCTTTTTTGTATCCAGTCCAGTGGGTGACTCCATTATGGCTAGAAAGATCTATAGTGATTGTGTGTGGTAGAGAGACCTTGGTGTATCTGATAGAGTTGGACATGTTAGATTTTGATGTGATTTTGGGGATGGATTCGTTGTATTCGTTTATTGTCGAACTCGAAAGGTCAGTTTCTACTTCTCTAATGAGCCGATGATTGAATGGGAAGGTAGTTCTCTAGTGCCTAAGGGAAGGTTTGTATCATTTATTATAGCACGAAAGTTGATTTATAAGGCAAGTCTCTATCACTTAGTGCATGTTAAGGATTCTAGGTCCTAAGGACCTTCTTTGCAATTTGTCCCTGTGGTCTGTGAGTTTCCTGAGATGTTCTTTGGTAATCTTCCTAGTGTCCCCTCGATATGGAAATTGATATTGGGAATGATCTTCTTCTAGACACTCATCCTATTTTTATCCCTCTCTATGGAATGGCTCTGACTGAGTTGAAGGTACTCAAGGAGCAGTGGAAAGATATTCTAGATAAGGGTTTCATGCTCCCTAGTGTTTCTTCTTGAGGTTCTCCGATTCTATTCGTGTGTAAGAAGGATGGGTTCCTTTGGATGTGTATATATTATCTCTAGTTAAATAAGGTGATGGTGAAGTATATGTATCCATTTTTTTGGATCATTGATCTTTTTGATCATCCTTAGGGTGTGAAATGCTTCTCAAATATTGATCTTCGGTTGGGTTACTATCTTATAAGACCGCCTTTCGAATCCGGTGTGATCATTTTTATTTTTGGTGATGTTCTTTGGTTAACTATGCCCTGGCAACATTTAAAGATCTCATGAATCGAGTATTCCATCAGTTCATAGATTTATTTGTAATTGTGTTTATAGATTATATTTCGGTGTATACCAAAAATAAGGCAGATAATGTCGATCACCTCTGCCTTGTGTTACAAACCTTGAAAGATCAATGGTTGTATGCAAAATTCTCGAAAGTGAGTTTTGGTTTAATGTGTTGACCTATCTGGGTCATGTTTTTTCTAGTAAAGGGATTATGGTGTATCCACAAAAAGTTATAGTGGTCAAGAAGTGGCCTAGACCCACGACTCCAACTGATATTCGGATTTTCATGGGTTTAGCTAGTTATTATAGGAGGTTTGTAAAAAGTTTATTTTCTATCACTACCTCATTGACTAAGTTGACACAGAAGAAGGTAAAGTTTTTGTGTTTTGATGCTTATGAGGGTAGTTTTGAGAAGTTAAAAGATAAGTTGACTGTAGCTTCGGTCTTGACTCTTTATGAGGGTACTGATGATGTTGTTGTGTATTGTGATGCATCCCAGGTGGGACTTGATTTTGTTTTGATGTAGGATGATAGGGTCGTTGCATATGCTTTTAGGGAGTTAAAGGATCGTTAGAAGAACTATCTGAATCATGATTTGGAATTGTTAGTTGTGGTGTTTCAATTGATGATCTAGCAACATTAGTTGTACAGGATCCATGTAGATATTTATTTTGATCATTTAAGCCTATAATATATGTACACCCAGAAGGAGCTAAATCTTATAAAAAAGAGGTGACTTGAGTTGCTAAAGGACTACGACATGATTCTCCACTATCACCCAAGTAAAGCTAATGTGGTTGCCGATGCTCTTAAGAGGTTGTCCATGGGGAGATTATCTTATATGGACAAAGAGAAGTGGGATTTGATGAAGGAAATTCACCATTTGGCTAATCTTGGAGTCCATCTCATGGATTTTGAGGATAATGGTGTGATTGTTCAAGAGTTGGAAAAGTCATCTCTGGGTGCGGAGGTCAAGGAGAAATAGATTTTGGATGCTATCTTGATGTCGATCAAAGAAGAGGATGGTCACCCGAAAGTGATGGCTTTCGAGATTGGTTGTGATGGTAACTGGAGGTACCAAGGTAGATTATGTGTTTTTGATGTTAATGGGTTGCAAAGATTTCAAGACCTAAACCACGGCCTAGCCGTAATGGGTATCTTATGTCCTACGTGAACAAGAGATCACCTCATCCCCTAACCTAACAAACATACCAACCACAAGTGATGGATGACTTTTGTCCATATAATAAGATAGGGCAATATAGGACTAATAATAGCTCATAAAATTTATAAAAAAATTCATCACCACCACACACTAAACCATCACACCAAAGTCAACAGTAATCCACAAAGCCTCTACAATCTAAAGTCATCAAGATATAGGGACATGCCCATAAAAAGAGCAAAAAATCCAAGTCTTACAAAGTCAATGACATAGAGTAAAAAGACTATGAAATGAATGAATACTGGATTATGGATGCACACTACTTCAATGTCAACTCACGAACCACTCAAAAACCTAATCAGTGCGAAGGAAAATTAAAAGAAGCTCTGGTCCCTGATCATGTAGGGATACAGCATCCAGAGGCGGTTAGAGATTAGAATGCTAGCATGTAATTCAGGGATAGAGGAATAAAATAATTACGTCAAGAAAACCAAGTCAAATCATCATATATAATCATATGTATACCTACATATTTATATATATAGTGCTAGGATAGGGAGTAAGGCTCAGCGTGAACTTTTTAAACCTTAACCTGGGTTATATAGGATAATTTTTAGATAACAAGAAACCCACGGGCTAGGTACTGAATTATGATAACTGAATGATTGATATCTGAGTTTAGGGATACTGAATTACTTTATACTGAGTAACTATTTCTGATAGTCCTGATTTTGTAAAACTGAAATGAGTTCTGTACTGAGCTGGGTGATTCTATCTGGCAGTCCTAATTTAGAAACTTAACTGGGTTTTATACTAAGTCTGAAATTAAAAGTATGAGAGTGTCCATCTAACCAACATACCCCGATTATAAACTGAGTTAGGGTCCAACCTGTGACCCTAGTTGGAAGGGTGTTTGCACCATGCCAAGGGATACTAACAATGGCTATGATTTAATGCTCTCTGAACGAAAGCTCTTTCATCAACCCTCACTGGCAGGAAAACTCATATGAGATATATCAACCCTACACAGGCAGGAAGAATCTCAACCTCTCCTGGGTACGTAATTTTATAACGCAGGGATTGCTAATAATGGTCAAACCATTTATTGGTAGATATGCAACCATCCCTAGGTTCACTCTGTGCTGATTTCTACTCTCAACTGAATAGACACTAAACTCATTTCTAGACTATACTAGGCTTAAATAAACTATTATTAATCATGCCATCTATTTGAACGGGACTAAGTTCACTGAGGATTCCAAATCTTCAATTTGTTTTAAAAACCCACGGTTGAATCTTTATTTATTTGGATTATCTATATGGAATCCTTGAGAGTGTTCTTGAATATTTTTGGTGAATGAGTACTATGCTCAATTGGGGTTGAAATTTTGTGTTTGGACTGATAAGGGTGTGGGAACCTACCGAATATACCCTTAATAAGACCGGTATTACAGTATAACTAGGAGCGCAATTTCATGGGCCAACGCAATACGCCACTATCGCGGTGGCTCACTGGAAATTGATGAATGGGAATTTTTCCCCTCTGCGATGCACCACCATTACGGAGTCCCGCTGGAAATTGACCATCATTATTTATACCCTCTTAGCGACGCGCCAAGGATAGCAATGAAGGTGTTTTCCCACTAGAACTTAAATTAACAATAACTCCTTCACCGAGTATCCATTTTGGATGCATCTTATGTCGACGGAAAACTTATTCAATCATCTACGAAATAAAAAGTTGAAATCGAAGGGATTCCATTGGAAAAAATTTTTAATCATTCTAGAAGCCAATGTTAGATATTTTAGCTAAGAAAAAACTTTGGGGCATTACAATATCCCCCCTTGGGAACATTTCTCCCCAAATGTTGACACGCGATACAGAGAAGTATAATTTCAAGCATACCAAGGCATATAAAGAATAAGGGAAGGATTGTACCATCGATTTAATCATCCATTGGATCAAAAAGGTTTGGGTATCTAGCTCTGATGTCAACTTTTGATTCCCAAGTCGCTTCTTCAATTTTTTGGTTTCTCCACAAAACTTTAACTGAGACTATCTCTTTGGTCCTCAATCTTCTAACTTAGTGGTCCAAAATCTCTATAGGCTCTTCTTCATAGGATAAGAAGTTTGGCAGTTTGATTTCTTCGATAGGAAATACTAAAGAATGGTCTCCAATACACTTCTTCAACATAGATATATGAAACAACAAATGAACCGAACCCAAACTAGATGGAAATTCTAACTTTTACACAACTCCACCTATCCTTCTCACAATCTTATATGGTTTTATATTGCGAGGACTTAGCTTACCTTTCTTCCTATATCGCATGTATCCTTTCATGGAAGAAACCTTAAGAAACACCCAATCTCCAACCTCAAACTCTAGATCACTTCTCCTAATATCGGTGTAGGAATTCTGACGACGCCGAGGTGTCTTAAATCTTTCTCTAATGACTTTCACATTCTCTAATGCCTGATGAACTAGATTAGACCAAAATATCTGCATCTTATGTACCTCATACCATCATATCGGGGATCTATATCTTCTCCCATACAATGCCTCAAAAGGTGCCATCTTAATATTGGAATGGAAACTATTACTATATACGAACTCTATCAATGGAAAGTGCTCTACCCAACTACCTTTAAAATCAATCATGCAGGCCCTCAACATATCCTCAATGGTTTGGATGGTGCGCTCAGATTGCCCATCTGTCTGAGGGTGGAAAACCATGCTCAAATTCACTTGGGTACCTAGACCTATTTGAAATGATCTCCAAAATTGTAAATAAAACTGTGTACCTCTGCCAGATATGATGGACAAATGTACCCCATGCAAATGAAATATTTTTGGAATAAATAGCTTTACATAATTCTCTCTCGAATAACTTGTCCTGACAGTTAGAAAGTGAGGTGACTTGGTCAACCTATCTACAATTACCCAAATGGAATCATACTAGTTTCAGGACCTCAGAAGTACTGTAATGAAGTCTATATTAATCATCTCCCGCTTCCACAAAGGCAAAACTATCTCTTGAGAAGAACCACCAGGCCTCAAATATTCCACTTTAACTTGTTGACAATTCAAACACTTGGCAACATAGTTAGCTAAATAACGCTCTATATTATTCCACCAATAAATAGTTTTCAAATCCTAATACATCTTATTAGAGCCAGCGTGAACAACATACATCGATGTGTGAACTTTGTTAAGGATTCTCTTCCTCAGACCATTTACATCTGGCACACACAATCTACCCTGTTATCTCAAAACACCATCACCACTAATTTCAAAAGACAATACCTTTTGTTGAACCACATCTTTCTTGATCTTGATCAAGATGGGTTCTTTAAGCTGCTTCTCTTTGACTTCTGCACAAAGGGAAGATTTACCTATTTCATGAACAAGCACTCCTCCATCCTCAAAATCCAAAAGTTGTATTCGTAGATTTGCCATTTGGTGAATATCCTTCACCATCTCCCTCTTTTCTTTCTCTACATGAGAAAGACTACCCATAGGTAGCCTGTTGAGAGCGTCGGCTACCATATTCACCTTGCCTGAATGATAGTGCAGACTCATGTCATAGTCTTTTAAAAGTTGCAACCACTGTCTCTGCCTGAGATTTAATTATTTTTGTGAGAAAACATATTGTAAACTCTTATGGTCAGTAAATATATCAACGTGTACCCCATACAAATAGTGTCGCCAGATCTTAAGTGCAAAAACCACAACCGCTAACTCCAAGTCATGAGTAGGGTAGTTCCTCATGCACCTTCAACTTTCTAGATGTATAAGACACTACCTTACCGTGATGCATAAGAACACACCAAAGTCCTACTCGGGACGCATCACAGTATACAATAAAACCTTCTGTACCCTCTGGAAAAGTCAGAACAGGAGAAGTAGTCAACATTTCTTTCAACTTCTCAAAACTATTTTCATAATAGTCAGACCACAAAAACTTCACCATTTTTCTAACCCAACTTAGTAAGTGGTGCAGCTATGGAAGAAAAAATCTCATCGAATCTTCTATGATAACACGCCAAACCCAAGAAACTTCGAATGTCGGTTGGAGTTATGGGTCTGGGCCATTTTCTCACTACCTAAATTTTTTGGGGATCAACCTTAATTCCCTCACTACAAATAATATGCACCAAGAATGCAATAGCATTCAACCAGAATTCACACTTAGAAAACATTACATACAACCTATGATCTTTAAGTGTCTAAAGGATGATTCAGAGGTGACTGGCATGGTCCTCTTCATTCTTTGAATATACAAAAATGTCATGAATGAATACAATGACAAACAGATCCAGAAACTAATGGAGAACCCTATTCATTAGATCCATGAAATCTGCAGGGCCGTTAGTCTATGCAAAGGACATGAGTAAGAATTCATATAGGTTGTATCTTGTTCTAAAAGTTGTTTTGGGAATATTTGACTCTCTAACTTTCAACTAGTGATATCCCAAACGAAGGTCTATCTTTGAAAAAAATTTAGCACCCTGAAGTTGATCAAAAAGATCATCAATCCTAGGAAGGGGATATTTATTTTTAATCATGACCTTATTCAACTGGTGGTAACCGATGCACATATGACAGGAACCATCTTTATTTTGCACGAAAAGTATAGGTGTACCCCAGGGAGACACACTGGGGTGGATAAAACCTTTATCTAGAGGATCTGCTAGCTGTCCTTTAAACACTTTTAACTCTATCGGAGCCATACTATATGGTAGAATATAAATAAGAAGGCTATCTGGCAATAAATCAATACCAAAATCTATCTCAGTATCAGGTGATAGTCTTGGAGAACTTCTGGAAAGACTTCCGAGAATTCATTCACTACGGGGACAGACTAAAGAGGGAGACTTTTGGCGCTAGAATCTTTAACACAAAAAACATGATACAAGCAACCTTTGGAAATAAGTTCACGGGCCCTGAGATAAGATATAAAGTGCCCTCTAGGTGCTAGAGAATGTCCCTCCCATTCTATCGCAGACTGATTTAGAAATAAAAAGGTGACTTTTCGGGTCCAATAATTCAAGGTGGCATAGCATGAATAGAGCCAGTCCATCCCTAAGATGGCATCAAAATCAACCATATCAAGTTCTATGAGATATGCTTCAATATCCCAGCTAAAAATAGACACAACAAAATTTCTATACACCCTCGTAGCCACAACAAAATCTCCCACTGGGTGGATATTGAAAAAGATTCAGTAATCACATCAGGCTCTAACCCAAAACTAACAGCCATCTATGGGGTCACATAAGACAAGGTAGACCAAGGATTAAGTAATACGTACACATCACGAGAGAAGATTTGAAATGTACCGATGACAACATCTGGTGAGGCCTCTACGTCCTGGCAGTTGATCAAAGCATACAACTGGTTCTGACTATTTTCGGAGGCTGAAGTGGCACCCTTCTGAGGTGGTGGTGCAGATGAATTTACCTGTGACTTGGCTCCTCCAACATTACTCTTTTTTGTCAGACAGTCTCTCTTGATATGGCCTGGCTGACCGTATGAATAACACACCAAAGAGCCAAACTGGTATCTCCCTGGATGATTCCTCCTGCATCTCCCATAGCGTGGATAGAACTGAGAGGTCTGGGCTACATTTTCCTGCGACTGTGTACCCTGCATCTTCGAACCCTGACTAGACTAAAAATTCTGGGTTTTCTACTCAACTGTGGGTCTGGACACTAGAGTACTAGCTACTAACTGTGCATTATGCTAATTCTTTTTGTTTTTCCATTTTCCGCCACAATTATTGCTCTATTGTTGACTATGACTCTGATGTATCACTCTGGATCTCTTTGCCTGCCTGTTCTTTTCCCTAGATTCAGCTATCTTCTTCTTCTTCTCCTCAACTTGCTGCATACGAACTTACAGTCTAGCAAAGTCCATATACCTATTAAGCATAGCTCCCTGAAACTCAAGCACCAGATATTTTGAAAGCCCGAAATCAAACTTTCTCATTCGGGCCCTCATACTACTCGTCATCTCAGAAGCATAATGGGTCAGCTGGTTAAACTTTAAAGTATACTCCTAAACACTCATCTTACCCTGCTTAAGGTTCATGAACTACTCTACTTTAGCTTCCCTCAGATCCAGAGGAAAGAGTTGGTCAAGAAAAGCTTCCACGAACT
Organism: Capsicum annuum; assembly: GCF_002878395.1. Taxonomy (NCBI): domain Eukaryota; kingdom Viridiplantae; phylum Streptophyta; class Magnoliopsida; order Solanales; family Solanaceae; genus Capsicum; species Capsicum annuum. The sequence continues at coordinate 166,859,401 of NC_061121.1, forward strand.
CATCCCAAACTGTGGGCTCAGCACTATCACCCTTCGCATCATCCCACTCGTTGTACCATTAGTTTGCTACATCTTTTAGCTGATATGCTACTAGCTCAACACCCTCTACCTGATCAACATGCATTACTTTGAAAATATACTCCATTTCACCTGTGAACTCCTGCGGGTCCTCTTCTACTTTATCGCTAGAGAACTTGGGCGGGTTCATTCTCATGAGCTGGTCCAATCTAGTATCTTCAGAAGTAATAGACGTAGACCCAGTATCTTGCGTCCTCTGAGTCTTTGTAGCTACCAACTGTGTCGGCATATGAATAGACTATCTAAATTTGGCATTCAAAATCTCTCCTTCACGAGGCAGAGTGCAATTAGCCCCCATTCCGGGAGCTCTGGGAGGACTTCTCGATAAATGAGGTACTCTCGGAGTAGAAATAGGTTCTAGGGTATGATCTCTGTTATGGGTTCACATCCCATGAGTAGGACGTACTTTATCATCCTGAGCATAAATTCTTTTCCGATGGGGAGGCATCGCTGGTTTTCTGAAAAGAAAGAGGTCATTAATTAGGGGACAGATTAGACTCTGAAGCACAAACTAAATCACAAAGAAGAGAAATATTCTTAAACACCTAGTAGCCTCCTTCTTATAAGTGTGGCGTGCTACATACGTATAAATAATACTCTACCCAACATAATTTTGTAGACACCCTGGGACCATGAACCTTGCTTTGATACCAAGTTAATCACGACCCAAATGAGGGCCTGGCCTTGACGGACATCCCAAACAATGAAGGCCCAGAATGCCCTTCTCTATTTGGTAATCATACACACACTGTTTAGGCTATAATTTGATTCTAACAACTTATCATAGTTCTTTATGAATCATTTCCCCAAGTCATACTCAATACAACAGCTCAAGCACCGCTCACTGGACACCTTAGGACTAGGGTCATATGACTCGTCAAGATACCCTACAACTCGTAAGGTGAGTCATAGTCAGGACAGTAAGGATAAAATTGAAAAAATTTTCAAGGACAAAAATATGGGGTGTTACATCTACCTTATACAAAGGTATGCAATTATTAGAAAAAAATTACCTTATCGATGTTACATAATAACACCTTGAACTTCTGAAACAGGGGCTTTCACTTTGGCAAGTCTTGTAATTTACTTAAGATGTTTAGTATAATACTGTATATGGTCCTTAAACTTAGGGTTGCACTTAAATGAATACTGCAATTAGATGACTGAACAAAAAATTCTACCTTAACATGCTACCAAAATAAAATTTTAATGTTAAACTACCAAAAAAATTGTTTAGGCTATTTGGAGGAGCTGTTATTACCTTTAAACTCTGATGCTACTCAAATCATCTTCAACATGCTCTAAAAAAGACTAGTGAAATTTGTCTTCCAATTGACTCCTGATCAACGGCATGGTAGGTCGTAAGGTGAATCAGAATGTTTCCATAGGATATTAATCTAAGAAACCACCCGTATGATTAATAAAAGTTACAAAAATAACAATGTTTATGTTCCGGATTAATGCATACTTTTAATCCATCACTCCCAACATTCCAATGTGTTATTGTAGTACATTTCTCCTTTCTTTTTTCACTTAAGCCGATCTCGTGAACTCAGTAGTTTTATTTTCAGGTAAAATACAGACCAAAAGATAACAGCAATACATCTAGCAGGTTGTGATGCATTATCTTAAATGCTCAAGTCAGTCATGTATATACCATAACATCAGGATGCTAGTAACTATTTTGTCAAATTTAGGCTATATATATGAAACCCTATTCAATTATGTCCTCTTCATTCAATAAAGGGTTCTCGTAAAGTTAATTTAAAATACAGAAGAATGCAATAATTGTAATTTGAAACTGAATGATTAGAAAAAAATGTCACCTCTGCCAAATAGATTAACAATGTATATAACAAAATTAAAAGATTAATCAATTTATAGACATGTAGTTGCACCCTAGCTTCACCTATTCTATAAAATATAGACATATTGAAAGAAATTAGCAAAAATTTGAACTGGTCTCCTAACAAAGAGGTTGTTCTAGTCAAGTGTTTTTATTGGTTTAATTAATGTGTAGACATACTAAAGAAATGTTTGCAGCATACAATATTCAGTTTGTTCGTAGTGTTTTAACATTCCTATTTTGCACCACTCTTTTTTATATTAATATTTTGTTACTGGTAGATAAAACATTTATTTGAATATAGTTGTATGCAATGAAATTTTATTAAATTTGTATCCGTGCGTAATACGTATTATATAAAATTTGAAATAATATTAGTACCAATTAAATATTGTGGATTAATTTAATTGGATTAATTATTTAAGTCCAAACATGTATGGATTTAATTAAAGTCCAATTTCTATTGAGCTAGCCCATTAATTTGGGTTACAAATGATGAACTCACTTTGATAAGCCCAAAATGCTATCTTTTTCTAGAGGCCCAATTTGGTGCCATGTATCAAAGATTTGGTATGTTAAGTGAAAGGACCAATAAGAACATGCCCCATGGAAAAGTAGTTTAGCATACCTGCTGAAATCAAAAGCCTATAAAAGGTGTCATGTCACTTAAATCTGATTGGTCAAAATAAATCTACCTTTACCATGACTCTTTCCTTCCTACAACTATAAATAGGGGTCTCATAATTTAGAAAAAAACTCTGACAAGAAGCAAGAGAAAGCTTGTGGATCAAACATCACAATTTCTCTACAAAGCTCAAGTATTTAAACCAGTTCATCAAGATTTAAGATCAAGACCTCAAGATTGAAGAATAAGTCCAAAAGCCCTTGAATTCAAGCAAAAGTCAAGATCAAATACTTTAAATTGACAAATCAAGTCCAAATTCAACATCCATCTCAAAGCCCTTAAATTTATAATTGAAAAGGCGAATCAGATGAATCATAGTCATTGTAAACTCATATATTGAAATCAATAAAACGATTGTTGCAATATTTTTTCTTGTCCTAATTATTTATTTTTCGCTCTCAAAATTTTATTGTCCAATAAATTCTGGCAGGCCTAGTGGGATGATCTCTGCCTCTCATCTTAACTTTTCCAACTTCAAAGTTTAAGAACAACAAAATGACTTCCAAAAAAATCAATTCTCAATTACCTCTAAGGCTGTTGATTCCAAATTCTCCTTTTTCGAGCATCCTTGGCATTAGTTTATGAAGCTTTGGTGCTATCACAAGGAACATGGATAACAATCAAGGAAAACAAACACATCAAGTGTCGTCCGCACCAGCTTCAATTTTTGGATTTCAACCACAAAAGGAGCAAAATCTCATGCAATTGTATGAGGAGGAGGAAGAAATATGGCAGAGTAACTTAAGAAGACTGTAGCTCTACTTGAGCACGGTGGTTCCAAATACTCTGGCGCCAAGAACAATAATTATTCAACCAACTCATCATCTCCATTTACAACTCCTAAGCTGAGTACTTCAAACGTTAACTTATGCAAAAATCTGTGTTACTCTCCAATGTCTCAAGTGATCATGCAAGCAATGGTGATTAATTTCTCATCTTTAGATGGGCAACTTGCAAACTTGATGAGGGAGATTGAAGGTCTCACTAAGTATGTGCAAAATCAAGAACCTTGAATTGATAAGTTCGCGGATAGGAAGGATGGCTTAATAGATGGAGAGTCTAGCCATATATATGCTAGGGAAAGCTCTAGAAGGTCATGAGATAGAATATCCTGATAAACAAATTCCACCAGCTAAGGAAGTATAGGTTTTTTCTAAGGGAATAATACCGACTGATTAGCTAAAAGTGCTAATTAAAGGGGCCATCAAAGATATGTATAATGTTGTAACTAAGTCTTCCAAGCCCTGCACTACTAGAATTAATAGCCTAAAGATGCCAATAGGCTATCAACCCCCCAAATTTCTATAATTTGAGGAAAAAGGGAAACCAAAACAATATATAACACACTTTTTTGAGTCATGTAATAATATTGGAATTTACGAAGACTATTTTTTCAAATAGTTTGTTAGTTCCCTAAAGGGAAACATCTTTGATTGATATATGGACCTTGATCCTAACTCCGTCGACAGTTGGGAGCTATTGCAGCATGTGTTCCTAAATTAATTTTATAGCACAAGGCGTATAGTGAGGATGGTTGAGCTCATGAATACTCGACAAAGAAAGAATGATCCAGTCAATGACTTCATTAATTGATAGAGAAATATGAGTCTAAACTACAAAGGTAGTCTAAGTGAAAATGTTACAATCAGTATGTGTATCCAAGGAATGCACTAGAAGCTTCTCTATATCTTACAAGTCATTAAGCCCAAATCCTTTAAGGAGTTAGCTACTCATTGTCACAACATGAAGCACGTCTTCTACTGGAATGGGAGTATCTTCTATCTATGACCCTCAAAGGGGAAAGGATAAGCTAAAAAATAAAATATAGGGTAAATTTTCCCCTAAAAGTGATAATAAGGAATCCATGAATGTTGACAGGTCTCCTGTGAAGGTCACCACAAAGGTGAGCAAGAAGCAAAGTATAAAGGAAACTTTTCGAGCATGTCCAAATTAAAAGTTAACTTTAAAGAAGATGCAAGACAATGAATACCATTTTCCTTGATTCTGATGTTGCTAAGATTTTTAATGAACTCTTTGAGCATAAGCTCATTAAAATTCTAGAGATAATGAGGCCTGATGAAGTTGGAAGGACCAATGACCAAAATTATTTTAAGTATTATAGTTTTGTGGGTAGCCCTCTGGAAAAGTGTTTTGTCTTTAAGAACAAAGTCATGCAATAGGAAAATGATAAGAAGATCTTCTTTAATGGTGAGATGATAAGTTCTGACCAAATCTCTATCACTTTTGGCTCACTTGATCTGATCCAAAAATGTGTCAAAGAGAATAATGAGGAACTATTAGAGAATGACAAGTATTCAGTCAATAAAGGTGTTGATGATGGTTAGACTCTAATGACTAGGCGTAGATGTAAAAGGATGAGTCTATGAAAAGAGTCATTCGAGCAGCTGACTAGAAGAAAGATGGTGAAAAAATTAAGAAAATAGAGGTTGGTTGATTTTCCAAAGAAGATGAGGGTAATAGAGCTTTACCACAAAAAATCACGGCGTTAAGTAACTTTGGAATAATTCTTACCAAGTTGGTTTCGTGCAAAGGCTTCATAAGTAAACCTTGAGGCATCTTGTTTTAACTCTGCCAACAATGGGGAAAATAGTGAAAATCTATCCATGGAAGTCCCTTTATCTTCTGAAAATCTTGCTGAAACTATTGGCTAAGAGGCACATGCATGTGATACAAAATTGCATTTACAAATAATTGATCTTCTACTTGGTGAAACCTTATACAATCTTCCTTTGTACATAATGGGTCAAGTTCTAGGAAAGAAGATAAATATAATCCTAATAAATGAGATATCTGGAGTCAACATCCTTCCTATTCATTTAATGAAGGAAATTGGCATCACTACTAATAAGCTTACCAAAAGTTATTTCATGATCCAAGGCTTCAACAAAGGGGATCAGAGGTCCATGTGATCGATCAAGTTGGGAATTCATAGGGATGACTTTCCGCCAAATGTATTGATACATATGATTAATGCCAAGACTTCATATAATATATTGCTTGGTAGTCCTTGGTTACATAAGAACAAAATTATCTTATCCTCTTACTATCAATGCTTAAAGTATCTCAAAGGACTACGAAATATTATTCAGATACTTTAAGCATTAAAATTATCTTGCATTATCCTTTTGGATTGAATAATACTGATGCCACTTATAAAAGGGCTATGCAGAACATCTTTGATGGCCTATTCCATAAAAGTGTTGAATGCTATGTGGATGACCTAGTGGTGAAGTAAATAAAGAGAGAAGACCACTTTAAAGACCGAAGAATAGTATGCGAGTTGCTTAGAAGATATCAACTTGGGATGAACCCATTGTAATGTGCCTTTGGAGTTACTTCTGGAAAGTTTCTTCGCTTTATTTTACGACAATGAGAAATTAAAATTGATCAAGCCAAGGTCAATGCAATTTTGAAGATGCCCGAGCCTTGAAATATTTATGAGTTAAAAAGTCTTTAACAAAGGCTATCATATTTAAGGAGGTTTATCTCAAACCTAGTTGGGAAATTTCAACCTTTCAGCCATCTCATGAAGAAGGACGATCTTTTCGAATAGGACCAAGCTTATAGTAAGTGCTTTGAGTGTATCAAATCATACTTGATTAAGCCTCCTGTTCTTGCATCACTATACCTAGAAAACCATTGATACAATACATCACGGCACAAGAAAGGTCAGTTGGAGCACATTGGCACAAGATAATAGTGAAGACAAGGAAAACTCTCTTTAATAACTGAGCAAAATGATGACACCAAATGAGTTGAATTATTCTTCAATTAAAAATTTATATTTGGCACTAGCATTCTCAATTCCAAAAATAAAATACTACTTTAAAGATCATGTTGTCCATCTTGTGTCTAGGGTAAATCCCATCAAGTTTTTAATGTCAAAACCAGCCTTTGTAACTGACTTTCAAGATAGTACCTTCAATTTCACCAATTTGAGATTTTGTACATTTCCCAAAAGGCTATAAAGGGATAAGCATTGGCAGATTTCTTAAAAAACCACCTGATACCTGATGACTTGGTACTGATCGATGAACTTTTTGACAAAGATGCAATGGTTATTGAGGTGCAGCTTGTGTTGGTGTAGTGTTCGTCACTCCACAAGGAGAGGTCATCCCATACTTTTTTATGCTAACAAACCATTGCTCTCTAATAATGTTACTTAATATAAGGCATTAATACTTGTACTTGAGAAGGTAGTTGACATGAAACAATTATAATTACAAATCTTTGGCGACTCTTAGTTAGTGATCAAGTAGCTATTAGCAATCTATAAAGTCAGAAAGGTTGAGCTACGCCCATATCATGTTTTTGCTAAAAAGTTAATAGGATGGCTTGGAGTGGTAAACCTCTAGCATATGCCAAGGTAAGATAATAAGCAAGCTGATGCCCTAGCTGCTTTGCCCTCAACTCTAACTCTTTCAAATCAGAAAGGAGTTACTATCTGCCAAGAATGGATAGTACCTCTATTGAATGTGGATAAAGATATAGTAAATAAGGTTGATCTCCTCACCACCGTGTCTACAGTTGGAAAGAAAGATTGGTCAAAACTTTTCATTGACTACTTATGTTATAGGATACTTCTAGAAGATCCAAGAAGAAGGACTTACATCCATCGTTCTGAACCTCAAACCCTTTACTATAAATACATACTATATAGAAGATCATTTAAAGGACTACTCTTACGATGTTGGTGGGAAGAAGAATTAGTTCAACCTAAAAAGAAGCACACTCGAGAGTTTGTAGATCTCATCAGTCGGGGCTAAAGCTCCATTTTCACATTAATAGAATTGGGTAGTATTGGTCAGCAATGGTAAAAGATAACTTAGAATATTCTAGAAGATGCAAAGCTTGTTAATTCCAAGTAAATTACATTCATCAACCTCATGAGGTACTACACCCAAATATAGCATCTTTTTTATTCAATTCTTGGGAATTGGATATTGTTGGACCACTGCCAAAATCTTCTGGTGGGCACCTGTACACCTTGGCTACAAAGATTATTTCTCAAAATAGGCCAAAGCTATTACTCTAAAGAAAATAAAGAAAGAAAATGTTGCAAACTTTATCTGAACGAATATCATCTATTGCTTTAGAATCCCTCATTATATAATAACCGACAATGACAAGCTATTTGATAACAAACTAATGAATAAAATTTGTGATCTCTTTGGTTTCAAGAAGCACAAGTCTTCTATGTACCATGCTACCTCGAATGGTCTAGTTGAAGCATTTAATAAGACATTACACAATTTTTTGAAGAAAGTCATCTCTAAGTATAAATGAGACTGGCATAAATGAATAGAAAAAGCTTTTTAGGCATATAGAAAAAATTACCGCACACCAACGCAAGAAACCCCATATTCACTTGCATTTGCAGTTAAAGTAGTCCTACCACTTGAGTGTCAAATACCTTTTTTAAGACTGGATATTCAAGAAGAGGTGACAAATGAATAAAATGTTAAGTTTCATCTTCTAGTGTTAGAAGCTCTTGATAAGAAGAGACTAGAGGCATAACAATATCTTGAGTATAACTAAGCCCATCTATCTCGTTCTTTTAACAAAAGAGTTTACTTAATGTGTTTCCAAGTTAGAGATCAAGTCCTTGTAGTAAGGAGAACCATTGTCACGTCTCATAAGTTTGGGGTCCAAATTAACCAAAGTGGGATAGACCATATGTCCTACAAGAAGTATTATTAAAATGGCACTTACAAGTTTGTCGACCTACATAGTGTGAAAATTGGTCCTATCAATGCCAAGTTATTAAAAAAGTACTATCCTTGAAGGAAGATGACACTTCTTAAGGCATGAGTATAAAGTTCATATCCACCCCAGAATTACATTGTGACTTCGTCCTCTTTACTGAGGTATGTAGGAGCTTGGAATTTCATTCTAAGTTTAGATACACGAGTTTCAAAAAATATATTTCCCCACTAGATCCGCCATATGAAATTTCAGCCAACATAAATCTCAATTATGTTTTGGACTTATGCCACATACTTCTGGCCCAATAGGGGAAACCTATCAAAAAGAAAGACAGCTTTTTCAATGAGATTTGGACTACCCAAAGCCTGCAGTTTGGGACATAGATTTTCTAAACATGAAATTATCAAGTTTGAAAGTCAAAAGCTTTAATTCTTAATGTTTTCAAACAAAAGTTTCAAGTCCAAATTGATTGTGAGACAAAGAGGTAAATCTAATGGTCAAAAAGTTTTTTAGAGGAATCTAGAGTTTAATGCTACAACATCGACACATCAAAATAAGAAAACAATTCTTGAAGTTGATATCCAAAAGGAATATTAAAAGAAATATGCAATGTAAAGAAAAAGAGTTTCTATTACAACCAATAGATCCACCAACTCAATAAAAGACTAAAGAAAGTAACAAGAAGGTTTGAATAAATGGAAGCATTTCCTAAGGATAATCTATGTATAGCTTATAATTGACTAAATCATGCAAAGTAGCCTCTAAGACTTGCTTCGTAAATTGAAGAGGGGGGAGGGGTGAATTGAAAAATTTTCTTGAGTTGACTACGGAGCCTTTAAAGTCGACTTACTTGAAAAGAACTATACATAACAAAGAAGATTAGATTTAAACAAATAGGTAAGTAAATAAGTAATTTGAGGTAAGAACACAAAGGTTTATCCTAGCTCATAACACTAATGTGGTGCCTACTTCCAGTCCCCTTGGGTTTCAAAGTTTCCTTAGATCTTTAGTAAATAGAGTTTGAGTACAATGATGGTAAACAACTTTTGAAAACTTATTTTGTTCGTCAAATCTTGTGACACAACCTCAATCGGTATGACAAATTTGTCTAGATCTTATTCTTGTGTAACTATTGTAAACTAAGTAGTACAAAGATTTGTAATTCTAATATTGAGACAAACTAAGATTCTCCGTTAAAGTTCTGTGAGTGCTTCGATCTTCATCTTCTCTTTTATACTCTTCAGTTCCTTCGACCTCTATTCTTCATAAGGAAACCCAAGAGATTTCTTCTAAATCAAGGAGTTGAATTTATTTTATGATTGAGGGATGACACCATGAAATATTTCCTTATGAGATATGTCCATATGTGGTACAACCTTTACAAACATACATGTCATATCAGATATGTCGAGGTAAAAGGTGTGGTCTTCTTTCCTTTTGATTTTGTCTTGATTGGTTCATTTTCCATAAACTCGGGAAGACAATGATCTTTATGATGGATACTCTTCCAATATTTATGCTAGCTTTTTTGTGAGTGAATACTTTCTTCATTTCTCGAATATTCTAGATTGATTCCATATGGATCTTTTTGATCTTTTGTACCTTTAGTGTATCCTACAAAATATTTGGTTCCTAGTTTGTCCTTATTAAAAAAATTGTGAGAATATGGGTCTAACAATCTCCCATTTATGATAATTAAAAATAATAAATATCAATTGAATTCCCTATTTTTTTGTTGATTTGCTTCTTCTGACTTGAAATTATTTTGATGTTCCTCTTTGTTTCAGCATTAGTTGAATCTCATTCTTTGATAGTCGACTTGCTCCACCAAACTTAAAAGAATCTCTGATGTTCCTGCTTTCTTAGAACATCATTTAAATCTCATCCTTCAATATTTGGCTTGCTACCCCTGGCTTGCAAGCACCTCTGATGTTCGTATTTTCTCTCCTTTTTGGCAGAATTAAAAAGAATAACAAATCAGACAAGCAAAAAGAAGTGGTAAACATATATAGAACACAAATGAATTACCAGAGGACTAAACAAAATAAAAAGGTATGGCAGACCGTGTGTAAAAATCCTTTTACACCTTAAAAAAATGCTTAGATGAAAAGTTTGTGAGGGTATTTTACATGTTACAACAGAATCGTTCATAAGACTTTTAAATATTTTTAGAGAATGAGGAGTAGGCGTTCTGGACATATATTGCAAGGTCATTATTTAAGGAGTTGACCTTAGACTTAAGGCATCCATACGAGTAAACGCTCTGGTGAACTACTTGATGCCTTCTTACTTAAATCTGTCAATTGTTATTCATACCTTTCCTATATCAGTGCTTGAGCTCTTTTCAAGATCCAGCATCTTAGAAGTTGAATCTGAAGCAACATCACTCCTTTCTCAATAGTGTTTAAGTAATCCTTGAGCTCTTCGAATTCCTTTAACATAGGAAGCATGCGATAGAAACTGACTTGCTTACCTTACGAAGTTATGATTTTTCTTGGGCAGAGGCATTTTAGTACTATTCATTTTCTACCAAAATATGGCCCATGCTGGCAAATGTTTTGGAGTCATAAGTAGCAGAATTCCATTGGGTGTATGAGCAGAGAGGTCAATAGTGTAATATAGAAGAATCCAGGTAATCAGGAGTCCATAAGGCAGGCCGACGGAGGTATAAGAATCTGCAGCTCTCTCAAGCATTTATTTGTGAAACTAGTCATCCTAATTTATCTTGTGCTTTTTAACCATGCAATATAGGACAATCATATCTTGGTGGGTTATGTTGCTGAGAGAACTTGTTTTTAGATCAGTGTGGTGGTGATGATGTGGGCCATGATGTGGTACTTAAAGCAGAAGATAGGGGACCGAAGCTGGAAGACATTGTGTTCAGGTAGAACAAGATCTTTTTTTCTTCTTTAAAGCTAAGTTCAAAATCTTCAAGCCAAGAGCCATTCATAAATGGAATTACCCCAAAGAAATTTGTATCAAAAACTTTTTTAAATAAAAAATCATTGAGTATGAGTCTTGTGCCAAGAGCAAGAGTCTCTAATTCTCTATTGTTTGGAGAGAGATAGAGATTTCCATAAAATATTCAAACAGGATACTAAAAAATTTTAAGTCTACATAGATAAAAAACTAATGACGGGTCCTGAAATTTAAAAAAGTGGCTGACATTGTAATGAGCTTGCTTTAATTGGTAGAGATTTACCACTTGATCAAGTATAATAAAGCGACTTTTGAAGATGATAAACTTGTTTTTTTGCGAGAAGGTCAAAAATTTATGTATCATCCATAGGGGTTGAATGGTTTTTTTTTATAGAAGAGGGTGGACTAGGGGCAAACCATTTTTTGGTAATAGTTCACTATCGAGAGTAGGATGTAGATTTATCAAAGGATTAAGAGATAAGGACATAATTATCAGAAAGAGGGTCTAGAAGGGTTTTGGATTGATTTTCTATGGAGCGAGTTCTGGTCATTAGAGAGAAGTTTGAATAAATGTTTTAAAATGATGGAGAAGAAGATGAAGAATGGATAGACGAAGAAGTGTTGATGAATTGAGGGTAAGATAAAAATAAGTAAAGTAAATAAGGCCACTGCTGAGGTAAAAGGATGATAGAAAGGGGTGTTAGAGAGATAAATAGGTAAAGACGTGGTAAAGGTGGCATAAAAATAGGTAATATTAATGATGATGCTTTTTCAAAAAGGTTCTCCAATATTAAAAAGAGTAAAAAAATAATATGGTAGTTTAAAATAATTTGTCCAAAAATAAAACCCATGAGTCATTATACTTATAATACCAAGTCTTTTTTGAAGGAAACAAAATATTTCTTCCTACAAGGGCTTAGTAAAAATATCTGCCAACTGATTTTTGGATTCAACAAATGCTAGAGCAAAATCACCTATTTATACATGATCTCAAATAAAATGATGTTTAATATCAATGTGTTTAGTGCTAGAATGATGCACATTATATTGATACAAACTAGTAGAACTTGTGTTATCACACATTATAGCCGCATATTCAAAAGTCAAATTAAAATCAAGTTGTTGATACATAATGCATAAAATTTGAGTACCATAACATCCAATGACTATGTATTTGGTTTCAGTTGTTAATAGAGCATCTGATGTTTGCTTCTTGCTATGCCATGAAATCAGGGCATCACTAAGAATTTGGCATGTTCCACTAGTGCTTTTTTTTTTTTTTATCATTCTTATATCCTACAAAGTTAGTGTCTTAATATCTAATTAAGTTAAAATAAGGGGAGCTTTAGTACCATAGTCCAGTATCCTATGTTCCAATGAGATATTAAATGATTGTTTTGAAAACAGTCAGATGGTAATCTTTAGGAGCCAACTGGAACCTTGCACACTTACACTATACATAATGTTTGGTCGATTGGAGATCAAGAAGATGAGTGATCCCATCATTCCCATGTATTCTTTTCATCAATGTATTTTCAAGATGTGTCTAAATCAAGACTTGTGGATGGACTTATTGGAGTTTATTAGGACTTTCCCTTTTCTATATAAAACTTTTTGATAATTTCCTTCATATATTTGGCTTGACAACTAAAAATACCTTTGGGTGTTCGCTTGATTTGTAATCGTAAGAAAAAAATGAGCTCTCCTATTAGGCTTATTTCAAATTCTCCTTTCATCAGTTTAGAAAAATTCTCACACAAGAAGATGTTAGGACTACCAAAAATAATAACGTTAACTAAATTTTCATAATGAGTAAATTTGAGTCAAGCTTTTGGATGAATAGAGTTGTATAATTTTTTCCTCTTTAAAAATTATTTTTTAACAAAAAAGTACTCAATCTCTCATATTAAGCTTTTGGAGCTTGTTTGAGATTGTACATTGCTTTTGACAATTTAAAAACATGGTTTGGGTAAGATGAAATTTCAAAATTGGGGGGTTGTTTTATAAAAAATTCTTCATTAATAAATATACTTAAAAAGTACTTTTGATGTCCATTTGATATTGCTTCAAGTATTTGAAGGTTGAAAAATCTAACAAAATATGAATTAATTCTAACCTTATTATAGGAGCAAAGGTTTAGTCATAATCAATACCTTCTTGTTGGGAGTAACCTTGAGCTACAAGAGTGGCCTTGTTTCTGATAACTTTACCTTCTTTATTCAATTTGTTTCTGTAAACCCATTTGGTTCCACATATTAAGCAATTTTTGGGTCTCTCAACTAGAGTCCATCCTTAATTTCATTCAAATTGATCCAATATTACTTTATTTCCTTGACCCAAGACTTATCTTTTAGGGCTGCATAAGTCTTCTTGGGTTCAATTTTAGACACAAGGGCAACAAAAGTTTTGTATCTTAATGAGGCTCTTGTCTGCATCCTATCATCTGTATTTTTGATGATAAAATCATTTGGATAGCTTGAATTTTTTCAATTCTCTTAGAACACTTTTTTGGATACTTCAATTACAGGAGTCAACTCTGAAGGGGTTATAGTCGACTCTTGTTTTGGCAACTCTAGAGTTGTACTAGCATTAGATCTAGATTGTAGATCATTTACTGATTCTTCATCAATACGCAAACTCATAGAAGGGTGATTAGTTTTGTCAAATACAATATGTATAGATCCTTAAACATATAAAGTTCTCACAACTGGTGGGACAGTACCCAAGAAAAATACCTTCATCACTTTATGGATAAAATTTTTCCAAGTTACTCTTACCATTATTGATGATGAAGCATTTGTATCTAAAAGGATAAAAGTAGCTAATATTTGGCTTTTTCTCTATCTATAGCTCATAAGGAGCTTTCTTTAGAATAGTTTTGATGAGGCATCTATTGATGATGTGACAATTTATGCTCACTACCTCTTCTCCAAAGTGATATAAAAAGTTGTGTTCTAGTAGCATAGTTCTTGCAGTTTGCTGAAGATATTAATTTTTTTGATACAAAAAACCATTTTGTTGAGTAGGCCAAGGTGATGAGAAGTTTTGAGAGTACCCATTCTAAGAAGAGTATTCCTCAAAAGCTTTGATTTCAAATTCTCCTCCATGGTCACAGTGAACATAGTTGATGAAGTGTCCTATTTCTCTTTGCACTTTTATACAAAAGATCTAAAAGTTAGTGAAATCCTCATGTTTGTGAGAAATAGACATTACCTAGGTAAAATGAGAGTAATCATCAACAATAACAAAATATATCTTTTTCCACCAATACTTACAGTCTTGGTTGTGCTAAGCAAATCCATGTGGATTTTTTGAAGGGGTTTGGTAGTAGAGACAATGTCTTTTACTTTGAATGATGTTCGAGTCAGTTTAACTAATTGGAAAGCATCACCGATATAATCCTTCTAAAACTTAAGCTTTGGAAAACCTTTACTAGTTCTAGTCTGGAGAGTTTCTCAATGATATACATACTAGCAGGCCAAGGCTTTCTATACCACAACCAACTGTCATTGGTTTGTAAAGTTAGGTAGGTTAGGGTCGAAAAATTAGAACTATTTAAAACATAAAAATTATAAACACTTTCTCTGATAAGATAAATGTCTTTTTTATCATGTTTGATGGAGAAGCTTATAGCGTTGAAGGAGTCTTTAAATCCTAAGTCACATAGTTGATTGATACTGAGTAGGTTGTGTTTGAGTTCGTCTATGAGAGACACTTCAATGAGTTTTCATTAGGAGTTGAGCTTTACTGATCCAACTCTGATGACATCACCTTTGACATTACCACTGAATCTGACTAATCCTCCTTCTATTTTATTTAGAGAACAAAAATTGTCCTTTTTTTTGGTCATATAATTAGAACATTGGATATCGAAGATGCACTTTCCATTTTTATATCTTTTGTAGATGTGTTCTGACAAAATAAGAAAATTAATTTCTTTTTGGTACCCTAGTGGTCTTGGATCCTCTAGGGTTAGAGGTACTTCCTTTAGGCCTCCAAACCTATACACCTTTAGACCTTTGCCTACAATAGTGTGATTTTTTCACTTTTTATCCACACGTATAGTAGAATGGTCTTTGAAATGAGAAAGTGTTTTCGCTAACTTAAATTTTATTGATGAGGAAATTGAGTTTTTAAAAGAATTTGATCTTACAAAACAGTGACTTGGTGATTGTTTAAAGCTACTTAATTGAATTTTTACTTCATCAAGTTCTTCTTGAAGAAATTCAATTTTTATTTGACATGCTTCAATTTCAACTTAACATTTCTTTTGTTCTTCTTCAAGTTTCCATTTAAGTTGAACTTCCCAGTTTTTATTTTCTAAAGCAATTTTATTGTACTCATCGATAACTTTTTGAAGCTCATCGATTATCATATCTAGATTTGATTCAAGGATGTTATAGTTATGATAGTTGTATGGTCTTACCTCACCTGATTCAACTTTTGCCATGAATCACATGTTGGTTGCTTTTATATCTTCCTTGGTATCATCATCATTACTCCAAGCCCAAAAGTTTTATTTTCTTGTAGGTGATCTTTTTTTCAATTCTTGACAATTTTGTTTAAAGTGACTTTTCCTTCCACAGTCATAACAGTGATCATCATTCTTTGTCAATTCATTGTTTATAGTCCTTGGGGTGTCTACTGTCTCTGTTTTAAGATCTACCTTACTCTGTAGTTTATGAGAGTTATTCCTTTACTATTGGCTTCTTACAGGAGGTCTTCCTCTTCATTGGATACAACATTGAAGGCTACTGGTTTCTTTTTTTCCTTTTTGTTGTACCTATTGGTATATTTTTGTTCATAGACAATTAAATTAGCTCATAGTTCTTCATATATCATGTTGTGGAGCTATCTGTCTTCTAGGATGGTGGCTTTGGTATCCAATGCTTTAGGAAGTTTTCTGACAAGCTTCTGGACTGCAGACTATGTGGATAGATTATCCCTAATGATTTTAGCTCACATACAACTCATATTCATTGACTAGAGTAACAATTTTTGACGTTTTTACCTTGGTGGTCTCTTCATAGGTTACTTTCAGTTTATCCCACATCTCTTTTACGATTTCAGAAATTTATATCTTGCCATATTCTTCACCACTTACTGTACAAAAGAGTAATTTACATCTCGTGCATTAGTTTGAATTACCTCTTATTATTCTTTGGTGACTTTAAAATTTTTGAGATTCTCTACTTTAGTAATGCTTGATTCCTTGTCATTGTACTTCTTCATTTTCTTGAGTATTGGAATTGTCTTGGGTACCTTTTTAATGACAACCCATTCGTGGAAGTTATTTAATTGGACGAAGACTAAATCTGTTCTTCTAGTAAGAGTAGTGTTGTCCATTGAAGTATGGTGGTCTTGTGGAGGAGTGATGTTCTTGAAGGAGACCTCTATGAATTTAGTTGTTCACAATTTGATCCTTACTCACCTGTGGTTACACAACTGCATTTGTGACACCTACTCTAATATCAATTAAAATTAGTTTTCTCCATACGTTATGCAGCTTTAACTGCCATAAATATCCACAAAGTATGTCTTGATTGATTCATTTTCCATAAATATGGGAAGCTAATAATCTTAATGAATAATACTCTTTCACTCTAAGTGCTGGCTTTATTATGAGTTAATGCTTGCTTCCTTTCTCAGATATTTCGGATTGATTCTTTAAGGATCTTTTCCATCTTATGTATCTTTAGTATATCCTGCAAAATACTACTTTATTACTTTGCCCTTATTAAAACATATAGTATGAATATAGGGTTACCAACTTTTTCTTCTCTACAATACTTGAGGCCTTTGTAATTGCTATAGAGACGTCAAAGCTCTTGGAAAACACTTCTTCAGAAGCTAAAACTTTGGATTACGTCTCTGCAGCTTCTTGCTTGGCAGCATCTCGGCGAGATTTGAACATCGTTACCTTATTTCTCTCCTTCTCAAGAGATTTGTAGGAAATAGATACTTCTTCAAATTTCCCACCCCTTTCCCTCAATACAAGCTCAAGATGTTCATTGACTTTTAATATGGATCTGACTATTTAATTGCTATGGCCTTATCAATAAGGGTAGATCGTGTTTTGTCATAGGAAGTCCCAAGCTCAAAGAAATACCATAATAAATTCTATAAAGGAGAAATATCCCCACCTATTACACTCATGTCGTTGAGTATGACTTCTATATCATCTTGGATAAAAGAAACATAATTTCGAGTAAGGCAAACAAGTTTCCTACGGATGACAGCTCAGGCATTCATGTTAAATTCCTTTTTAAGCTCTGAGACAACTTTTTTTCATCAAAAATTGACATAGTTACCACTGGTTGACGGGGAAATTTTGATTCTACATTTTCTTTAACTTTATTGCAAGGATTAGAAGTGACCTCTTTTGATGGAAGAAGTAACACTCTTGAGTTAAGTCCTACTACGGACTCACTAGTTCCTTGTGTCTTACTTTGGTAAGGATCATCCAAAACATGGACATTGTCTAGCAGCACACATAAACAAAAACACCATATGAGGGCATATAAGGAAATTCGTATAGCAGGGAATGGTAAAGAGTTAGATCATTAACTTTTTTATGCTTGGCATAGTTTTCAAAGAACTATCATCACTAGCAAGAATCTCTACATGGGAGTTAGAATCACTTAGCTTGTCCAATTATGGTTTTACATTCTTTTAACAATGATCTCCATGACTACTATCACTCTCATCTTGAGATGGTAATTTATTGAAAGATTGTTGAGAAGAGGAAGGTAGCTCCTTATTTTGAGTTTCTACATATACAAGGCCCTTGACTTTGTACGAAACGACTACTTTACATTTCAAAATAGCAGGCTTAACCACAATTGGAACCTCCTTGATAGGTTCTAAAGGAGTGTTGGTAAAAGAATCCACGGTATTCACCAAAGATTGAAATTTATCTTCAAGAAATTTTCATGAACTTTGTCCCACCAAGATTTATATGTTGTAAAGGATTACTTTTTCATATTAGGTGTGGGCGTAGAAAAAGTGGCCATTTCCATGGATCAATGCATTACACAAGTATGATAAAATTTGAGTCCTTCATCAAGTGATGTACTACGAATATCTTTTGATAAGCCAGGGAGGTTTCAAAAGAATCCAAACAGACGACTAAATTGATCTGAGATAGATAGCTCAAGGATGATTGGGTTTTCATACTTGAAAGGAATAAAGTGAATATGGAGGCTTATGAAGTAACTTGTCTCTAAATCGACATCTTGATCATTATCCAAAAAATAGAAAATATTTGACTTGGTCGACATAATAGAAGTCCAAGAAATTTTATCTCCTCGATAGAAATGCTTTCTGGAATGCTCTTCATCAAAATATCTTGAAGCAACTTCTCAAGAATATGCTACCTCTAATTTAGAGGATGGTCCATTTGGAAGATAAAAATGTGTCTTTAAATAGTAAGCAAGCCAACTATACACAAGATGAATTGGGAAGGATACTTTGATGTGCTCAACCTGTAAACATTTGGTAATCCTATTTAACGCATTATAAATGCTTGACAAGATAGGAAAGACAAGACTAAAAGTTTTTCTATTGGCTATCATTGCTGCAATTCTAAAAGTTCTCAGGCGAATGGAATCCCCATCCTTAGAAGGTAAAGCAAAGGAGTATAACCAACATTATAAAAATACTGTTAAATATGTATCAACACTATGTTCATGCCCTAATCCAAGTTAAGATGATATCTTATTATCTACGCTGGACAACTTTGTCGTGTTAGGAATAGTCCCAGTTGGGTTATATGTTGACTTCAAGGGAGAAAATTTTTTCCCCTTCCTTAACAGAGCACTCATATCTTAATACCCATTTACACCAAGACTTTATCCACTTGCTTAAAAGGACTTTCGAATTCGAAGTCTCTCCTTCTTGAAGATATTGGAAGGCAATAGACTTGAATTCACAATAATGATAGATAACTCTCTTATTCTTTTCATCAACCTATTAGGCTTATTTCAAATTCTCCTTTCATCAGTTTAGAAAAATTCTCACACAAGAAGATGTTAGGACTACCAAAAATAATATCGTCAACTAAATTTTCACAATGAGTAAATTTGAGTCAAGCTTTTGGATGAATAAAGTTGTACTAATTTTCCCCCTTTAAAAATTATTTCTTAACAAGAAAGTACTCAATCTCTCATATTAATCTTTTGAGCTTGTTTGAAATTGTAGAGTGCTTTTGATAATTTAAAAACATGGTTTCGGTAAGATGAAATTTCAAAATTGGGGCTTGTTTTACGAAAAATTCTTCATGAATAAATATATTTAAAAAGTACATTTGATGTCCATTTGATATATGTTAAAGTATTTGAAGGTAGCGAAATCTAACAAAATATGAATTAATTCTAACCTTACTATATGAGCAAAGGTTTAGTAATATTCAATACCTTCTTGTTGGGAGTAACCTTGAGCTACAAGTCTGGCATTGTTTCTGATAACCTTACCTTTTTTATTCAATTTGTTTCTGTAAACACATTTGGTTCCACTTATTGAGAAATTTTTAGGTCTCTTAACTAGAGTCCATACTTGATTACATTCAAATTGATCCGATCTTACTTTATGTCCTGGACCCAAGATTTATCTTTCAGGGCCGCATCAGTCTTCTAGGGTTCAATTTGAGATACAAGGGCAACTGAAGCTTTCTATCTTAATGAGGCTCCTGTCTGCATCCTCTCATCTATATTTCTGATGATAAAATCATTTCGATAGCTAGCATTTTTTCCTTTCTCTTGGATACTTTAATTACAGGATTCGACTCTGGAGGGGTTATAGCCGACTCATGTTTTAGAAGCTCTAGGGTTGTGCTAGCATTGGATCTAGATTATAGATCACTTACCTATACTTCAACAATACTCAAACCCATAAGAGGGTGATTAGTTTCATCAAATACAATATGTATAGATCCTTAAACATATAAAGTTCTTTTTGTATAGTCTCTGTAGGCACGACTGATGCGAGAGTACCCAAGAAAAATACCTTCACCACTTTGTGGCTCAAAATTTTCCAAGTTACTCTTACCATTACTGTTTATGAAGCATTTGCATCTAAAAGGATGAAAGTATCTAAGATTTGACTTTTTCTCTCTCCATAGGTCATAAGGATCTTTTTTTAGAATAGGTCTAATGAGGTATCTATTGATGATGTGGCAGGTTATGCTCACTACCTCTTCTCGAAAGTGATCTAGAAATTTGTGTTCTAGTAGCATGGTTTTTGCAGTTTCCTAAAGAGATCGATTTTTTTGATCAAAAAAACCACTTTGTTGAGGAAGCCAAGGTGATGAGAAGTTTTGAGAGTACCCATTCAAGGAAGAGTATTCCTCAAAAGCTTTGATTTCAAATTCTCCTCCATGGTCACTGTGAATATAGGTGATGAAGTGTCCTATTTTTCTTTGCACTTTTCTACAAAAGATGTCAAAGTTAGTGAAACCCTCATGTTTATGAGAGAGAAACATTATCAAGGTAAAATGAGAGTAATCATCAACAATAATAAAATATATCTTTTTCCACCAATACTTGCAGTCTTGGTGGGGCTAAGCAAATCCATGTGGATTTTTTGAAGGTGTTTGGTAGTAGAGACAATGTCTTTTACTTTGACTGATGTTTGAGTCTGTTTACCCAATTGGAAGGCATCACAGATGTAATCCTTCTAAAACTTGCGTTTTGGCGAACCTTCACTAGTTCTAGTCTGGAAAGTTTCTCAATGATATGCATACTAGTATGCCCAAGCTTTCTATGCCACAACCAAGAATCATTGGTTTGCAAAGTTATGTAGGTTAGGGCGGAAAAATTAGAACTATTTAAAACATAAATATTATAAACACATTCACTGATAAGTTAAATGTCTCTTTCATCATGTTTGATGGAGCAGCTTATAGCTTTTAAGAAGTCTTTAAATCATGTGTCACATAGCTGACTGATACTAATTAGGTTATGTTTGAGTTCGTCTATGAGATACACTTTAATGAGTTTTCATTAGGAGTTGAACTTTACTAATCCAACTCTGATGACATCACCTTTGACATTACCACTGAATCTAACTAATCCTCCTTCTATTTTATTTAGAGAACAAAAATTTTCCTTTTTTTTGGTCATATAACTGGAACATCGGGTATCGAAGACGCACTTTGAATCTTGATATCTTTTGTAGATGTGTTCTAACAACATAAGAAAATTAATTTCTTTTTTGTACCCAACTGGTCTTGGATCCTCTAGGGTAAGAGGTACTTCCTTTAGGCCTCCAAACCTATACACCTTTAGACCTTTGCCTACAATAGTGTGATTTTTTCACTTTTTATCCACACGTACAGTAGAATAGTCTTTTAAATGAGAAAGTGTTTTCACTAATTTAAATCATATTGATGAGGAACTTGAATTTGTTTTAAAAGAATTTGATCTTACAAAACAGTAACTTGGTGATTGTTCAAAGCTATTTAATTGAATTTTAACATCATCAAGTTCTTCTTGAAAAAAGTCAATTTTTATTTGACATGCTTCAATTTCAACTTGACATTTCTTTCGTTCTTCTTCAAGTTTCCATTTAAGTTGAACTTCCCAATTTTTCTTTTC
Source organism: Capsicum annuum (assembly GCF_002878395.1). NCBI lineage: Eukaryota > Viridiplantae > Streptophyta > Magnoliopsida > Solanales > Solanaceae > Capsicum > Capsicum annuum. The sequence continues at coordinate 166,881,248 of NC_061121.1, forward strand.
TAGAACAATTTTATTGTACTCATCGATAACTTTTTGAAGCTCATCAGTTATCATATCTAGATTTGATTCAAGGATGTTATAGTTATGATAGTTGTATGCTCTTACCTCACTTCATTAACCTTTTTCCATGAATCACATTCTGGTTGCTTTTATATCTTCCTAGGTATCATCATCATCACTCCAAGCCCAAAAGTTTTTTTTTCTTGTAGATGATCTTTTTTTCAATTGTTGACTATTTTGTTTAAAGTGACTTTTCCTTCCACAGTCATAATAGTGATCATCATTTCTTGTCAATTCATTGTTTTTACTCCTTGGGGTCTCTACTGTCTCTATTTTAAGATCTACCTTACTCTGTAGTTTATGAGAGTTATTCCTTCACTATTGGCTTCTTACAGGAGGTTTTCCTCTTCATTGGATACAACGTTTAAGGCTACTGGTTTCTTTTATTCCTTTTTGTTGTACCTGTTGATATAATTTTGTTCATAGGCAATTAGATTATCTCATAGTTCTTCATATGTCATGTTGCGGAGGTATCTGTCTTCTAGGATTGTGGCTTTGGTATCCAATGCTTTAGGAAGGCTTCTGACAAGCTTCTGGACTTTAGGCTATGTGGATAGATCATCCCTAATGATTTTAGCTCACACATAATCTTGCTGAATCTAGCAAACATCGATCACATATTTTAATTTCTTCCATTTTGAACAACTCATATTCGTTGACTAAAGCAATAATTTTTGACATTTTTACCTTGTTGGTCCCTTCATAGGTTACTTCCAGTTTATCCCATATCTCTTTTATGGTTTCACAAATTTATATCTTGCCATATTCTTCACCACTTACTGTACAAAAGAGTAACTTATATCTCGTGCATTAGTTTGAATTACCTCTTATTGTTCTTTGGTGACTTTAGAATTTTCTAGATTCTCTACTTTAGTAATGCTTGATTCCTTTTCATTGTACTTCTTCCTTTTCTTGAGTCTTGGAATTGTCTTAGGTACCTTCTTAATGACAACCCATTCATGGAAGTTATTTAATTAGACGAAGACTAAATCTGTTATTCTAGTAAGAGTATTGTTGTCCATTGAAGTATGGTGGTTTTGTGGAGGAGTGACGTACTTGAACGAGAGCTCTTGGAATTTAGTAGTTCACCATTTGATCTTTACTCACGTGTGGTTAAGCAACTCCATTTTCGATACCTGCTCTAATATCAATTAAAATTTAAGAGGGGGTGAATTTTAGAATTTCCTTATGTCGACTATTGATCCTTCATAGTCGAATTCCCGGTAAAACATTATACTTAACAAACAAGTTTAGATTTATACAAATAGGTAAGTAAATATTTAATTTTAGATAAGAACACAAAAATTTATCCTAGTTCACTTAGGTTTTAAAGTTTCCTTAGATATTTTAAAAGTAGAGTCTGAGTAAACAAGTTCTAAGAACTTATTTTGTATTGCAGATCTTGTGACATAGCCACAATCCGTATGACAAAGCTAACTCGATCTTATTCTTATGTAACTACTGTAAACTAAGAAGTATAATGATTTGTGAGACTAAGATTGTGACATACTAATATTGTCCTTTAAAGTTTTGTGGGTGCTTTGGACTTTAGTTTTCTATTTATACTCATAAGATTCTTCAAACTTTAGTTTTCTATTTATACTCATCGGCTGCTTCGACTTCTATTCTTCATAATGAAACCTGAGAGATTTCTTCTCAGTCAAGGATTTGAATTTATTTCTAGATTAAGTGATGACATCATAAAGTATGTCTATATCAGATATGTCCATACATTGTGCAGCTTTCACAGCCATAAATATTCATATCGGATATGTCCATTTAGAGGGTACGACCTTCTTTCCTTTTTAGTTTGTCTTGATTGATTCATTTTCCATAAATATGGGAAGCCAACAATCTTAATGATTAATACTCTTCCACTCTACGTACTGGCTTTATTATGAGTTAATGCTTGCTTTCTTTTTCAGATATTTCGGATTGATTCCTTAAGGATCTTTTTCATCTTATGTATCTCTAGTGTATCCTGCAAGATACTAGTTTATTAGTTTTTCCTTATTAAAACATATAGTATGAATATAGGGTTACCAAATTTTTCTTCTCTACAATACTTGAGGCATTTTCTATTGCTAGAGAGACGTCAAAGCTCTTGGAAAACTCTTCTTCATTAGCTGAAACTTTGGATTACGTCTATGCAGCTTAAGATATTTATTGACTTTTAAATATGGATCTGACTCTTTAATTGCTATGGCCTTATCAACAAGGGTGGATCGTGCTTTTTCATAGGAAGTCCCTATCTCAAAGAAATACCGCAATAGATTCTGTAAAGGAGAAATATCCCCACCTATTACACTTATGTTGTTGAGTATGACTTCTACATCCTCTTAAATAAAAGAAACATGACTAAGAGTAAGGCTTACAAGTTTGGTACGGATACTAGCCTAGGCTTTCATGATAAATTCCTTTTTAAGCTCTGAGATGACCTTTTTGCCAATAAAAATTGACATGGTTACCGCTGGTTGACGAGGAAAGTTTGACTATACATTTTCTTTGACTTTTCAGCAATGATTAGAAGTGACCTATTTTGATGGAAAAAGTAACACTCTTGAGTTAAGACCTACTATAGACTCACTACTTCCTTGTGTGTTACTTTGGTAAGGATCTTCCAAAACATGGACATTATCTAGCAGCACACATAAACAAAAACACCATATGAGGGTATATAAAGACAATTCATATACTATGGAATAGTAATGAGTTAGATCATTACCTTTTTGATTGTTGGCATAGTTTTCGAAGAATTAGCATCACTAGAAAGAATCTCTAAATGGTAGTTATAATCACTTGGATTTTCCAATGATGGTTGTACCTTCGTTCAACAAAGATCTCCATGAATACTATCACCCTCATCTTAAGATGGTCATTCATTAAAAGCTTGTTAAGTCAAGGAAGGTGGCTCCTTATTTTGAAATTCTACATATAAAGGGCCCTTGACTTTGTATGGAATGACTACTTTACATTTCAAAATAGCAGGCTTAACCATAATTGGAACCTCCTCCATAGGTTCTTAAGGAGTGTTAGTAATAGAATCCACGGTATTAACCAACGATTGAAATTTATCTTAAAGAAATTGCCATGAACTTTGTCCCACCAAGATTTATACGTTGTAGAGGAGTACTTTTGCACATTAGGTGTTGCCATAGGAAAAGTGGCCATTTCCATGGATCAATGCAACACACAAGTGTGATAAAATTAGAGTACTTCATCAAGTGATGCACTAAGAATATCATTTGATAAACTACCAGGGAGGTTTCATAAGAATCCAAACTGACGGCTAAATTGATGTGGGATGTATGGCTCAAGGATTAATGGGTTTACATACCAAAAAAGAAGAAAGTTAATATGGAGGCTTATGAAGTAACTTATCTGTGAATCCACATCTTTATCATTATCAAAAAAATAAAAAATATTTGACTTGTTCGACATAGTAGAAGCCCAAGAAATATTATCTCCTCAGTAGATATGCTTTCTAGAATGATCTTCATCAAAATATCTTGAAGCAACTTCTCTAGAATATGCTACCACTAATGTAGTGGATGGTCCATTTAGAAGAGTAAAATGTGTCTTTATATAGTAAGCAAGCCAACCATACACATAATGAATTGGGAAGGATACTTTGATGTGCTCAAGTTGTGAACATTTGGTAATCCTATTTAAACCATTATAAATGCTTGACAAGACAGGAAATACAAGACTAAATGTTTTCTTATTGGCTATCATTGCTGCAATTCTAAAAGTTCTCAGGCGAATGAAATCCCTATCCTTAGAAGGTAAAACAAAAGAGTATAATCAACATGATAAAAATACTGTTAAATATGTATCAACCCTATGTTCATGCCCTACTCCAAGATAAGATGATATCGTATCATCTACGCTGGACAAATTTTTCGTGTTAGGAATAGTCCCATTTGGGTTATGTGTTGACTTCAAGGGAGCAAATTTTTTCTCCTTCCTCTATAGAGCACTCATATCTTAATACCCATTTACACCAAAACTTTATCCACTTTCTTAAAGGGACTCTCAAATTAGAAGTCTGTCCTTCTTAAAGATATTCGAAGGTTATTGTCATAAATTCACAAGAATGAGAGATAAATCTACCATTCTTTTCATCAACTCCTAATAAGCTTATTTTCTTTAGGCACTACTTCTACATAAGAAAGATATCTGATGGGCAGACCTCCACTTTTGCATAAGTATTTAAGGGATATGGATAACTATCCAACTGATGTAAGCAATGTGTTGGTATTTTAACACCAAGCCTCACATAATGCCTATAATATGTTCGAGTTTCGATCATAGGTAAATAGTGAAGAATAAATGACATCATATATTTTGCTTCCTTTAAAGTTTGTGCACTTTTGGAAAATATGTCCTCAACCCATTCCCAGTAGCCTTGAGTATGATGATATTCCACCAGTCATCTCCATGGTACCTCCCCAATGTATATCTGCTTTGAGTACCCAACATCCTAAGCAAGGAAGGGTGCTCACAATATTTAGTTAACATTGGTTGAGAGTAAGAAACCATACTTTACTCGGTCAATTATCACTAATGTCATGTTAAAAAGTTCAATATAGGTATGGAGAGAATTTTGCAAGTGTGGGCATAGATCTGTATGCCTGCATGCCATTAGAGTATTAGTTGATAATTTGGTTAAAACCGTACCATCATCTGCCTTAATTAGGAGATACATTTTTTTTAGAGGATGAAGATATGTAGTCTTTAAAGCGAACAATCTCTTCAAGAAGCACAAATTAAAGAATGTTGGTCAAACATAAAGTTAATATTCAAAAAAGTACCTACTTAAAGGCAAAGGATCAAAATTTGTACTATGTTTTGGCTTGGGTGAAATATAGTTATGTACACGTGAAGCCAAACTTGTCAAGTCTCGCGATAATGGAGGTGAAGTTAAAATATTGCACCATAGGCTAAACATAGAAAAAGAATCATACTTTAAGCTGAACTTGTCAGGTCGTAAGGTGACAAATACGAAGTTAAAATCTTGCACCTTAGGCTAACCATCAAAAAAGGATCATACCTGAAGCCAAACTTATCAGGTCATAAAGTGATGGAGGTAGATTTATACTCTTGCACCTTAAGTTGACAATTGAAAATGACCATATTTAAAGAAGACCATTCCAAGAATGTATCAGTGAAAGGGACCATACTTAAAGAACACTATTACATAAGTGCATCGGTGAAAGGGGCTATATTAAAGCAAAACTGGTCTGATTTTAGGACGACGGAGGCAAAGTTAAACTCTCTCAACCTAATTTGATTGTTGCATAACCACTATTTTGAAGCAAAATTGGTCAGGTCTACGGGTGACTACCTGAAATTGGCCCTATGGTAACAAACTTTTTGGCGACAGTTGGAAGTGCATTGCTATTAAGTATCTATGGAAACTCTTCCATCCGTTGCAAAAAATAATAGTTCTATTAACGCCATGACCATCGCTACTGAAAATAAACCATTACAATAGGTTTATATATAGCAACGCTTTTTAAAATCATTGCCATTAAAGTAACTATGGCAACATTTAATGAGGAAAAATTATCTGTTACATCATTTCTTAATTCCCTCTTCAATATTTCACATAAATCCACTTATACAACATATCATAAACCCCTATTTCTCTTTCTCATCAAAAGCCCTATCACTTTCTAATCGATCAAAAATTCATTTCTAAAAAAACATGTATATTTAGATCAAAAATCTTTGATAATTGATAGGTTTTAATTGATAGAGAAGGAATTAGAAAAAGCACCTAAATATTCGCAATACCATGTCACTCATCATCTCACACTCACAGTACAATTGATAGAGACATTGTAGTAGACATGGACAACCTTAATAATTTGACACATTATTCATATGGGTCGTGTCATGACATGGGTTATAGAGATATTCTACTAGTTGTTCTTTTTGAGGGTTTTGAGGTTCAACAACAAAGCCAACCAAAAGTTACTTGGGTACAGACTAGGTTATTGGTTCCTCTAGTTTTTAGTGGGTTTACTAATATTTAATGTCATTTAGAAAGTTGTTCCATCATACCATAGAGAAAGGAAGATTTATCTAAATGAACACTAAAAATATTCATCTAAGTTGCCTTTCAAATATTTTTGTAATAGTTATTTTACCTTTTCAGGACCTAACATAATTTTTCTCTTTTTGGAATTGTTATCTTTTATTTTCATTAAAAGAAAAATCTTGGCTCTTCTTTTATGCATGTACATCAATTTTTAGGGGTGTTTCTTGTTCTTGTATATGGCCTTCTAAAGACACATGCTTAAGTCTGATTCTCTTTGGCCTAGGAGTATGTGCAATTTTTGTTTCTTCGATCCATTAGTTATTTGTTGTACGCTCTACATTTGATTTTAGTTTGGCGTGTAGTTCATTCTCTTCATATTGTATAGAAATTAAGTTTGAACCTTTTTAATAAGTTAGATGCAAGGTTGGATCCAATTAATTTTTTAGGGTTAGTTGTATTTGTTTGGTCCAAAAACAATAAGCATTGAAGAATTGAAGGAGGGGGAAGTAGTAAACATGGAGGATCAGTCTTTTTATGATACTTGTCAAGGTCCTTTGGCTATTTTAGACACAAAAAAGGCATTACTTAGAGAAGGGTCTCGTGCACTTTTTTATCCCATATTGTTATATAAAGCAGTGATGAATAAGAATCAACATCAGTTTTGATGGAGAGATAGGGTTTATGAGGTATAAGCAGTACTTATCAATATTCATCTTTATTACTACATTTGCACTCTTCAACAAATGATATCTACTAATTTTTTATTTTTTTAAATATATATATGTTGATTTTAAGCGTTAATTCATCTGATTGGATTTTTGCTATTTTATGTTGCAATGTATAATTGTTGCGATATGACAAAGAGGTCGCAGGTTAAAGCCATGAAAACACTTGTAGCAGAAATGCAATGTTAGGCTCTTAAACTAGTAGCTTAGATTAAAATTTATCATGAGTAAGTACAAAATTATGAGGTGAAAATACTGTAATAACTAAAATATCAGTATTTTTTAGAGAAAGCCATTCTAGGATATATCTTAATATTAAGTTTCATCACATATTAATGAAGTGTTTTCTAACGCCCTCTCATTGCTTCGACTAGTGATTCTCATGGGAAAATGTGCTGAGTATTTAATAGATGCAGTTTTCTAAGAAGTTGATACCTTTTCTCCGTCAATGTTATTGAAATAAAGTATTGGAGATCTAGATGTGCAATTGTTATCTGTTGTTGTCGTTAATATACTATATTTCATTTCTTGCAAATTATTTTATTCTTTTAGGTTATTGTTATTGTTTCTTATCCCTTTACTATTTACTTTCTACATTATTTTATATTTGAGTCGGGGGTCTATTTGAAACAATCTCTCTATCTCATATAAGGTAATAGTATAGACTGCATCCATTTACCCTCCCCAGACCCCATTCGATAGAAATATATTGGTATGTTGTTGGTGTTGTTTTTGTAGTGGTTAATTTTATCCTTTCATTCATTTTGTAGGATTATACGTGATATTATTTAGAACCATCTATTGCTGGTGACCTATAATTATTCTGTCTATAAGTGCTATATTTTTATTTTGCACTCTTATAAGTTTAACTGGATGTACATGGTCCATGAGGTTCGATATAACTGACTCCAAACTTGTTTGGAATTAGAGCGTTGTAGTTATTTTTGTTTAATCATATCAATATATTTGTTTGTTAGAAACATAAAATGTGTGGTTTACACAGGTAATGTATTTCATAGGTTCTTTCTGTAAGTACACTACAAGAAGCTAGTGCTTGACTATGTGTCAGGATTATGGTAAAACAAATGAATTGATTAAAATCTGGAAAATCCATCAACATATTATAGTTTTGATAGATGCAGTTATTTCCCTACATAGTCTTATTCTTGTATTAATTCAAAACATCTGGGATTGGGTTGGGTGGAATACATTACCTCTCCAATTCTTTTCTGCTATTCTTAGTTTCATTTTCTTTAACCATTGAATAGTTAAATTCTACACTATGCTTGGGTATGTTAAGTCTTACCATTATTGACCTTCCTAACTGTAGGTCCTTTGCCTTATCACTATGGAGAAGCCTATTTTGCTGAATTCCAAAACTATTCGGAATGAGAAAGTTACAGTATGTATCAGGTCAACACTACAACAAAATCAATGTGGTTTATTGCTTCTTTGTAGGATAAATAACATAAGACAAATTATTGTGACTAATCTTTGCTCTTTCTTCTTTCTATCTAAGCTTTACTTAGGTGAATCTAAGGTCTACCATAAATTAAAAATAAATGATGAGAAAAATGATACTCTATTTCTATAGAATTGTGCTTGTCTTGCTTATTTTTTTTCTTATACACTCTTCATTTAAGATAAGTGACTTGAAGAACCAATACTGAAAGAACCAAATTGTTTGTCACTTATTCCCACACCTGGATGGTTTCCTTGGAATTCCTCTCAAAAACTTAAGAAATTTATTATCTCTAGTCATAAAAGTGTATTTTTGATAAACCACATCATTTATTAATGAACAAAATTTGATCATTACTTTTAGGAAAAATTTTTAGGTGGACATACTGCATTGTGAGTCTTGAGATTCTTTATTTTGCTAATAGATTAAATTCTTTCATACGTATGGCTTTTTTTTGGTCCGAAAAGACTAGATCCCACTATTTTCATATATTCTTTCCTAATTTTTGCTCATTATAAATATTTCCAGATGGGCCTTGAAAAGTAATTTGTTTGTTGTTCTGAGAAGTCCAATGGTTCATGCTATTAACTGATGTAGAGCTATATGTTGACCAAGATGATTAGCCCCTCGCAATAGTTGATCTGTGGAAGACCAATATGGAAGAACAAAATTTCAGCCAGCCTAATTCTATAGTTATCATATCTGATATTTCCAACAATAATTTCCTACATTCATTTACCAGAGTTCTTATAGATGTAATGAAATATTTCCTATAAAGATAATTGTGTGTTAATTTCCATTATAGTCCCGAGGTGCTGAATGCGAAGGCGAGGGATAATGCCCTTCCAAATGGTAAAGAATAGTTTACAAGGAGCTAGGAGTAAGCACATTGTATTCTAATCTAGTAAAATTCCCCTAAAAGAATTGAGGTTACATAGTTGGTACCTAGGGAAAGGGTAAAGTAATTTTTATTAAATAATAAGGCAATTTTGTTACCTAATTATATATTGGTAGCTGCAGATGTCTAATTATAGTATGTCCTAGTATATAAACATATAGTTATATATATAGGCATTATACATAACCAACCACTTGAACTTTCGAAGATATTCCCTTTAGACAACCAAACTAACCTTTTCAATTGAACACCTCAACTCTAAATAAAGTGTCCTAGTTAGAAGATTTTGGTTCAAAATTTGGACTTTCACATAAAATGTGTTATTTTTATAATTATATGTCTTCCTCTCGATAAGTTGTAAGATCATACAAATTTTCTACTTGAGATTGATGTGTATGACTAAAGGAGATGACATATTTCCTGTGGTTAACTTAACTATCTAATAGGTGAATGACAACACACACAATTTTTTTTTCAAATATTGAATTGAAATAGTCTAGTTGGAACACTTTATTTGGATTTAAAGTGTTCTATTAGAACATGACTTAGTTTGAGTGTCTAAATGGAATGTTGTGACTAGATTAAGAGACATTGATTATGTATTAGGCCTATATTTATATGGGGCTACCCTTTACTAGCGGGATTACACTGAGTATGCTGTTATTGTTGGAGTTTCAAAACTAGTTATAGGATTATTCAAATTTGTTGAAAGCTTATTCAAGTCATTTAGAAATTTTCTAGTTGCTCTAATCAATTGCTAAAATTGCTCTCTAAGTTTATGCTTGACATTTAGGATTAATTCTTTTTGGTCAAATTTTCACCTGCGTTTCTGAAATGATAATATTTTTGCATATAATTCTCATTCTATTGTTTACACACTAAAGCATCTGAGATGCGTATTGTGTTATAGTAATACTTAACTAATTACTAATTTATTATTATCATGAATTCATAACAAGGATTATACTACCATTGAAATCATTGAAGTGTTTTTTAGACATTGGCTAGTTAAAAAACATATCTTAGTTGTTGTGCCATATTTTCTGGTCATGCATCCAGCATTACCCCTATCGTCCCTACAATCGCTCCATCAACCATAGAGGAGGTAGATTTAGAAGTGGCAATTAGTGCCTTCCTTCAGTCTACTTTACAACAAAGACCAAGTTATCATGAGAATTACGTAGGATCAGGAACAAAAATATTAGTGAGTTTGAATAACCCTGTTGAGGTTGCCAATCGGGATCATAGATCTTTTACTGGGGCTTCTTCACAAAAATTTAGTAGTAATGGCTTTAAAATAAAGGAAGCTAGTTCGAGTGACACTAAAGTAGAGTAAGTCTAGGCTTTGAGTGATATATCTATGTTTATCCAAGAAATGCCAGAGAATCCTATTACTACATATATTTCAACAACTTCTCCTCTTATTTAAGATATAATGTACAATGGGCCAATTCATTATCCATCAATCGATGCTTGAAACACCCAAGAATTTGTTTTTCCAAAAATTTTGGTTGATTGGCAATGGTCATGATATGTGTTGTGTTGTATCCTTGTTGTGTGTTGTTGTTAACTTGTATAAAAGTTTCCATGATACATGTTGATGTGTTAACTTGTGTATATATAGTTGATTTACCCTTCCTTCATGGACAAATGATCCTAAGTGAGGAAGAAGTGAAGCACCTAGACTTGAACCCTTAAGAAAACACTAACTTTTGATGTCTCTAGAGTGGATACGGTTGGGGGTACTTGAGTAATACCCTAGGTCATAAATCATACCCTTAATGACCTCTTCTTTTGTATTTTAGATAGTAAGTTAGGGTAATATGATGTCCTCCATACAACATGGTCATCCCTTGGTTGTAACTATGCTTAAGAGTCGTATACTAGTCAACCGTATAGAGTAAAGTCTCAAACCTAGAATGAACTATTTTGGTCACTACTTGAACTCATTATTGGAGGGTGATTCATACCCTTGGTTATGACTAAAAGATCCCTTTACATACCTACAATAGTGTCGTTGACCTAGGAGAAGTTTAGGGTACGAATTAAGGTATCACTCGTACCCTAGGTCAGGATTGCTAAGTAAACCATGAAGGGGGAGTCATACCCCTGGACGTGTCTGTTTTCAAGATTTTAACAAAGGATGTTTTTGTCATTTCCCTTTCCTAAAACCCTAAACCCTCTCCCAATATAATTCATGGTAGCCTCTTAGTCTATATTTGCAAGACTGAAACACTCTTAAATACTCTAAAGGATCTTGGAAGCAAGATTGGAGGCTAGGGTTTGGAGGTGTTTATCTTATAGCAATAAGGAGAGTCTATATTATTGGTGTGTCATCTTGTTTGAAGCATGTATCTCTTTCCCTCTTTAAATAACTCTAAATGCATGTATTTTAAACTTGTATTAGTGAGTGTATATTGTGGGTTTCAATTAAGTAAAAAAGGTTTTGTTACCTATCAATGAATAATGTTGATTCTTGTTTGTACTTGTGTAGATACATGTATTTGATGGTAGATTGTATGGGTCGTTTCTTGTTGTATGGTGTTTATAATGATTCTATTGAGTAACCCTAACCTTGATGATATCTACCTTAAAAACGACCTTGTTATATGTATGCACAAAAGGTGTTTGAGAAAATGTCTAAGTAAAATGACTAGTTACATGTTGATGGTGTATTGAGTTAGGGGAATGGCCAAATGAGTTTGAATGATTGATAAATAATACTGTAAAGGGTATCGTAAGAATTTTAAACTTTGTATTTTAAAATTGGCTACCTTATTGGTTAATGGTTAATTAAGGGGTAAAACCCTAGGCAAGATAATGATATTTAGTCGTGTATTGAACTATGTGGTTTTAAAATTTTATTTAACATTGTTAATGAAAGGTGAATAGTTTGTATGGGTTATGATGACCATATTTGAATTATATGATGAAATGAGTTAAGGCATTGGCCTATTGAAAGGGGGTTGGACAATGAATACCCCCATGAGGGCAATATGATCATGTAAAGTGTTGAATTTTGCTAAATGTTTTAAAGCCCTTATGTATGGAATTGAATGTATGTGAATTCTTGGTAAATGGTTGGTAAAGTCCTTGTTGGCCACATGATGACTAAATGCATATCTTTGATGATTGGTCGACTAAATAGTCATGGTCCCTACAGTATGAACTTGAATTGTGTTTAAATAAAAGATGTGTCTAAGATTAATAAGTATGAATTCTTATTGGTAGGAGTCTTGATGACCATGACTGAACTTGCATTATGTTATGAACTAAGTACTTGGTCCTAACTATGTGAGCAATAGCCAAAGTAGTCGGTATAGATCCTGTGATGGTCTATAGCGTCGATGTGTAACCTTGATGGCCTGAATGCCTCGAGATGGTTTAGTTTCCTATGTGATGAATTAAATGGGTTCTAGTATGTGTGTAGAGTCGTGTTGGTTTGTGGTCCAATTCCTCTTACCATATAAAACGTATTGGTTTGTGATCTAAGTCCACTTACCATATAAGGTGTGTTGGTTTGTGTTCTAAGTCCACTTACCATATAAGGCGTGTTGGTTTGTGGTCTAATTCTGCTTACTATTTAAGGCGTGTTGGTTTGTGGTCCAAGTCTGCCTACTATATAAGGCATGTTGGTTCGTGGTCTAAATTCTCTTACCATATAAGGCATGTTGGTTTGTGATCTAAGTCTGCTTACTATATAAGGCATGTTGGTTTATGGTCCAAGTCCACTTACCATATAAGGCATGTTGGTTTGTGGTCCAAGTTTGCTTACCATATAAGGCATGTTAATTTTTGGTCCAAGTCCTCTACTATATAAGGCATATTGGTTTGTGGTCTAAGTATGCTTACCATAAAAGGTGTGCTAGTTCATAGTCTAAGTCCCCTTACCAAATAAGACGTGTTGGTTCATTGTCCAATTCTATTTACCATGTAAAGCGTGTTGATTTGTGGTCCAAGTCCACTTACCATATAAGATGTGTTGGCTCGAGGCTCATATTCCCTTGCCTATTATAGCGTAAACGATTCTAAGATATAAGGGTGGAAGGTTGGTAGTATTTCATCCCTTGTCTCGTGAATGAATATGTCATAAATGTATGGTATTCATGATTTGACTTGTTGTTTCACTATATGTATATGTGTCTTCGACATGACTATTATATGTAAATATGATTACATATGATGGATTGACATGGATTGATCAAATGTACTATTTTATCCTCATCCTTGAGTTACATGCTAGAATTCCAAATGCTAACTATCTGCGTATGCTACATCCCCATATGACTTAGGGCCCAAAGCTTCTTCTTCTCTTCCCACGCAGAGAAAGGGTTATTGAAGCGGTTTGTACAATGACTTGAAGTGGTGATCTTCCTTTCAACAAGAGACATTCATCTCTTTGTCTTTTACCTTTAGACTTAGTCTCTTTAGAACTTGGTTTGGCTATTGTCGAGGGCTTGTCCAAACATATACTTTTATTACCATAGATTTTGTATAAGGGCATTGTGAGTGGGAGTGGACTTGGGTATATTTCTTAGTTTGATGAACCTAATGAAATGTATACATATATCTAAGATATGTCTTATGTTTCCATTTGTTACTATCTTATTATATGGTTAGAATCCATCTGACCCTTATGGATTATTGTTGCTCGGGTTGGGTTTTCGGGAAGAACTTTGATTTATGTGAGCTTCAGGTGCCCATATGATATGGCCCAAAGTTTGGGTCATATCAAGTTGGTATCATAGCCTAGGTTCATGGTGTAACTCCCCGCATTTTGGGCTACAAAAAATATCATGATTTCGATGTGTTGATAATCCCAAAGCCATAAAATCCTATGCCAATACGGCATGTTAATGATTTGTGTAGCATGTGAATCCATTCAAGCTTTAATTTAGACCATAGAGGTCCTTCAACTCATGGATGAGTTGAAACTATTTTGATCAACTAAGTTTTAGTGGAAGTTGTAAAGTGTGCCATCTTCCATTGACCATAACACTCTATATATTTTGAATTAGAAAGCCTACTATGTGTAAAATGATAGGTATTCGAGTTAGCTTTCCAACGATACTAATTTGGCTAAAATCCAACATCCGAGCAAGAAGTTATGGCCTTTCAAAATGATATGCGTCGCCTATCCAATCGCCCATGGCCACTGGAAAAGCATAGGCAATAGCCTAGGCAGCGCCCATGTAAACATAGGCTATAGCCTAGCTGGCGCCTATGTGAACATAGGCAATGGGATGGGTGGCGCCTATGTAAAGAATTCTAGTGACTTAAACACTTTATTTTGGGAACAAAGTGGTCCTTTTCCACCCTTACTTAGCCCTAAAACACAAAATTCAGTTCCAAGGACCCCATAATACATCTTCATTCATCAAAAGTGCTCAAATATTCTCCTCAGGGTTTCAAAATAAAAACCCAAATAGTTCAAGATTCGACCACAGGTTTTCAAAGATAATTAAATATTTGGAATCACCAATCCGTAAGCTTCAAGAAACTTCTATTATCCTTGGAAATAGAGGTACCTGGGGTTATCCTAAATTCTCATGGGTGTAGTTTTTATAAACATGCATGCTTTTAAATGGGGGTTTTCATTCAAAATTCTAACAACTTGCTTTAAATATGATTTCTAAGTCATCTTTCTTTATGTCATGGGAATTTTTTGCCTATATACTTCAATGGTTGAAACCATGCATATGTGATTTGAGATTTTCCATGGAAGTTTGATAAATATGAATTATAAATTGCTTTCAAATTCCTATGATAATGTCTTGATACCCCATATCATATTGTGACCAACAAAAGAGAGCATGAATTTGAAATAAATATTGTTCACAACTTGTAAATGATAAAGCACCTTGGTTTTTACAAAATAATGCATATGTGGAAATGATATTGACGAATTGAAAGTTGAGTATGAAGATACCCTACAGAACATGATATGTGATTGAATCAGATAAAATTTGATTGGATTGATTTTATATGAGAAAGGTGGATGCCCGAAGAATGCATTTGAAAGTAAGGGCTCATCGGTGGAAAATGTGTTTGCCGACACGGAATGTTGGTACCAGGCTAAGTGATCTTGTGTAATTGACTTCATGTTATTCCCAAATTGGGACTATAGGTAGGTGCCCAGGCTAAGCGATCTTGGGCTCTACCAGTGGGTCGAGACATCATTCTTTGTGGTCTTGAGAGTCTCTCCCTCACTTATACTCTAATCTCGGCGGCAACCGAGGTTAGACAGTTGGTGTAAATTATGTAGGGTATTCCACTTAGTTCAGTTGCATTTCATTGATTGTTGAGAAAACTATTGCATTACACCCATGTGTTTTCAAATGATTTGATACGAAATTGCTTTATAACGACTCTAAACTATATATTGTAAAAATATTATGTTTTGTTTTGATATCTCTGTGTGCCAGTACTTTTGTGCTGACCCCCTCCTCTCTCCAATCTCTCAGTTTCAGAGGCCCAGTCTAGGGGTCAAGAGAATTAGTAGATCATTCAGATAGAGTTGCATAGACAAGTGGTAAGCCTTCTATGTTTCAGAAGGTCTTATGTCCTGCATTCCTTTTATCTTATATTTTGTTTTGGGGTCTACTGAGGGCCTTGTCCCAATTTATATACAGGTACATGACTCAGTCATTTGTTAGAGATTTTCACAGATAGTTGGTTGAAGGTTCATTGATGCTAGGGGAACCTTATCTTCCCGTTATTGTTTCTTTTCATATTTATGTCCATGTTTCAAAATTATTGTGTTTCTTCTGCATTACTTGGATCATATGAATTAGGTGCATGATTACTAGACAGATAGTGGTATTTTAAGCCTCCATGGTTCGAAATGGTCATCGGCCAGGCCCTGGTTTGGGTCATGACAAACTTTGTATCAAAGGACGGTTCATGGTCCCAGGGTATCTGCAAAATCGCGTTAGGTAGTGTCCTGTTTATGGGTGTGTAGCGCGCCATACTTATAAGCATGGGGCTACTAGGTGTTTAGGAAATATTTCCTTTCTTTGTGATTTAGTTCGTGGTTCAGAGTCTGAACTGTCACCTAATCAATGATCACTTGTGTTTCAAAAAACACAGTTATGCCTCCACGTCGTATCATCGATCAGAATGCAAAGGCAGATAAGGTTCGTCCCACCCATGGGATGTGGATTCATAACAAGGCTCATACTCTAGAATTTGTCCCTACTCCGGGAGTCTTTCTAGTCCTGACTAGTCTACCTCGAGCTCTGCAGACTAATGCCAACCATCCCCCAACTGCTCAGGGAGATATTTCAAATGTAAAATTCAGACGGTCCATTCATACGCTGACACAATTGATAGCTAACCAGGCTCAACTATCGGAAGATGTTGGGTCTGCATCTATTACGTCTAAGGCTACTAGAGTTGGACATTTCATGAAGATGAACCCACCTAAATTCACTGGCACCAAGGGGAAGAAAGATCCACATGTGTTTGTGGATGAGATGGAAAATATCTTTAAGGTGATGAATATGGATGAGGTAGAAGGGTTGGAGCTAGCAACCTATCAGTTCAAGGACATTACAAATTAGTGGTATGTCGACTGGGAAGATGCAAAGGGTGAAAGTGTTGAGCCCACAGTTTGGGGCGAATTTGTGGAAGTTTTCCTTGATCAATACTTTCTTCTGAAGTTGAGGTAGACCAAAGTGGAAGAGTTAATTAATCTGAAGCAGGGCAATATAAGTGTCTAAGAGTATAGTTTGAAGTTTAATAAACTAGCCCGCTATGCACCAGAGTTGACTAGTAATATGAGATCCCGAATGAGAAAATTTACATCTGGCCTTGTTGATAACCTTGTACTTGAGTACCAGGGGGATATGTTGAGTAAGGAGTTAGACTTTGCTCGACTAACTATTCATATACAGCAGGTGGAAGAGAAGAAGAAAAAGATTGCTGAATCTAAAGAGAAAGATAGACAAGCTAAGAGAGCTCGATCAGCGGACCATCACTAGAGTCAGCTACAAAGTGGTAACTAGGGTAATAAGTGGTTGAAGAAGAAGAATTTTTGGAATAATGCACAGTCATTAGCCAGCGCCCCAGCACCCAGACCACCAACAGACAGATAAACTAAAAGTTGTCAGACTCCTCATGGGTCCAAAGTTGTAGGTATATAGTCTCAGGGCAGTGTGGCCCAGCAGCATCGTACTTATCTACAGTGTGATGTTTGTGGAAGGAATCATCTAGGGAAGTGCTGATTTGAGGGGAGAAACTCCTATACTTATGATGTCCTTCTACTGGAGTAAATGCAGGAGAGAGGGGCGGGCTAAGTCCCAAGCCACCTCCACAGCTCTTTTTCCTAAGAGTGCATCTTCAGCCGTTGGGAGTGGTGGTAACCGGTTATATTCTTTGAAAAACCACCAGAAGGCGGAAGCTTTACCAACTGTTATCACCAGTATGTTACGAATCTTTTCTCAAGATATTTATGTATTGCTTGATCCTGGGTCTACTTTATCTTTTGTCACCCCTTATGTTGCTGTTGGTTTTGGATTTGAGCCAAAAGTTATTATAGAACCCTTCTCTATTTATACTTCTGTAGGTGAAAATCTGTTATTGCTAGAAGGGTGTATAGAAATTTTGTCGTGTCTATTCATAGTAGGGAAACTGTGGCAGACCTTATAGAACTTTATATGATAGATTTTGATGACATCCTTGGGATGGACTGGCTCCATTCATGTTATGCCGCCCTTGATTGCGGAACCTGAAAGGTCACTTTTTCTTACCCGAATGATACACCAACTATATAGGCTGGGAGTTCTGTGGAACCTAGAGGTCACTTTATCTCTTATCTTAGAGCCCCAAAGCTTATCTCCAAAGGTTGTATGTATCATCTAATCCGAGTAAAATATTCAAAAGTTGAAAACCTTCCTCTACAGTCAGTCTCTATAGTGAATAAATTCCTAGCAGTCTTTCCCGAAGATCTCCCGGGGATACCCCCTGATAGGGATATAGATTTTGGCATTGATGTGTTGCCAGACACTCATCTTATTTCTATTCGGCCATATAGAATGGATCCCGTAGAACTAAAAGAGTTAAAGGAATAGCTTGCAGACCTCCTAGACAAAGGTTTTATTCATCCTAGTATTTCCACATGGGGTGCACCCGTGCTCTTCGTGCGATAGAAGAATGGATCCCTTCAGATGTGCATAGACTACCGTCAGTTGAATAAGGTCACGATTAAAAATAAATATCCTCTTCCTAGGATTGATGACCTTTTTGACCAGCTTCAGGGTGCCAAGTTTTTTTCAAAAATAAACCTTTGTTTGGGTTATCATCAATTGAAAGTTAGGGAGTTAGACATACCCAAGACAACCTTCCGAACCTGATATGGTCACTATGAATTTCTAGTCATGTCCTTCGGGTTGACTAATGCCCCTGCAGCCTTCATGGATCTTATGAATAAAGTGTTACGTTAGTTTCTTGACTTGTTCGTCATTATTTTTATTAATGATATTCTAATCTATTCTAAGATTAAAGAGGATCACACCAATCACCTCCAAATTATTCTTTAGACCCATAAGGATCATTAGCTGTATGCCAAATTTTCTAAGTGTGAATTATGGTTAGACACTATTTCCTTCCTACGGCATATTGTGTCCAGTGATGGGATAATATTAGATCCCGAGAATGTTGAAGCTGTGAGAAAATGGCCCAGATCCACGACTCCAATCGATATTCAGAGCTTTTTGGGTTTGGCATTGTATTAAAGATGGTTCGTAGAGAGTTTTTGTTCCATAGCTGCTCCGCTTACTAAACTGACTCAGAAAAAGATGAAGTTTGTGTAGTCTGACTTATGCGAAAATATTTTTGAGAAGTTGAAGGAAAGACTGACTACTGCTCCAGTTTTGACCCTTCCCGAGGGTGTAGATGCTTTTGTGGTTTATTGTGATGTGTCACGTGTGGGACTTGGTTGTGTATTGATGTAGCATGGTAAGGTAATAGCCTATGTATCTATGCAGTTAAAGGTGCATGAGCGCAATTACCCCACTTATGACTTAGAGTTAGCAGCCGTGGTGTTTGTACTTAGAATCTAGAGGCACTATCTCTATACAGTGCATATTGATATTTATACTGACCATAAGAGTTTGCAATATATTTTTTCACAGAAAGAATTGAACCTCAGGTAGAGGCGTTGGATGGAGCTTTTGAAAGACTATGATATGAGTCTGCATTACCATCCGAGCAAGGAAAATACTGTAGGCGACGCCCTTAACAAGTTTTCTATGGGCAACCTTTCTCATGTAGAAGAAGGAAAGAAAGAGATGGTGAAGGATATTCACAACCTTGAAAATCTGGGAGTGCGACTCTTAGATTCCAAAGATGGAGGGGTGATTGTTCATGAGTTAGCTAGGTCATCCCTTTGTGCTGAAGTTAAGGAGAAGCAGGTTGATGATCTCATCTTTATGCAAATCAAGAAAGTGTGGGTTAACAAAAGGTTATGTCATTTGAAATTGGTGGTGATGGTATTCTGAGATTTCAGGGTTGGTTGTACATTCCGAATATCGATGGGCTATGGGAAAAAATCCTTAATGAGGTACACACTTTGAGGTATGTCATTCACCCAAGCTCTACTAAGATGTATCATGATCTGAAAACCTTGTATTGGTGGAATAACATGAAATGTGATGTAGCTGATTTTGTGTCCAAGTGTTTGAACTGTCCACAAGTGAAGGTATAACACATGAGGCTAGGTGGTACTCCCTAAGAGAGAGCCCTGCCTTTATGAAAGTGAGAGATCATAAACATGGACTTCATTATAGGACTTCCGAGATCCCAAAACTAGTATAATTCTATATGGGTGATTATAGATAGGTTGACAAAGTCAGCCCACTTTTTGCCTGTAAGGACTAATTATTCGGGAGAGGTTTATTCCAAGATTTACATTAAGGAAATAGTTTGATAGAGGTACACAGTTTTTATCTCAGTTCTGGAGATCTTTTCAGAAGGGTTTAGGTATACAGGTGAATTTGAGCACAGCTTTCCACCCTCAGATGGATGGACAAGCTGAGCATACCATTCAGACCCTCGAAGATATGTTGAGGGCATGCGTCATTGATTTCAAATGTATTTGGGTAGATCACCTGCCACTGGTCGAATTTTCTTACAATAATAGTTACTATGCCAGCATTAAGATGGCTCCTTTTGAGGCTTTGTATGGGAGGAGAAGTAGTTCTCCGATAGGATGGTATAAAGTTAGTGAGACTCAGTTCTATGGGCCTGATCTTGTTCATCAGGTGATGGAGAAAGTGAAGATCATTAGACAATGACTCAAGACTGCCCAGAGTCGTCAAAAGTCCTATACCGATGTTTGGAGAAGAGAACTAGAGATCGAAGTTGGTGATTAGGTATTTCTCAAGGTTTCTCCTATGAAAGGAGTTATGTGATTTTGAAAAAGGGGTAAATTGAGCCCTCACTATGTAGGGCCATATCAAATTCTAAAAAAGATTATTACAGTTGCATATGAGCTAGAATTTCCTTGAGTTTGAGTTCTGTTAATCCGGTATTCCATGTATCCATAATGGAGAAATGCATTGGAGATCATTCTATGGTATTGCTAGTAGAGGCTAACAAAGTGACAAACTCCTTGTCTTACGAAGAAGAGCCTGTTAAAATTTTAGATCGCCAAGTTCGAAAGCTGTGGAGCAAAGAGATAGACTGTCTAAAGGTACTATGGAGGAATCAGAAAGTCAAAGAAGCCAATTGGGAGTCAGAAGATGACATGAGAATTAGCTATCCCAATTTGTTTGCTTCGATGGAGGATGAGACAAAAGGTACTATTCCTATCTTATCTTTCCCAGACCTTTATTATGCTTGAAATTGTGACCGTCTGTGTCCCGCATCATCGTATAGGGAAGAATGATCCTAAGGGGGGGATAATGTAATGCCCCGCATTTTGAGCTGCAATAAAGATCATGATTTCGATGTATTGATAATCCTAAAGCCATAAAATCCTATGCCAATACAGCATGTTAATTATATGTGTCGCATGTGAATCTATTCAAGCTTGAATTTAGACCATAGAGGTCCTTCAACTCATGGATGAGTTGAAACTATTTCAATCGACTAAGTTTTAGTGGACATTGTAAAGTGTGTAAGCTTCCACCGACATAACTCACTGTATATGTCGATGATACTAATTTGGCTAAAATCCGACACCCGAGCAAGAAGTTATGGCCTTTCAAAGTGATATGCATCACCTATCCAATAGCCCACGGCCACTGGAAAAGCATAGGCAATAGCCTAGGCAGCGCCTATCTAAACATAGGCACTAGCCTAGGAGGCGCCTATATAAACATAGGCGATAGCCTAGGCGTCGCCTAGGTGAACATAGGTAATGGTATGGACGGCGCCTATATAACGAATTCTATTGACTTAAACACTCTATTTTGGGGATAAAGTGGTACTTTTCCACCCTTACTTAGCCCTAAAACACGAAATTCAGTTTCAAGGACCCCAAAATACATCTTCATTCATTAAAATTGCTCAAAGATTCTCCTTAGGGTTTTAAAATAAAAACCCAAATAGTTCAAGATTAGACCATAGGTTTTCAAAGATAATTACATATTTGGAATCACAAATCCGCTAGTTTCAAGAAACATCTATTATCCTTGGAAATTGAGGTACGTGGGGTTATCCTAAAATCTCATGGGTGTAGTTTCTCTGAACATACATGCTTTTAAATGGGGGTTTTCAACCAAATGCTAATAACTTGCTTTCAATATGATTTCAAAGTCATCTTTCTTTATGTCATGGGAATTGTTTGCCTATATACTTCAATGGTTGAAACCATGCATATGTGATTTCAAATTTTCCGTGCAAGTTTGATAAATTGGTTTCAAATTCCCATTATAATGTCTTGAT
This sequence comes from Capsicum annuum, assembly GCF_002878395.1. Lineage (NCBI taxonomy): Eukaryota > Viridiplantae > Streptophyta > Magnoliopsida > Solanales > Solanaceae > Capsicum > Capsicum annuum. The sequence continues at coordinate 166,903,327 of NC_061121.1, forward strand.
ATCCCATAACATATTGTGACCAACAAAAGAGAGCATGAATTTAAAATAAATATCGTTCACCACTTGTAAATGATGAAGCACCTTGGTTTTTACATAATAATGCATATGTGGAAGTGATATTGATTACTTACAAGTTGGGTATGATGATACCCTACAGAACATGATATGTGATTGAATCAGATGAGATTTGAATGCATTGATTTTACATGATAAAGGTGGATACTCGAAGAAGGCATTTTAGAGTAAGGGCTCATTGCTGGAAAACATGGTTGCCGACACGGAATATTGCTACCAGGCTAAGTAATCTTGTGTACTTGACTTTATGTCATTCCCAAATTGGGACTATAGGTAGGAGCCCGGGCTAAGTGATCTTGGGTACTACCAGTGGGTCGAGACACCATGCTTTGTTAGTCTTGAGTATCTCTCCCTCACTTATACTCTAATATCGGCAGCAACCGACGTTAGACAGTTGGTGTAAATTATATAGGGTATTCCACCTAGCTCAGTTGCATTTCATTGATTATTGAGAAAACTATTGCATTACACCTATGTGTTTTCAAATGATTTGATACGAAATTGCTTTATAATGGATCTCAACTATATATTGTAAAAATATTATGTTTTGTTTTGATATCTCTGCGTGCCAGTACTTTTGTGCTGGCCCCCTCTTCTCTCCAACTTCTCAGGTTCGGAGGCCCAGTCTAGGGATCAAGAGAATCAGTAGATCATTCAGACAGAGTTGCAGAGAAAAGTGGTGAGCCTTCTATGTTTCGGAAGGTCATATGTCCTACAGTCCTTTTATCTTTTATTTAGTTTTGAGGTATATTGGGGGCCTTGTCCCAGTTTATATACAATTACTTGACTAAATCATTTGTTAGAAATTTTCGCAGACAGTTGTTTAGAGGTTTATTGATGTTGGGAGAACCTTATCTCCCCGTTATTGTTTCTTTTCATATTTATGACCATGTTTTTGAATTATTGTGTTTCTTCCGCATTACTTTAATCATATGAATTAGGTGCATGATTACTAGACAGATAGGGCTGTTTTGGGCCTTTGTGGTTTGAAATACTAGTCACGGCCAGGCCCTGGTTCGAGTCGTGACACATGGTCAGTTAGGTGTTCATAATGCTATCTTGAGTAGAGTCTCTTTTATGGGTGTGAAATGCACCACACGGATAAAAGAGGGGTTGTGAGGCATTTTAGGAATATTTTCCTTTCTTGTGTTTTAATATCAAGCTATAGAGTCTAAGGTCCGGGATTCCTCTTATTACCATTTGCTATCATTTAGAACATACAGCCAAGGAGATCTGATACTCATGCAAATAATTTTTTCCCAGCTAGGGACAATGTGGATGTAGTTCATCCAACTTTTGAGGTTCAGAATTGGACTAAAGCTGCGGTATCTAACCATCTTCATTGGGTTCTACCTGTCCCTCCTAATTCTGACTATGAAAGTGACCACCCTCCTCAGTCAACTCAAGAGAATGCTACTGATGCAGAGTTTCGTCGCTACATCAACGTATTGATCCAATTGGTAGCTTCTCAATTTGGGCAAGGTTTCTCTTTTGCTCTATCCTCTGAGGCTACAAATGTTGGCCAATTCATGAAGTTGCACCCTCTTATGTTTATGGGTATGAAAGTTGAGGAAGATCCCAAAATTTTTATTGATGAAATAAAGAATAACTTTCATGATATACATGCATTAAAGGTGTAAGGTGTCGTATTTGCTCCTACTAATTAAAGGATGTTGTGTACCAATGGTACAAAGAGCGAGATATGTCTAGGGGTATGGTTGCTAGCTCGGCTAAGTGGGATGATTTTTCTTGTTCCTTTCTTTACTGCTTCTTTCTTAGAGAGTCGAGAGAAGCAAAATCCAAAGCTTTTGTGAATTTGAGTCAAGGTAGGATGTCTGTTAAGGAGTGTGCCTTAAGATTCAATCAATTTTCAAGGTATACCCCTGAGATGATAGCTAGCATGAGAGCTAGGATGCGTAAATTTGTTTCGAGATTATCTCCTGAATCGGTCGTTGAGGGTAAGGAAGCCTTGTTGATTAGACACTTGAACATCTCTAGGGGTGTTGTGTTTATACAATAAGTGGAAGAACAGAAAAAGAAGCAAGGTAAGATTAGTGTGAGGCAAGGTAAGAGGTCTCGACCATTTGAGCTAATTGAGGGCCAGTAGTCTAGTGGTAGGTTGTCTAAAAGGAAGAACTTGGTGAGTGGTGATTCTCAAGCTAGTGGGGCCCAGTCATAGCCAACCTACCCTCATTGTAAAATTTATGGTAAGCATCACCACGGTAAGTATGATAAGGGGAGGAATAGATGTTTCTATTGTGGCTAGATTTGACACATAGAGTGACGGTGCCCTTCCTGAGTTGCTGCTTGCACTGACAGAGCCCCATTGCTACTTTATCTACTTCTGCACCAAAGGGTTCTATCTCTGTTTCCATTTTTGGTACTATCACTGGCGAGAGTCGGTTGTATGTAGTTTCTACTCACCAGAAGTTTAAAACATCTTTGAATGTTGTTACTGGAATGTTTAAAACTCCTTCTCCATGTTATGTATACCTATGCTTTGCTTTTTATATTGGACCTCGTATATGATTGTGTATTTCAATTTAGTACTGACTCATTTGGGATTCTTTCTCTATTTCTATATCGATAAGATACTCCGTGGTTGTAAGGAGTCAATCGAGAGCATATGATAACTGTTGATGATGAAGAAAGTCCTATTGATCGATAGAGGTCAACATAATTGTATTTGATGTCAATTTGGGAAGGGGGTGAATTGGTTGTATTCATTCTATATTTCCTTAAATTATTGCGTCCCTAAGGTTGTGCCTTCCCGAATTAGGTAGTTATTGTAGGGGAAGAAGGTCCCTTATGTGGCTAAAGAGATGGTTTTCCCTATAAGAGTCCAATTTGAATTGCACTTTCCCCTAGCATGAACCTCATTCATCCAGTGTTCCATGTCCTTGTAGTGAGAAAGTGCATAAGTGATCCTTTGTTGGTCATTCCCTTAGAGGACGTTGGTATGTTAGGGTTGAGAATCTTAGGCTGGTATGTTTGCCGCTAAAAAATAAAAGAGGTAGCTTTGGTGAAGGTTCTATGGAGGAACCAATAGACTAAGGAAGCTACTTGGGAGGTGGAAGGGGACATAAAGTCCAAGTATCCACAATGGTGTTTCATTTTGGGAACTCATTATTGAGATGTGTGTTCGTATTCCTAATTGGTTGTCAAAACCCTGACAGATTGACTAAGTAGGTGTAGTGTTGTTGTTCTGAACTAGTACCCATGCATGGATTGTTGTATCTTTATTATAACAATTTTCTTAATAGGTGTACATATTAGGATCCTGCCTTGATATTGCTGCTCACTCCAAGATTGAAGTAGTTACTAGTAAATGATAAAGAAAATAGGAATTTGGAGTTTAACTATCGATCCACACATCTAGGTAATATAAAAGTAAGATGGTTAGCTTTTATCTAATAACTAGAGACCCAAAAGGTAATAGCTAACTGGGATCAAGATAAGGGATAGTAAGGCGACATCCTGAGACTTAAAGGGTAAGGGGTGAAATCTTTTTGCCCATCCAAAAGACTATAAAAGGTACATAACTTATTGATTCTGCAAGCAAAGTATCGGGTTGGTTCAACAAAGCACGGTAACCCTACAGAGTTGAGAATCCAGGGGGAATGAAATCCTTGTATTCACCTACAACTGAGTACAACCAAAGTTGATATACTTACTTTCGTGAGATTAGAACACAAAACCCCCCATTTACTTTTCAAGTTTTACCTACTGACTACAACTTCTGAGATCCACGATTCCACATGTTCCCTTTGGATTCGACCCCAACCTCTATTGGTTAATATATTTTGATAGTGACCGTTTCATTTTCTAAGAGGAGGTGTAGTTTGAACATCATCAAAGACCGCCCTGCTGAAAAGTGGCATCTATATCTCCAGGCTTGTAGTGTATATACAATAGGTGAAAGATGAAAAAAAGAAACAATCTGAATTAGGGGAAAAGTAAAGTAAAAAATACTGATATTCTAAGCAGGGTAATGGCCAACAAACTAGTAGTAGAGGTGGCAGGCAGGGGTCTAAGAAATAGTGGGGGAATTTAGGTTCTTATTCTATGGCTAGTGCCCCATATCCTAAGATATTTGGTGACCACCCTATTCAGAGAAATAGCAGGTTTAAGGTACAAGGTACCCAATCTTAAGCCTTTAGGGCCTAGTTAGCTCCATTACATCCTTCTGTAGATTTTGTGAAAAGTTACACTATGGCTTTTAAGATGAGAGAAGGAATTAGTATTTCAGATATGGCCAGCCTGTCCTCTTTTAGAGGAACTTTCCGTCTTACTATGGGGGATAATAAGGTCCTAATTGCTTCTTCTTCTTCTCTTGCATCAAAGGGTGATACTTTTGGCTCTGACACTAGTCAAAATCATCAATACTCTCTTTCCATCTATCAGGATTCCGATGTATCTCCTGATGTTGTTACTAGTATGCAAAAAATTTTCTCTAGTAATTGTCTGCTTAATCCCGGGTTTACCTTTTCTTATATGACCCCTTATATGGCTATTCATTGGTGTTTATGCCTGCGTGTATTCCTGATTCCTTTTATATGTCTACCTAGTGGGTGACTCTATTATGGCTAGAAGAGCCTATAAGGTTTGTGTAGTATCGATCTATAGTGGGGAGATCTTATTGTATCTTATTGAGTTAGATATGCTAGAATTTGATGAGATCTTGGGGATGGATTGATAACACTCATGCTAAGCCTCTCTTAATTGTTGGACTTGAACGGTAAGTTTCCAATTCCCTAATAAACTCGTGATTAAATGGGAACAGAGTTTCCTAGTGCCTGATAAAAGTTTCATTTCGTATCTTAGATCCCGGACATTTATTTCCAAGGGGTGTCTCTAATATTTAATGCATGCTAAGGATTCTAGATCTGAAGGTCCTTAATTGCAGTCTGTCCCTGGGGTTTATGAGTTTTCTAATGTATTTCCTGACAATCTTCCTGGTGTTCCTCATTGTAGGAAAATTGTCTTTAAGATAGACCCTTTTCCAGACACTTTTCCTACTCTAGGCCCCTCTATGGAATGTCTATGACCGAGTTGAAACAACTTGAGAAGTAGTTGAAAGATCTTCTAGATAAGGGTTATATCTGTCCTAGTGTTTCTCCCTGGGTGCTTTGATTATCTTCACGCATAAAAAGAATGGGTCCTTTTGGATATGTATAGAGTATTCCCAATTTAATAGGGTGTCTGTGAAAATACATATCCGCTTCCTAGGATTAGTGATATTGTAATGCCTCGCAAAATTCTCTTCCAGTCTGAGCCTTAGAGCGTATTTTGTAAAGCAAAAAATCCAAGTCTAAATGTTTCAGAAATATCTTCCCAAGTATGAAATACTTTTAATCATGTGGGAATCTATTTGATCATGAATTAAGATCACTGAGGTCCCCTACCTCAAGGACGAGTTGGAATCGTTCCTATCGTTCAAGTTTTAGTGACCGTCAAAATTTGGGTCAACTTCAATCAACTATAACTCCTTGTATATATCCAATTAGAGGACCTAATATATATCAAATGAAATCTCTTTGAATTATATTTCCAACAATACCAATTTCATCAAAAACCAATATTGGAACAAAGGGTTATGCCCATTTTACTCCAGCATGTCTGGCAGTGAAATAGGTGACGACAATTGTGACAAGCCGTCATGCCCGTGATGGACTATCACCAATGTCGTCAGACCTGGGCAGATTTTTGACCCTGGTGATGACATTTTTTGACAAGCCATCACGCCCGTGATGGCCTATCACCAATGTCATCAACCTTAACCAGAAACTCAAAATTTCACCCTTTTGTGATGACAATTCGTGACGGCCTATCACTAACTTTGCGGCTTGTCACGGATGTTATCAGCTATTTCTTTTCAGCAATTTAAGGACATTTCTTCAAGGGTATTTTGTCCATTTCCCACCTTTTGGAAGCCTCTATAAATATGAGAACCCACATTCAAACCCTAATTTCTCCATTTCTCTTCTTGTTCTCTAAAGAGAGAATATCTAGGGTTTTAATTCAAGAACCCTAATCTCTAAAAATCATCCATAAATTCATCAATATTTCTTCAAGAATTAAGTTCCTCATAGTGTGGGCTTCAAGAATTATTTATTACATATGCGGATAGAGTCTCAAGCATTAGAATTCATCTAATTTCAAAGATTAAGGTATGTAGATGTTGATTCTTGGGTGCCTTTCATCCAAGAAGCTCCAGAACCTTTTTCAAAACTAAAAGATTTTTATGTTTTTGAGTTGTTAATGATTTGTATGAGTTGAGATTGATGTTGTTGAGTTTTTATTCATGTTTTTTTTACAAGATTCATGAGCCTTAACCCTAGTAGGTGGAATCCATGTGATATTTGTGACAGATTTTCAATATATTGCTTTCTATATGATGTGTTCATGTCAAATGGGTGTAGAAATGGTTGAATAAATGAAGCATTTTCCCCCTAGGTTTGGTTAAGAGCTTAGTTGAAGCATAAGGGCTATTGTAGCATGTTGAAAATGAAACCCCAAATTGTGAGTTAGTTTATGCATGCCTAGTGTTTGATAAAATGCCCAAGTGAATGGATTATTCCATGATAGTATAAAGTTTCCTCAAGCCATGTGATATCCAAACACATGTCAAGATTAATATAGGTATGAAATAGTAGAGGTAAAACCTTGTTGAATGGAGTACAATCTAGTAGCATGTTTCCCCTACGTTATTATATGATTATATTTTTGAGATGCTTAAAGTGACCTCTTGGAGACTGTGATGATGAATAAGATGTTTGTGATCGTTAAATTCTTAAGGTGATGTCTTGAATGATTATGATGATGCATGAATAATTTTGATGATATATGAATAATCGTGATGATGAATGATTTATTATGCTTTACTTTTATGCTATCGAGTGTTGGGGTATTTATACTCGACAATAGAGCTATTTTCTAGATCCCGTGTCAGTTTCTCAATAATTCCTGTCGAGCCATGATTCACAGAACACAGTGAAGTATAGAACTCTGTATCCTCAGACAAGTGCAGAACTTAAGAAAGCTCAATAATCTTAGTTATCTCTGTAATCTCTATATCGCTAGTAATCTAGACTCAAACCTAAAATCAACTCAGATTTAATAGTTTTTAGGTAATTTAGTTCTAATATCAAAAGCGATTCGAGCAATCTATTAAAGCTCTATATCGTCAGTGAGATACCATGATTTGATACCTTTTCTGTCAGATACGAAACTAAGTAATCTCAGTGTAACTAAGTCAGATCTTTTGAGAAACATGATCAGTATTACATTCAATTTAGTTGTGTTCAGTTGAGAATTTAGTTTAGAGTCTTTATGTTAGGAGTAGAAGCTAGCACCAAGTGAGGGAAGGGACGTTGGTTCTCTTGTCAGAGAGGTTGAGTCGCTAGAAGCAATCCCTAAACTCAAGAACTGCGTAGCCAGCACAGGATGCAGGAGTCCCCATTAGTAGAGGTTGTCATCGTTAGAGAGGTTTGACTATTATATTATGTCAGGCCGACTTCCTGCGGGGGTCATCCCATTAGAGAGGTTTGACCAGAGAGGTCTTTACTCGTGGCACGGTATTGATACCCTTCCAGCTAGGGTTATAGGTTGGACCCCACCTGTGGTAGATTGGGGCATGTCGGTTAAGTAACTACTTCCCACAGTTGCAGTTTTAGTATCAATCTTTAGAAATTAGGACTGTGTCGTACAGTCGTCTATCTCAATTAGGAATTCAGATAGTTTCATTGATTCATGGACCATCCTGTCAGATAGGCTTGGTCTCATATACAGATTCTTATTATCATATCTAGAGATCTCATGTTAGAGGGGCTTGATCTCAGTCTCAGACCATGTTGAGTATTTTTATTATCATATCTAGAGATCTCCCATCAGATTGGTTTGATCTCCATCTCAGATTCTGTTGAGTATTCTTATTTTCAGATTCGGACATGATCATACTTCTTATCATTGATAATCGCTTCCGGAATAATCTGTTAGAAAGTTGATCTCTAATCCTATCAGTCCAAAGTAGTAAGCTCAGAATTCAGTCCTTGATGTGAGTACGTATAGACTCTCAGTTATCAGTATCAGATGAGTTAATGATTTAGTAGCTTAGTTTCAGTAGTGAGTTCAGACTGCCGTAAAGTGGTATCCGAGCTTTAGTAGCTAGAGTTGCAATGATTGTGTTCATGGTTTGTGCATTCATATATGTGTTCGGCATTTTCCTAATTATTAAGTTTAGATATTGTGCATATATGAGGGCTTGGATTAGCCTACCTCATCCACATACTCGGTACATTCCTGTACAGATGCATTTATGCTATGGTATTTTATTTAACACCATAGGTTCAGAGGCACAGGTTCCGGAGTATCCTCAGCAGTTTAGTCCCAGTCTACAGCAGTAGCAATGAGTCCTCTTCTTTCTAGGATGAATCTCAGTTTATTATTATTGCTTGAGACTATAATGTAATGCCCCGCAAAATTCTCTTCCAGTCTGACCCATAGAGCGTATTTGGTAAAGCGAAAAATCTGAGTCAGAATGTTTCAAAAATATCTTCCCAAATATGAAATACTTTGAATCATGTGAGAATCTATTTGAGCATGAATTAAGATCATAGAGGTCCCCTAACTTAAGGACAAGTAGAAATCTTTCCTATCGTTCAAGTTTTAGTGACCGTCAAAATTTTGGTCAACTTCATTGGACCATAAATCCTTGTATATATCGAATTAAAATACCTATTATATATCAAATGAAAGATCTTTGAATTATCTTTCCAACGACCAAGTTCATCAAAAACCAATATCGGAGGAAAGATTTATGATTATTTTACTCCATCTTGTCTGGCTGGGAAATTGGTAATGACAATTGTGATAAGTCATCACGCCCGTGACGGGCTATCACTAATGTCATCAAACCTGGGTAGATTTCTAACCCTGGTGATGAAATTTTGTCACAATCCATCACGCCCGCGATGGCCTATCACCAATGTCGTCAACCTTCACTAGAAACTCAAAATTTAACCCTTTTGTGATGATAATTCATGACAGCTTATCACCAGCTTGACGGCTTGTCACGGATGTCGTCAGCTATTTTTCTCAGTAATTTAAGGATGTTTTGAAAGGTTATTTTATCCATTTCCCTCCTTTTGGAAGCCTCTATAAATATGAGAACCCTTTCGAACCCTAATTTCTCCATTTCTCTTCCAATTCTCTAAAGAAAGAATATCTAGGGTTTCAATTCAAGAACACTAATCTTCCAAAAATTCTTCAAGATTTCTTCAAGAATTAAGTTCCTCATATTATGGGGTTTGATAATTAATTATTACAAGTACGAAAAGAGTCTCAGTCATTAGAATTCATCCAATTTCAAAGATTAAGGTATGTAGATGTTGATTTTTGGGTCCCTTTCATCCAAGAAGTTCAAGAACCCTTTTGAAAACTAAAATATTTTTAGGTTTATGAGTTTTTAATGATTTGTATGAGCTAAAATTGATTTTCAATGTGTTCTTGAGTTTTGATTCCTGTTTGCTCACAAGATTCATGAGCCTTAACCCTAGTAGATGGAATCCATGTCATATTTGTGATGAATCTTCCTTATGTTACTTTCTATGACATGTGTTCATGTCAAATGGGTGTAGAAATGATTGAATATACGAAGCATGTTCCCCCTAGGTTTGATAAAGAGCTTAGGTGAAGCACAAGGGCCATTGTAGCATATTGAAGATAAGATCCCAAATTGTGAAGATGTTTATGCATGCTTAGTGTTTAATAAAATCCCAAGTGAATGAATTATTCCATGATTGTATGAAGTTTCCTCAAGTAATATGATATCTAAACACATGTCAAGATTGATATAGGCATGAAATAGTTGAGGTAAAACCTTGTTGAATGGAGTACAATCTAGTAGCATGTTTCCACTACGTTATTATATGATTATATTTTCGAGATGCTTAAAGTAACCCCTTGGAGACTGTGGTGATGAATAAGATATTTGTGATCATTAAATGCTAAAGGTGATTTCTTGAATGATTATGATGTTGTATGAATGATTATGATGATATATGAACGATTGTGATTATGAATGAATGATTATGCTTTGCTTTTATGCTATCGAGTCCTGTGCGTATTTATACCCAAAAATAGAGTTGTTGTCTGGATCCCATGTCAGTTTCTTGATAATTCTAGTTGAGCCATGATTCTAAGAACTCAGTGAACTATAGAACTCTGTATCCTCAGACAAGTTCAGACCTTAAGAAAGCTCAATAATCTCAGTTATCTCTGTAATCTCTGTATCGCTAGTAATATAGCCCCAGCACTGTAATCAGCTATGATCTAATAGTATTCAAGTGATTCAATTCTAATCTCAAAAATGATTCGAGTAATCTATTCAAGCTCTGTATTTTCAGTCAAATACCATGATCCGATACCTTTTTCGTAAGATACAGAACTAAGTAATCTCAGTGTAATTCAGTTAGATCTTTTGAGAAAGATGATCAGTATCATATTCAGTTTAGTTTTGTTCAATTGAGAATTCAATTCAGAAAATTTCAGTTAGAAGTAAAAGCTAGCACTGAGTGAGGAAATGGATGGCGGCTCTCTCATCAGTGAGGCCTAGTCGCTAGGAGTAATCGCTGAACTCCAGAACTGCATAGCTAGCGTAGGATGCAGGAGTACCCATCAGTAGAGGATGTCATCGTCAGAGAGGTTTGACTATTATATTGCCTCAGGCTGACTTCCTGCGAGGGTCATCTTGTCAAAGAGGCTTGACCATAGAGGTCTTTACCCATGGCAAGGTATTGACACCCTTCTAGCTGGGGTTATACATTGGACCCTATCTATGGTAGGTTGGGGACTATTGGTTAAGTAACTACTTCCCACAGTTGTATTTGCAGTATCAATCTTTAGAAATCAAGACTGTGTGGTACAGTCGTCTATCTCAGTTAGGAATTCAGATAGTTCCATTGATTCATTGACCATCCCATCAGATAGGCTTGGTCTCATATACAGAGTCTTATTATTATTATATCTAGAGATCTCCTGTTAGAGAGGCTTGATCTCAGTCTCAGACCATGTTGAGTATTATTGTTATCATATCTTGATATCTCCCGTCAGAGAGGCTTGATCTCCATCTCAAATTCTATTGAGTATTTTTATTGTCACATTCGAACATGATCATACTTCTTATTATTGATAATATCTTTCAGATTAATCTGTTAGAAAATTTGGTCTCTAATTCTTTCTGTCCAAAGCAGTAAGCTAAGAATTCAGTCCTTGATATGAGTATGTCATGACTCTCAGTTATCTTTATGAGATGAGTCAGTGATTCAGTATCTCAGTATCAGTAGTGAGTTTAGTCTGTAGTAAAGTGGTATCCGAGTTTTAGTATCTAGAGTTGTGATGATTGTGTTCATGGGTTGTGCATTCATATATGTTTTCTCATACGGCATCTTCATGATTATTCAGTTTAGATATTGTGCATGCATGGGCCCTTCCATTAGCCTACCTCATTTACATTTTTGGTACATTCCTGTACTGATGCATTTGTGCTATGGTGTTTTATTTGACACCATAGGTTCAGTGGAATAGGTTCCAGTGTATACTCAGCAGTTCAGTCCCAGTTAGCTGCAGTAGAAGTGAGTCCACTTCTTTCGAGGACGAATCTCAGTTTACTATTATTGCTTCAGAATTTGTTTATTTTTAGTTGAGCGAGTTAGTTGGGGACCTGTCCCTTCAACTCTACAGTTCTGACAGTTTAGAGGCTTTTCAGATGGATGTATTAGTATTCAGTTTTTCTATTTTATGAGTATTCATAGATTTGTTGAATCTTATGTCTAGTTTCCACATTTATTTCAGATATAATGTAGCGTACAGGTACAGATATCAGTAAAGGGTTAGCTTGTGGTCCTTCGGGGTCATAAGCACAGTGTGACATCTCGGGATGGGATCTCTGGGTGTTACAGATATCTTTGATCAGCTTTAGTATGCTAAGTACTTTTTTACGATTGATCTTTGATCAGATTACCATTGGGCGAAGATTAGGGGAGTGGATATCCCAAAGACTAATTTATGTACTCGGTATGATCATTATGAGTCTATGGTAATATGTTTTGGATTGACTAATGCCCTGATAGAATTTATGGATCTTATGAATCAGATATTTCAACAATTCTTGGATTTATTCATAATTCCATTTATTGATGATATTTTAGTGTATTCTAAGAGTGAGGCAGATCATGCCGATCACCTCCGCATTGTGTAAAAAAACCTTAAGGATCAGTGGTTGCAAGAAAAATTCTCAAAGTGTGAGTTATGGTTGAATGTCGTGACCTTTATGGGTTATGTTGTTTCTTTATAGGGGTTCAAGGCGGATCCACAAAACTTTTACGCATTTAAGAAGTACCCTAGACGCATAACTCTAACTGATATTTGGAGCTTCTTTGATTTAGCCAGTTATTGTCAGAGGTTTGTGGAAAGTTTCATTTCTATTGCTTCGCCATTGACTAAGTTGACTCAAGAGGAGGTGAAGTTTCTATGGTCTGATGCTTGTGAGGGTAGTTTTGAAAAGTCAAAGAATAAGTTGACTTTGACACTAGTTTTGACTCTACCCAAGGGTACTGAGGGTTTTGTTATTTATTGTGACATGTGCCGTGTGGGATTGGGTTGTATGTTGATACAATATGGTAAGGTAGTACCACACGCTTCTAGGAAGTTGAAGATTGATGAGAAGAGCTATACGGCTCACAATTTAGCATTGTTGAATGTGGTCTTTTCTTTGAAAATTTGGTCTCACTATTTAAATGGGGTTCTGTTGTCATCTATTCCGATCATAAGTGTTCGTAGTATGTGTTTATCCAGAAGGAGTTGAATGTCAGGCAAAGGAGATGGCTTGAGTTGCACAAGGACTACGACATGAGTATCATTGTCCAATTCACGAGTCATGATGGCACCTACTAAAACCCATAAGTAGGCAAGCCAACACTCTAACCCAGAGCTAAGGAAAAGGGTTACTTTGGTAGAAATACCCTACTGTGCCTAAATACACGAATACAATTATAATCAACAGTGTTCCACTAATGAAGAAAATCATAATATGGATATGAATCCCACGACCTAGTAATACCAGTACAAAAGCATCTATGTATGATAATTGAAAATACAATCAAAAAGTCTAGATTAGTCAACACATCCGCCTCGAATACAGAAGATTGTACAAGGATAGAGACAAATGGGTGAATCAAAACTCCAAGAGCTCACCCTATATCCAGAAGATCAACACTGTTTGCACTCAACTCAGCGGTGGAAAATAGTATTTAGGTCCGCACCAAAAGGGTACAAAAGTGTAGTATGAGTGCCGAAACAATGGGTACTCAGTAGGCATCATCGGCCGACAGAGCTAAATAATGATATAAAGATGATATAAAGAAAGATAATATCTCTAAGTCAAAGTACAAAATCAAACCTGAATCATCTTCTTCATCACTGTATAAAACAAATGATCAACTAGAATAATAATACGATATGTAATGTCAATACACACCAATACCATCAAATGTCAGAAGCAATTGATCCAAAAGCATAAAGCGACACTAATACAATTACAACCACGTAAATACAAAGTTGGCGCACATACATCCATTAGAGCATAACGTAAAAGAAATAACCACGGTGTTCCCTACCACTAGGGAGTACACTCAAAAAATCATAAATTAACGAACCCATCACGGCGCCCAACGCCATTAAAGAATGCATCAAAGGATCAAATAAAGCAACATAAATGGGTATATAACCAACTTCTTTTTTATATGGTTTTCCACATTTCCAATCAAGGATCATCTGCCAATAATTATAATCATCAACCACTACCGCAATTAACTAACATATACCAAGGTACTAACTCCGATAATCATATCACCATATGGATGTTTATCTCATCAATATACTTTACTCACTCATTATTAGCTAACCAAAGAATATTAATAAACCACAAATTCGTTAGTCATCAATGACCTATAATTATTTGCCAAATCGATTCTTCACATAATCCTTATTAATGCAATGGAATCTAAATATTATTCACAAAATAATAAACATCTAACATCGAGTCGAGGTTCACTACTAGACCATAGAGTCTTTTAGGAAAAACACAATTCTAGTCATCATATTCACACTAGTCGCCATCTAATAAAATACTACTAATCATTATTCAATCTCTTATCTATCTGACCGTCATCGTTTTTGTTGAAACCCTGAGCGTTACACTACACATTAAGGGACCAGGTCCCTAAAAATCAATCACATGTAATGAACATACAAATAACAAGGAAGTAAGAGCCAGTGTATGAAGAGTAAAAATAAAAGATTTTTACATGGAAACCCAGAAAGGGAAAAATCATAGCTTGCCCTCGCAAGAACTAAAGAAATCTACTATAATAAACCTCCTAATTACAGTCTAGATTTTAGCCTAACACTAGGCTCCTTGCTCTAGTAGAAACTCAACTACAACCTCATCTTGGTAACTCTACCAAGGATGCTCTATACACTGATTAACTCTTATCAGTCTCACACATAGGAAACTCTACCTAAGAACTTCACACAACAAAATAAACATTATTCCTATAGAATGAGTAGATCAGTTACAAATCAAAGCTCACTCAAGAATAATTTCTATTTAGGCTCACATATCAGCTAAGAACTTGACCAGTGTTGAAAATGGGTATTTTACTGCCTCTCTTCACTATTTGTAAATGAAAAAACCATTTGATGAAGAGGTGTCTATTTCATTTTATATTTGAGATATGATTAGGGCCGATAGATCAATGGACCAAGTTTCCTTATCAGTACAAAATAGCACGTGCAAGTTTGTTATACAATAGGACAAAATTATGAAGACTATGCGTGCCAGCTGTACTATACCTTGCACATCTAGGGACCTAGTCCTTTGCAGTTAGTTTCTATTCATCAAACCTACATATAGAAATTTTCCTACTTTTTGATGATAAAAAACCAACCATATAGTTTTGATCATCAATACACATTCATCACATTTAGTTAGTGTGATTGCCACCAAAAGATGAATGTTCCCTTTATCATCATGCTTCCTCCATCACCATCATGCAACAAAAGGACCTGGTCACTTATTGTCATTTTCAGCAAAGAACAATGAGCATCATGTTTTCTTCCCCCTATCATTATCCCTGCATACCTTTATTGTATTGCATTACATTATTTTTTCCATCCGTTAACAATCCTTACACTCCAGTCCTTACACATATGAAGTCAGTATTACCTATTTTTGGCATTATTGAAAAAGATTAACAATAAACTAAGACTCAAGATAGTACAAATTGAAAAATGCATGGCCATTAGGGTAACACTAACATGTAAAATACTTTTCAAAGAGATAACAGTGGAAGAAGACAAATCAGAAATCATTCATTGTTAAGAAATTATGTACAAATTTAGTATACTAAAACAATCAATAAAAATATTTGTCCTTAAAAGCCACATGATACCAAGGAGTAGAACTGACATAGGGTTAAGTAAAAGGATAGGGATAGCAAGACATAAAATAAAGGAGGCTTGTGGGAAAGGGACTTAATCAACAATTCTATTCTAGCATATTTCAGCAGCATGGGCATCTAATAAATACATAGTGTGTTTCTTTACGTCGGCATTTGAATCATTCACTTCACTAGTCAATTTTTCCACTTTGAAATAGAGTTCAACATTTTCTTATATCAGTTCTTCAGAAGCACCCGATCCCTCAAAAGATAGCTACTTATTTTCAAAACTATGTGAATCATTACAAAATCTTTTGCATCTAACTTGATCCTCACTTTCTATATCTCTTTGCTAAGCTTTCACGAGCAGCCAAAAATCAGATACTTGGGACATAGTTCCCATTTTTCTTACTATGCACTCATTTTCTACTAAAGGGTTTAAAGTGAACTTTTGTTTGGCTATTCTAAGGATTCCTATAGCCCTAACTGCTAAAAAATGATCAAAAACCTTGTTCAGAAAGTACCCATAGTGGTTTTCATGTATTTTTTTTTTAAGAATTACTTTCTTTATGTATTCAATAATAAGTGCAGATAGGCTGATCAATTCAAAACTACTCTGGCATTCTATCAAGATAGACACCTGCAGATGCAATGTTAATCTTCCCAGATCTCGGAAGTAGGATTATATTGATGAATTCAAATACCAACGGAAACTGACACGTTGGCAATTTTTTTCACAGTTGTTATAGATGTTCTACCCTTCTTAAAGGCATTGATAACTTATAAAGTGGTGGGATATTGCTTTACAATAGTCCTAACTCCAATAACTGGTACATCCAATATTTTTCCAAGTGGTTTTTCATCCAAATAAATAGGCTTTTCTTGTTCTTGGACAGATAAGCTTACCCATCTCTCGAGAATTCCATAATGTAGTTAAATTCTCTGTCTTTATTCTTAAATACCATGGGGGATAATTCCTCAGACATGTGTAACCAGCCTTGATGACTGACATATTCAACCAATTCAATCATCCCAAGTTTCTCATAATTTTTGGGATCAACCACTTTTCCTAGTAGGACTCTCTGTATTTTTAGTATTTTATTTCTTTGTTTTCTAGACACATATTTTTATCTTTTCTCATGTTTCACTTCTCCAACAATCATTTTTTTTTCTTGAGACCAGGTCCCTATGAAATTTTCTTTTTTTTTTACTGATATATGTTTTTGCCTCATCTCATCAGGATTGCTAGATTTTTAACTAGAGGACCTGGTCCTTCCAGCAATATAAACTTTCTTCTTTCTTTTGTCAAATTCTTCTGGAACAACTGCAGCAATATCTTTCTCCTCTTAAACCTTAACCACATCTTTCTTGCCTTGACTTTCTTTATATTTTTTCACAGTCCATCTCAAGAGCAGTTTATCCTCAACCTCCTGATCTACCTTATTTGGAGTGATAAAACTCCATTTCATTTATCCACTTTATTTATTTCTCCCATTACTTGTTCTTCTTCACTGACATAGATGTCACGTGCAAGAAGAAGTAAGTTCTTATCTACCCAGTTCTCATTACTAGAAATTTCAACCGTTTAACCGATATTTCTTCACCATATAACTATGCAAAAATAGGGTTTTAATTTGATAAAGTAGGAGAACTAGGGGCATGTGGGATTTTAAAAAATCATCTTTGTCGGGTTGATCAGTCAAAATGGGGTTTTTAGATTCTACATGTTGTTTTGGAGCTTGTAAGGTAGAATGAATTTTAGGTTGAGAAGATTTTTGGTCAATGTGAGAGCTAGGACTTTGGCTTAAATTTTCTACCAAGAATGGCTGACCTCATATTTCTAAGCCAATGGAGAATTCTATAGGAACTGACATATCTACAAGTTTTAGATTTTTTGAGGAAGAAAGAGTTAGCTTAGGTTCTTGTTGGAACCTTAAGATAACAACTTTGGAGTGTTTAACCAAGATAGTAGAAATATAAATATCAGTCATCTAATTTTGCCAAAAAATAGTGAGGGCAAGGGACCTATTTGGTTTATAGTAGATGATCAATTTAAGATGATAAACTAAATCAGTTGAAGAAAAATTTGAAAGAGTTTGATTTATTAAGTTCAAAGAAGAGATCATTGTCATTGAAAGATGTTCCTTCTGAAATGACATATTTGATTTAATAATTATGAATCTTATTTTCACATAGGTGTTTATTGCCCATACATATAGATGAGAAAACACATGGCCTTTCAGACAATATTATAAGATTGTTGAACCATCCTGCAATGGTACTAACTTGTGAGATAGGATCAGGTCCTTATCCTTCATTAGTGAATTCTCAACTTACATTTGCTTCAACTGAATTCTCCCAAAGCCGTCTCCATGGGTGTATACATGCAAGGGTATGATATTGAGTTAGACCAAACTACACTTACCTTATAAGGGAATCCTATCTCTTAAACATAGCCCATTTTGTGTGGAAATACTAAATTACATGACATTCATTCTGGTGAAGCTTTTTCCTTTGAGATAAATTTTCTATGGACCAAGTTCACTGAAATCGTCTATTTCAAAAGGAGACTCCTCCATCTTGAGGTATCTTAAGAGAGAGAACACAGTCATGCCTTTCATCATTAAGCATTGAACCTTTTTAATCAATAAGTTATTCAAAATTGCAATACTCTTCGTCGTGCGTGGACTCATGAGCACAAGTTGGTTTTGGGAACCCAATTAAGTTTGAGTTCCCAATAGAATGATAATGGTACGATCAAATTCCTTGTGGCCCATCTAGGCAGTGATGGCTTTCTTTTTGCCCTTTTTACAGACTTGAACCCCTTTGAATGTGCATTCTTCCACTGAATGTATTCATCCCCAATTTAGCCTTACTCCATTACTGACATCATTCTTTAAAATATCCATATTTTTCATAGTGAGTACACAGGAGTTTGTTACCTTTGCTTTCAACATAATGAATAACTTTTCTTTTAGACCCAACAGTTTGGAATTCTCCTTGATAGCCTAGACCTCTACCATCATTAATACCTTGACTAGTAAAATTAGAAAGGATCAGTGATGAAATAGTCCATTTAAAAGACTTGTTCAACCCTTCTTTCTGTAGGACCAGTCCTTCTCTAACTCTTTATTCATATGAAGTTCAGACATAAGGTATTTTTGAGAATCCCTTAACCTTTATTCAACATAAATTTAAAGCCATAAAGCTTCTTTCTTCCCTATATCATCTACCTCATTTACCTTCTTCAAACTAATCATCAAACTCAGATATTTAGATTTTATCTTTGTGAAAAACTCTTCAGTTTTAGAAATTTTGAAAGTTGAAGCAATTAACTCATGTTCTTGATTCTCTAATTTCACTTAAAATGCATTCTTCTCAGTAGTTATTTCACATACAGAGTCTATCAACACACTAGCAAGCCTCTTTATCTTTTTATCAGAGTAGTTAGCAGTCTATCAATACACTAGCAAGCCTCTTTATCTTTTTATCAGAGTAGTTAACTAGATTATTCTTAATATAAAAAAGAGCTACCTCTTTTTTATTTTAATTTTCTAAGTTTGCCATGAATGCAAAAAGGGAATCACAGATTATTGGACTATCTTCCACTACTAGTATAGAAACATCTCCAGACTTCTCATCTTCATTAGGTTTACTGGAAAAAGCAAGCCTCTTTATCTTTTTATCAGAGTAGTTAACTAGATTAACCTTAATATAAAAAAGAGCTACCACTTTTTTATTTTAATTTTCTGAGTTTGCCATGAATGCAAAAAGGGAATCACGGATTATTGGACTATCTTCCACTACTAGTATAGAAACATCTCTAGACTTCTCATCTTCATTAGGTTCACTGGAAGAATCTCCCCATGCTGCCAAAGCTTGGTTTACTGCATATTCAACCACAATCTTCCTTCTTGATTTCTTAGGGATCTGGTCCCTGTTATTTCCCTTGTCACTTCCACTCTTGAGGTATTCCTAATAGTCCATCTTTATCATTGGAATGTCCTTAATGAAATGTTCAGGACTTCCACATTTATGGAACACCTCAATATGCTTCCCTTGTTGTTGATTCCTCTTCTTTTGAACTGACCACATTCCTCATTGTTTTGACAATTGTTTTGGCTAGATAGGAAAAATCAGTATCCTCTACACTGAATCATGTTTGGAAGCATTTAAATCCAGGGATATTTCCTTTTTTGATTCATTCTTCTCTAATTTAGTTTTCCAATGAGTTCATCCATAGTGAGGGTCTTGAGGTTCTTTGCTGCAGTTAGGGCATCTACTTTTCTTTCCCAAGACATAGGAAGAACCCTAAGAATTTTCCTCACTTGCTTGGACATCGAAATTACCTCTACTAAATAATGTAGCTATTTTGTTATTGAGGTGAATCTGGTATGCATTTCTTGGATGATTTCTCCTTATTTCATGGTGAAGGTTTCATACTGATTAGTCAGCATCTTTACCTTAGAATTCTTCACATCAGTAGTACCCTCATGAGTAGTCCTTAAGCAATCTTAGATCTCCTTTGCATTTTCACAAGCAGAGATTCTATTGTATTCATTAGGCCCTATACCACAAACTAACAGTTTCTTAGCCTTATAGTTCTTTTCAATTTCTTTCTATTTTCTTCAATAAATGCCCTCATGATTTTGATAACTATTCTTGTAACTTCTCCCTCCTTGACTTCTCTAATAGGAACATAAGGACCATAAAAAATGAGGTACATTAGTTCACTACACTCATCCATGATGAAGTCAAACATCCTTGTTTTCCTCCACCCATAATACAGCCCATTAAATCTTTATGGTCTAGTGGAAGATTGCCCTTGTTATATATTAGGTGAAGCAGTAGTGCTAGCCAAGACACTCTAGGTGTGAAACTTTTAGAGTGACCCTCTCCGATATATATATTTTAAAACCTAAGGGTTTCACCATACAATGAGGGACCACGTCCCTAAAAATCAATCACAGGAAAAGTACATGAGAATAACCAGGAAGTAAGAGACAGTGCAGGAAGAGTAAAAACAAAATATTTTAAAGTGGAAACCCAGGAAGGGAAAATATATGGCTTGCCCATACAAGCACCAAAGAAATCCACTATAATCAACCTACTGAGTACAGTCTAGATTTCATCCTATCACCAGGCTTCTTTTGTTTGTAGAAACTCCATAATAAGCTTATCTTGGCAACCCAACCAAGGAATCTCTTTACATTGATTAACTCTAATTAGTATCACACTTAGGAAACTCTACCTAAGCACTTCACTCAACAAACTAAAAAACTACTGTTTAAGCATGAATAGTTTAGTTACAAATCGAAGTTCACTCAAGAAAAATTTCAATTTAAGCTCACGTAATCAGCAAAGAACTTGAGCAGTGTTGAAAATGGGCATTTTGTTGCCTCTCTTTAGTTTTTGTATTTGTAAAAACTATTTGATGAAGAGACATCTCTCTTCTATTATAGCCGAGTTATGATTAGGTCTGAAATATCATTAGACCAGATGTCCTAATCAGTACAAAATAACATTTTCAAGTTTGTTACACAAGAAGACAAAACAGTGCAGACCACACATGCTAGCTGTAGTGTACCTTGCACATCTAGGGACATAGTCCCTTGCAGTTAGTTGCTCATCATCAAAACTACATGTTTTAATTTCCCCCCTTTCTGATGATGACAAACCAACAATACAGTTTTGAGCATCAATGCACATTCATCACATTTAATAAGTGTGAGTACCACTAGAAGATGAATGTTCCCCTTATCATCATACTTCTTCCATCACCATCATGCAACACAGGGATCTGGTCCCTTGTTGTCATTTGTAGTAAAGAACCCTAACCACCATGTTTTCTTCCAGCTGTCATTATGCCTACATAACTTCATTTTATCTCACGACATCATTTCTTCCCCATATCAAAATTCACCACAACCCTAACATACTAATTCTTACATATATGAAGTCTTTATTCCCCCATTTGACACCATTAAAAAGGATTAACAGTAAACTAAGAGTAAAGATAGCACAAATTAGTTAACTCATGGACACTAGGGCAATACTAACATGTAAAATAGTTTTGAAAGAATAAACAGTGCAAGAAAACAAATCAGAATTCATTAATTGCTAAGCAATTAAGTATAAATTCAGTACACTTAAACAATTAACAAAAATAATTTTCCTTAAAACCCACATGATAACAAAGACTAGAACTGACATAGGGTTAAGTAAGAGGATATGGATAGAAAGACGTAAGAGAAAAGAGGCTTAGGGGAAAGGGACTTAATCAACAATTTTATTCTAGCATTTTCAGCAGCATGGGCATCAAACTACTTCTTTGTTAGTTTTATATCTTATGCATTTAAATCATTCACTTCACCAGTCAGTTTTTCCTCTTTCAAATGGAGTTATGCATTTTCTAATATCCGTGCTTTAGAAGCACCCAGTCCCTCAGAAACTAGTTGTTAATTTTAAACCTTAAGTGAATTATTTCAACATCTTTTGTATCTAACTTGATCCTCACTCTATCCATTTATTTGTCTAAGCTTTCATAAGCAGCCAAAAGTTCAGATACTTAGGACACAGTTCCTATTTTTCTTTATATGAACTTATTTTCTGCAAAGTAATTAAAGTGAACTTTTGTTTAGCAAGTACCCATAGGGCATTCTATCTCTCCCTTCTTTCTCAAGAATTACTTTCTACATGTCTTCAATCGTAAGAGCAGGTAGGTGGATCGATTAAAATCTACTCAAGCATTCTACCAAGAACAAATCACTTCTATATGCAATGGTAATCTTCCAAGATCTTGGAAGTAGGATTCTATTGATGAATTCAAATACCAACTGAAACTCACACATCAGGAATTTCTTTTTTCCCCGTTGCTAAGGATCTTCAACCTACCTTAGAGGAATTGATCATATACTCAGTGGCGGGATATTGCTTTACAACATTCCTAACTCCAATAACTAGTGCATCAAAGATTTTTCCCAGTGCTTCTTCATCCAAATAAATAGGCTTTCCTTGCACCTGGGCAAATAAGCTTAGTCCATCTTCTGAGAGTTCCATGGTGTAGTAAAATTCCCTGACTTTATTCTCAAAGACCATGGGGACTAATTCCTCAAACAAGTGTAACCACCCTAAATAGATGACATATTCAACTAGTTCAATCATCCCAAGTTTCTGATCCTTTTTGGGATCAATCACTCTTATTGATAGGACTCTCTGTGTTTTTAGTATTTCATTTCCTTGTTTTCTCGCCCCATCCTTTTCTCTTTTCTCCTATTTTCTTATCTTAGGTCTAACTTCAACCCGAGACTAAGCTATGACATCTGTGTCACGTCTTAGAGGTTTATCAATCCACAATAATTTATACTGCAATTCTTCCTCAAGTATTACTCTTAATTCATCTAAAGATACTAGGATAATTTTCAGAACTACGACAACTAAGGTCAACTTACTATTTAATATGAGTGACAAGGTCACTCCCATCTAACTAGAGAAACTAGAGAATTCATGTTATTGATGAGATAACCAATCCAACTAACCAAGGATCTACACTATCACACTTTATGAGTTCAATAGTCTAAGTGGTTCAACTAATTCCAAACATTATCATCTACCATTTCGACACCTAAGACCCCTCCCAATCTTATCAAGATATCAAAGTAATACTATGATAAAGCTCAATCTAACAAGAAGTAAGACTAACTTATCTCAAATCCAAATCTAGCTCACGAGTCAATAACCTTCACTTTCCCTTTACTCGAAGCTTCTTCAAGGAGCCCAGCTATCAAATACACAATCTATGCATTATTGTGAGAATACCATTACCCATATTGCACCATTGTGCTTTGGGTCCAAAATGACACCAAAAACCCCAACTGGGTCACACATATGGAAAACAACTTTCCAAGACCAACCCACTGTTCAAATACCATTAGGGAGTTGTATCCCTCAATAAATTAGTGCAAACCAAGCATATTTGGGCTAAAATCAAACCCACAAGGCTTTTGGGGTTTTGTGTCAAATATTCAAGAATTCAACACTATAAATGAAGGATGCATACCTTAGATCCATTGATAATAATAAATATGGATGTTATTCAAGCTCCCAATCAACACCCAATACTCTATTTGTAGACAACACACTCTATTAGGGTTTGTGGGACTCAAAGCATTACCAAAATGGAAAATTCTCAATAAAAAAGGCATTAAACTATGCCTTCCCAGGTCCTCGGTTCATGCAATCGAGAGCATGCGCACAATGATTGCGACATCGTAATCACGATACACCCTCAGTGATCGCGGTACCTTTTGCTGTACCAGATGACACCTGAAATTTTGACCAATGCCTCTGGATTCATCCAAAATCTAATATGAGCAAACTAAATTTTAATGACACTAATGTCAACATTTTTTATGCATTGGCAAAGTTGAATTTTCCATCAGTGTTTATTTTGACCATATTTGGACCCCACACAAAAATTTCCAATTTATTAACTCTTTGACCAATAGGGAGATATAAGTTTGGGTGAAATGGACCCAAACCAAAGGTCTACCTAACCTAAAATTGATATTTCATTGTTGTTGGTACAGTTAGAATTTGCATCCGATATAGTTTTACTGAGGTATTTTATTGGTGGCTATTTAGAACTAGTGAAGGCTTTTAAACAGGGAAATGGTTCTAAAAAGCAACTGAACCCCTGGTGACCAAACTATCTATCCCAAAAGTCATAAATGACTTGGGGAAGCTGTGGAAAAACTTTAATGGCAAAAATAAGTAGAATTACGAGAAATGACCTGAATGGTCATTACAACATCTACTACTAAGGAACTTTCATCCCTAGAAGTTAATGATTAAAAAAATGCATGACGACACAAATAGGTAAGGATACTGGGGACAAATCTCACTCACGATCTCCCAAGTAGCCTCTTCTACTAGGTAGTACTTCCACAAAACCTTAACTATAGGAATCTCTTTGGTATGCAACTGTCTTACATCACTAGCCAAAAATAAGCATGGGCTCCTCTGCAAAGTTCAACTGCTCATCCAAGTAGACTGACTCCCACCTAAGAAAATGAGAAAAATTAGTTATATGCTTTAATGTTGGAAAATTGGATGAACAACAACAAAATTAGGAGGTAAGGCTAACTTATAGTCCACCTCGCCAACCGTGCGGAGAATCTAAAAAGGACCAATATATTGAGGATTGAGCTTACTCCTTCTTCTGAAACTCATCACACCCCTCATGGTGCAAACATAAAGAAAAACACGATCATAAACTCCGAATCTCAAGGCATAGAGCCTACGGTTGGCGTTGGCCTTTTTCCTACTCTAGGCTGCTCTCAGCCTATCCTAAATCACCCTTACTCTGTCCAATTAGTACTAAAGAAAATCTATACTATGAGGTTTCACCTCAAAAGTCTAAAACCATCATATCAGAGAACGATATCTCTTTCCATACAATGCCTCATAAGGCGCCATCTAAATACTCGAATGATAGTTATTATTGTATGTGAACTCTTCCAATGCTAATTGATGATCCCACGATTTTCCAAAATCTATAAAACAGCCTCTACGCATATCCTCAAGAACCCGAATAGTCTGATCGGATGACCATCGATCTGTGGATGAAAAATGATACTCAAATCCACTGAGTACTCAATTCCTCCAGGAATACCCTCCAAAATCGCAAATTAAATATAGATCTATGTTCTAATATGATAGAAATGGGAACCCCATTCAAATAAACTATTTCCTGAACATAAATATGGGCTAATCTTTCTGAAATAAAGGTCATCTAAATAGGAATAAAATATTCCAACTTTGTCAAATGATCCATAATATCCCAAATACCATCAAGACCACGAGAAGTATGAGTCAAACTACTAATAATGTCTATGGTAATCTCTGCCCATTTCAATCAAAAAGTGAGCAACCTCTGAGCCAATCCTTTTAGAGGTTGATGCTCGGTCTTAATCTACTAACAACAAAGGAAATGGGCCACAAAGTCTGACATCTCTCTTCATACCATCCCATCAGTAATATAGCCTTAAATCTCCATGCATCTTAGTTGTACCGGGATAAATAGAATATTTAGAATTGTGATCCTAAAAATGAACAGACTAAATCAAGTCATCAAGCCTAAGAATACAAATGCAAATATGAAATTTCAAAATACACTCAGAATCCATGGTGTGCCTATCAGACTCACCACCTAATCATAGAGAAAACCTAGCTTTCTATCCTCACACTAATGATCATGAATTTGCTCAAATTAGATGGACGTCGCCTCCACACAAGACAAAATACTCACAGGATCCAAAATATCTAGGATAACCATCAAATTGGCTAAGGACTGAATGTCCCGTACCATTAAACTCTAGAAACTGATATGCATGCCAAGCAACCCATAGTCACTCCCTTGCAACTCAAGGCATCAACTACCATATTTGACTTACCTGAATGATACCAGATGGAAACATCATAGTCCTTTAGTTAATCATCCATCTATGCTGTCGAGCACTAAGCTCTTGCTGGGACATAATATGTTGATGGTTGCGATGATTGGTGAAAATTTCACAATGCACTCCATAAAAATAATGCCTCACAATCTTGAGTGTAAAAATTATCACTGGGAATTCCAAATCATGAGTGAGGTAGTTGTGCTCATGCACTTTATGCTATCTAGAAGGATAAGCAATGACACAACCCTGCTATATCGAAATACAACCAATACCAACACCAAAAGCATCAGAAAATAATGTTTATCCCTCACCCTTAACAGGAAGAACTAACACTAGAGATAAATTAAGACAATTCTTGAGCATTCCGAACCTCAACTCACACTCCTCGTACAATCAAAAAGGATATCTCTTCTATTTCAATCTAGCCATAGGGGCTAAAATAGTAACAAAGCCCTCAACAAATCACGTATAATAACCGGCCAAACCAATGAAACTTCAAACCTAAGTCGGAGATGTAGGCCAAGCCTAATCACGAATCACTGCAATCTTAGTTAGTTCTACCATGATACCGGCTTTAGATACCATATGTCCAAAGAATGACAATAACTCATGCCAAAACTCACACTTAGAGAACTTGAAAAAAAGCACATGATCTCACAAGGTCTGGAGCACGATCCTCAAATACTCCACATGCTCCTCACAACTCCCCGAATACACAAAAATGTCATCAATGAACACGATGATGAAAGAGTCTAGATATGTTCTGAACACATAGTTCATCAAATCCATAAACTCAGTTGGGGCATTAGTCAGCCCAAAGGATATCACCAAGAACTCATAATGATCATTTTTTTGGGATGTCCTTGTCCCGAATCCCCAGCTGATGGTAACCGAACCTCAAATTAATCTTAGAAAACACGGCTGCTCCTTGAAGATGGTCGAACAAATCATCAATGTGAGGCACAGAATAAAGGTTCTTCACTATCACCTTATTAAGCTGCATATAATCAATACACATACACAAGGAGCCATATTTCTTCTTTACAAACAATACAAGAGCTCCCCACGTGGACACACTCGTTCTAATGAAACCCTTTCCAAAAAGATCCTAAAGCTAGGAATTAAGCTCCTTAAGCTCGGTAGGAGCCATATGGTAATGTGCCATAGAAATATGTCAGGTTCCAGGCAAAAAATCAATATCAAACTCAATCTTACGGTCAAGGGAAATACCAGGCAGGTCGGTAGGAAACACATTAGAGAACGGATAAACAACAGGAATAGAGTCAAGCAATGGACTCTCTACACGAGTATCACATATATAAGTAAGATAACACTCGTAACCTCTTGATATAAGTCTCCTAGAACTATAATAAGAAATAATCCCTGTTGGCTCACGACTAATCACTCCCTACAACATAATTGGGGGTATGCTAGGAATGGTTAAGATAACTATCTTTGATAGTAGGATAACCAGTCTATCCCCAGAATCATATCAAAATCCAGCATATTAAGAATAATAAGATTTGCATATCTATCAACATCACTAATTGTCATAACACATGATTTGAGTACTTGATTCACTACAAAAAATCACCCACGGGAGTAGATACACGTAATGGAATAGATAACAAGTAACTAATCAAATCCAATAGTGGTGCATAATAAGAAGATATATAAGAATACGTGGATCCAGGATTAAATAAAAGAAAAGCCGACTAGTGGTACACCATGAACATAGATGTAACTACAACATCTAAAGTCTCAGCCTCGGTTCTAGCAAGTAGTACATATAACTGATCATGCCTGCTACCTGGAAAGGCACCTGACCGACCTTCTATTTTGTCTGCCTGAGTACCACCATGAGAACTAGGATAACCACCCCTGCGACCTAACGAACCACCTCTACTTGAGGGGTAAACTACCCAAATAGGGGTAGCACCCTGTTCTAAAACAACTATAATCCCACAACTAGGGCACTCCCATGAAAATTAACCAGAAAGCCCATAAGTAAAACAAAAGTCACATCCAAAATCAAAACTCATAAATCCGGCTGAAACAGAGTATCCACCATGTCTAGCACGGCCTGTGGACAAACCTTTCAAAGACTAATCATCACCCTTACCAGGGCAACCACTAGTGCCTAGTTGACCTCTGTCAGTAGTCTAAAGAGCTTTATATACTCATCGACCATTCTGAATTTGAGTCCAAAAAGGTGGGCGCAGAGGATATCTATCATGAGAACTACTACCTATGAATCGGTAACTGCTATGGCTTCCACAAAATATGCCTTGGTACTTGGGCCTCTTATACTAACTCTCATGATGCATGTCCTACATCACTCTATCATGATCTAAAACCTCAGCAAAGGTCCTACCCATAAAAACTAAACTCTGAGTAGCCATCTAAATAGGGAGTCTCAGCCCTCTCACAAAGCAGCAAACTCTCTCATACTCAGTATCGAAAATAGAAGTCACATACCTAGACAACTCATGGAAACGGGACTCATACTCGAGGACTGTCATAGAGCCCTACTCTAATCTGGTGAACTGATCCCTTAGTTGATCTCTAAGGATACACGGAATATACTTCTCTAAGAACATCTTGGAGAACTGAGTCCATGACATGGGATAAGATCCAGTTGGCCTACAACTGATAAAACCTCTCCACCAGTGTTGAGTAGACAAATCCAACTGAAATATGGTGTAATCCGTACCACGAGTCTCAACAAGGCCTAAACCATAAAGCCTATCCTCACAAGCAGTAAGAAACTCAAATTCATCATCTTAAGGAGCACCAAAAAACCTCAGCAGAGCTAACCTAAAAAATCTACCTAGCATCTTCTGCTCCTCAGTAGATATAGCAGGCTAGGTCACAATTGGCTGAGTGGCCATCGCCTAAACAACTACCAATATAGGAGGAACCTCAACTCCTAAATCTACAACTGCGGGCTGCCCTCCTTCTCCTGTAGTCTGTTCACCATCAGATGATGCACCACCAACAATACCCAATAGGTAAATCAAGGTATCTCTGAGCAATAAAAAGGGAATATAACTTGGTGGAGCCTAGGCTGGTCCCTGGCCCACCACTAGCTATGGTGGAGGAATATCTAGCTTAGGCTATCCTTGTACACAAGTAGGATCCCTAGGCTCAGTCTTGGGACCCTCATCACCCATAGCTATAGCACGTGTCCTGGGCATCTGTGAAAGAGTAAGGTCAAGAAAATATCTTACAGACCAACTCATACTCTTAGAACAATCTTAGTGAACGAAGTGATGGACTCCTAAGAATTTCCCATAGCCTTCCAAAGTTAGGAAACACACATTAATGTTTTGATCTACAAGACCCTATTAGACACTTTCACCGATAATATCAATGAAACCTAGGCTCTAATACCATTTTGTCATAAATCGATTTATGAGTCATAATGGAACCTACTAAAACCCACCAGTAGGTAAACCAATACCATAACCCCATGCCAAGGAAATTGGTTACATCAATAGAAATTCCCAACTGGGCCTAAGTACACGAATAAAATTATAATCAATAGTGTTCCACAAAAAAATAAAATCAAAATACAAATACCAATCCCCCGACCTATTAATATCATTAAAAGATCATCTAAGTATGATAATAGAAATACAACCCCAAAGTATATATTATTCCACATATCTATCTCTAATAGGAAAGTCTAAACAAGGATGGGGGAAATGGGTGACTAAAACCTCCAAGATATTACCCTGTCTCCAGAAGATCAACATAACACGAACTCAACTCAGCGGCGAGAACTAGTACTTAGGCCTGCACTAAAAGGATACAAAAGTGTAGTATGAGTACAAAAATAATGGGTACTCAGTAGGCATCATCGGCCAACTAAGCTAAATTATGATATGAAGATGATAAAGTAAGACTATATCTCAAAGTCAAGGTACAGAATTGAACCCACGTTATCTTCATCATTACTGTGTAAAAGAAATGATTAACTACAACAAAAATACAACATACCATATCAATACACGCCAATAGCATTATATGTAGGGAGAAATTGATCTAGAAGCATAAACCGATTGTAATACATTTAGAACCGCGTAAATACTAAGTTGGCATACATACATCCATTAGAGAATAAAGTCAAAGAACTCACCACGATGTCCTATACCACCAACGAGTACACCGAAAAGAATATAAAGTAATGAATCAATCATGACATCCCATACCGTTGGAGAGTGCATTAAAGGGTCAAATAAAGTAACATAAATAGGTACATAACCAACTTCACTTTTTATATGGTTTTCCATATTTCCCATCAATAGTTATTTGCCAACAATTATAATCTTCAACCATTACCCCAATTAACTAACATATACCAAGGTCCTAATACCCATAATTATATCACCAAATATGCGTCTATCTCATCAATATACTTTACTTACTCATTATTAGCTATCTAGTGATTATAATATGCCACTAATTTGCTAGACATCAATGACCGCTAATTCTTAGGATAACTGATTCTTCACATAATCCATATTAATAGGATGGTATCTAACCATTATTCACTAATTAACCAACATCCAACATCTAGTCGAGGTTCACTACTAGACTAAAGACGCAATTTAGCCAAAGTATAATTTTAGTCATCATAATCGCACAAGTCACCATCTAGCAAAAGACCATTAATCATCATTCAAATACTTATCTATATAACTGTTATCGTCTTTTATAATCTAGCATCATTAATAAACAAATACTTAATTAATAGCTAATCGACATCATAACTTAGTCATCAATATCATTAATCATCACCAATGCTAACCTATTATCATCATTAACAATGTATGACATGCCGTAAAAATGGGCCATGTCGTAGGGGCACCTTAAGCCCATATAAAATGAGGGTCACCCCAATAACCTGTCACAATAGTCACATCATTCACAAGGGTCAGATGAATCCCGACCTCATAATGAGATAGCAGAAAACATGCTATAAGTCATAACATAAATATTTCTAAACACTTTATTATATTTATCAACTAAATAAAATATCCAAGTTCACAGTCTTCCAGAATACCTCAGCACAAACTTAAGTTTAGAAATGTATATGTCGGGACAAGCCCCCGACAATAGCCAAACCAAGTCCAAATAAGACTAAGTTTAAAGATAGGAGACCAAGAAAGAATGTCCTCCAAAGTAAGGAAACTCACAAATCCCAAGTCAATTTATGAAATGCTTTGATCACCTAATCACAGTGCAGGAAAAGAAGATGATGCTCTGGCCCCTAAGTCACATGGGGACATAGCATTCGGAGACGGTTAGCGGTTGGAACACTAGCATGTAACCCAAGGATAAGGATAAAATAGCATTATCATTCAACAACAAGCAATTAATCATATTCAATCCCATTTATAATTTTTTCCATACGTATAGAGATGTCACATGCTAATCAAGGGGACAAGTCTTATCAAAACTTTGGAAGAACGTATTCATCATACATGTAATGGAGGACTCTAATGTTTCACACTTATAGATTCAAGTATTTATCATTAGGCATAGAACATTAACCATATTCACATATCATCAAGTAAGTAACTCTAACCAAACACACACATCAATTTAAGTGAGGGACTCTAACCACATACATATCCATTCAAGTAAGGGACTCTAACAACTTGCATACATTCATATAAGTGAGGGACTCTAACCCCTTATACACATTCATTCAAGCAAGAGACTATAACCATATGCTCACATATTTACCAAAGGACTCTTACCTCATGACATATTCAATTGGTTACTCTAACCCATAGCCAATTCATTTGGTGAGGCACTTTGACCTTATCAGATCTTATTATACAAGGGACTTTAACCATAAACGACTTTATTTTGAAAGGTACTTTAACCACAAACTGTCACGACTATCAATAGTCGACATTAGGACTCTAAACTTTTGTCCATGAATCCATATATATTCAATTCCATAAATAAGGACTTTAACCCATTTAGCTAATTCAACACCATACATGACCACATGGTCATTATACAAACCTTCATTACTCAACCATTTCAATAGTCAAATGCCTTAATTAACCTTATCATATAATTCAAACTATGGTCCTCAAGACCTTTTTGAGCTATTCACACTTCATTAGCAATTCTATACCATAATTTAGTTCAATACACGATTTAAGTTCATTTTCACGTTAGGGACTTTGACCTCCCTTCTTATTCATCAACCATCCAGGTCATTAATTACATAATACATGGCTCATTTTACCTTCACAGTATAATTTATCAAGCATTTATACATTTTAGACCATTGACCTAGTTCAAAATATCATCATCATGTAACTAGACATCATACTTTGATATCTTAACAAACACCTTGTGTACGTGCCTTAACGAAGGATAATTTTAGGGTAGAAATCATCAAGACTAGGGTTACTCAAGACCCACATGTTAGAAAACATACAACAACCATTCACCTTTGCAAACTCTCACCAATAACATGTATAAACATAAGTCTGAGCAAGTATCATCATTATTCATCATTAGGCAATATATTCCTTTTATTTGATTTTAAAACCAGCATGTACACTTACTAATCCAAGTGTGAGATACATGGGGTTAGAGTTTTTTATCAAGGGGAAGTGTCAAATGAATTAGACAACTTGAATCACCAAGAATATTGACTTCACTCTACCTCTTGAAAATCACCCTTGAAACCCTAACCTCCAATCCTTCATAGATGAGCTTGAGAGATTTTTTTGGAATTTTAATCCATCAAAATGGATGGTTAAGAGGCTATATACACTTATATAGTGAGAGAGATTAGGGTTTTATACATGAGAAATGACCACAAGGCCCTTAGTTAAAAGATAAAAATTGAACCCGTCCAAAGCTATGAGTCACTTAAGTAGTCATACCCTAGGGTAGCAGTGGTACCCTGACTCGTACCTTAGGCTTCTCCTATGTCACATACACTATTGAGGATACGACCATACACCTTTGAGTCACATCCAAAGTGCGAGACTCAACCCTAACTCATATCCATCAACCATACCAAAAATAGTCCACTTTTGATTGAGGCATCACTCTATACGATTGGTATTGGTATAAATCATTTTTTAAGGCATGATTGGTTAGAGCCTCACTCGTACCTAGGAGAGTGAGTGAACCTCACCACATACCTAGGGTACGATAGGGATCACCAACTTTATCCAAAGAGTACGAGTGGTACCCTTAGTCGTGTAAGTCTAGAGATATCAAATGAGTGAATTTTTCAATGGTTCAAAGTATAGGTGTTTCAATTCTCCCTTTACTTGGATCATTCGTCGACGAATGATAGGTAAGGCAAGAAATAAACACAAGCTAACATATCATCAAATATTAAAATAACCTTCAAACAAGTGTGAACAACCACACAACAAGGTTATAACACACATCATGCTCATTATCAATTAATCATTTGCTTTATCATCTTTGGGACTCAAACCCATTATTTATCAAATATACTTGTTCATTTCAAAGGTTGGGACTTAAACCCCTTTCTTATCAATACAAACTTATTTCATAACTTAAGGACTTCAACCCATTAACATATCAAGGATACTTACTCATTAAAGAATTAAGGACTCGAACCTATCATTTACCAAAGACATGAATTAACTCAAGGTACGAGGGACTTAAACCCATCACAAAAAACTTTGCATAATTTTAAAACATTAGGGACTTTAATACATGGTCTAACACAACACAAATCACTCAAAACATTTGGGAATTTAACCCATAGTATATCAAAGACATAAATCAAACCAAGGAGATCAACACATACCTCTATCCCATGTTTTCAGAACGAGAACCAAATCCAGATATTTGGACTTTATTGCCTCTTCCACTTCACAAGTAGCTTTCTTAGACTTTTGGTTCCTCCATAGAACCTTCACCGAAGCCATCTCTTTTTTTCGCAACTAGAGAACATTCCATTCGAAGATCCTTACAGGATAAAGAGTCCAAAATACTAACATCCCTTAAGGGAACAACCAACGAAGGATCACCCACACACATCTGCAACATAGAGACATGGAAAACTGGGTGAAAGGTGTTTATACTAGAAGAAAATTGAAACTCATAGACAAATTTTCCAACTCTCTTTGTAATCAAGTAGGGACTAACGTATCGTCGGCTAAGCTTCCCCATTTTACCAAACTACATCTCTCCCCTCATAGGAGACACATTAAATAATTGAAATTGCAAACACTAAACTATTAGTCCCTATGCCTCAAATCTGCATTGGACCTTTGGTGACTTTGAGATGCTTTCAATCTATCGTGAATCACCTCCACAGTCTCTAAAGCTTGGTGGACGAAATTGTTGCCAAGCAATTTACCCTTGCAAACTTTGTACCACTCAATAGGAGATCGACATTGCCTATCATAGAATGCCTTTAAAAAGGCCATATCAATACTATAGTGGTAACTATTATTATAAGCAAACTTTATCAAAGCCAAGTGGTCATGCCAATTACCACCATAATAAATCACATAAGCCCGCAACATATCCTCTAATGTTTGGATGGTCCTTTCTGCTTGCCCATCCATTTACGGTGGAAAACAGCACTAAGATATACTCTAGTACCCAAACCCTTTTGGAACAACTTCTAAAAGTAGGATGAAAATAGAGGACCATGATCCGAGATGATGAAAATTGAAGCACCGTGCAACTTCATGATCTCTGCAAGATTAACTTAGCATAATCTTCTGCCAAGTAATTTGTCCTCACGGGAAAAAAGTGAGTGGATTTGGTCATTCTATAAATAATGACCCAAATGGTATAGAATTGATCTTGAGATATAGGGAGATCAGTAAAAAAATCCATAGTAATTGCCTCCCACATCCATTCGGGCACCACTATTTCTTGGTATAACTCACCGGGTCTTATGTGCTTAACTTTCACTCTTTGACACACCTTACACTTGGCCACATAGCTAGGTACATCATATTTCATATTGCCCCGCCAATAGAACTCTCTAAGAAAGTGATACATCTTGGTTGAATTGGGATGTATAGCATACCGAGATTCATAAGCCTCGTCCATAACCCTTTTGCTCAATCCATCGATGTCTAGAACACATAGGCTACCTTGGTATATCTAGATACAATCACCACCAATTACAAAGTCTGCAACTTTGTATTGGCCCACTTTACTCTTTATCTTTATCATGTTGGGGTCCAATGCTTTCTTCTCCATTATCGCAAAAACAAGAGCAGACTGGGATATCAGAAGCACAAATACACCACCATCTTCGGAGTCCACAAGTTGAATAATATGATTAGACAAATGGTGAACGTCCCTCACCATTTACCTTTTATCCTCATCTACATAGGCCAAGCTTCCCATGTTCAACCTACTAAGAGAATTGGCGACTACATTAGCCTTATTGGGATAGTAATGAAGACTCATATCATAGTATTTTAACAACTCAAGCCACCTTCTTTGTCACAGATTTAACTCCTTTTGGGTAAACGTATATTGGTGACTCTTATGATAAAAAAAGATATCTAAATGAACCTCATAGAGATAATGCCACTAAATCTTTAAAGCAAAAACCATGGCTAACAACTCTAGGTCATGAGTAGGGTAGTTATTCTCATTAACTCTCAATTGCATAAAAGCATAGGCCACCACCCTACTATGTTGCTTTAGCTAAAAGCTGAGACCGACACGAGAAGCATCACAATATACCACAAATCCATCATTACTCTCGGGCAAGGTCAAAATTGGAGCCGATGTCAACTTAACTTTCAACTTTTCAAAAATACCCTCACACACAACAAACCTCAATAACTTAACCTTCTTTTGGGTCAAATTGGTCAATGGGGTAGCTATAGTAGAGAAACTCTCCAAAAACCTTTGATAGTAATCGACTAGACCCAAGAAGCTCCAAATATAGGTTGGAGTTGTAGGTCTAGGACACTTCTTAACCGCCACAACCTTTTGGGGATCTACCATGATCCCTTCACTAGATATGACATGACCAAGAAAAGCTACGACTTTCAACCAAAATTCATATTTGGAGAACTTGGCATAAAAACGTTAATCCTTCAAAGTTTGAAACATGGCACAGAGGTGATCGATATGATCTGCCTTACTCTTAGAATAAATGAAATTATCATCAATGAAGTAAATAAAAAACATATCCAAGAAAGGACGTAACACCCTATTTATGAGATCCATGAATTTCATCGGGGCATTGGTCCATCCAGAAGAGATGACAAGGAACTCATGGTGACCATACCAGGTTCTAAAGGACGTCTTAGGAAAATCTGCATCCAAGAGGTTGATCTAAAAAATCATCAATCCTAGGAAGAGGATATTTATTCTTTATGGTCAATTTGTTCAGCTGACAATAATCAATGCACATAAAAAGGGAACCATCCTTCTTGCACACAAATAACATGACAGCACCCTATGGAGACATAATAGGGTAAAATTAACCTTTATCTAAGCGGTATTTCAATTTTTCCTTAAGCTCTTTTAGCTTTATCGGAGACATTCTATATAGGGATAGAACCCAGACGAGTGTCTGAAACAAGATAAATCCCAAAATCAATTTCCCTATCAGGAGGAACACCAGGAAGATCACAAAAAAATACCTCAGGAAACTCATAAACAACGGGAATAGATTCTAGTTAAAGCTATTCCGAGTTTGAATCTTTAACCCAGTGCGAATAATACAAAAAACCCTTTGGAATCAACTTTTGGGCATGTAGATAAGAATTGAACCTTTGTTTAGGCAGTAGGGAACCACATTCCCACATAATGGCCGGCTTATTACGGAATTTGAACATGACCCTAAGGATTTGACAATCTAAAAAGGCATAGTAAGAGTGCAACCAATTTATCACCAGAATGACATCAAAATCAACCATGTCAAACTCTATCAACTCCATAAGAGTATTCCTACCACCAAGTGATATCGTACACCCCTTATAATCCTTTATAATAATCAAAGGGTCTCCAAATGGGGTAAAAATAGTAAAAGAAACGAACAAACTCTCGGTACCACAATTAGGATGCATAATAACATACGGGGTCATACAAGAAAGAGTAGACCAAAGATCAATCAAATATGAAATATCATAGGAGGAAAGTCTCAACATACCCGTGACAACATTGGGAGACACATCAAAATTCTGGTGAGTAGCAAGTGCATACAAGCAATTTTAGCTAACGCCAATGCCAGAACGTGAAGCAGAGCTAGACATAGCACCCTTTGATATGGGAGAAAATGGAGTAGCAATAGGGGACCTATTGGGTAAAGAAACTACTAGGGAGGGGCACTCACACTACATGAGCCCATCGTGACCATAATAGAAATATCTATTTCTCTTATTCTCACACTGACCATTATGATCCTGACCACAGAATCTATAAGAAGGGTGAGGTGGAGTCGACAAGGCACCACTATCCCAGAATTAGGCAACCTGTGCCCAAGACCCACCACTAAATTGAGTCCAACAACCACTCAAAATCATAAGGTAAGGAGAGAAAATACTAGTCGAGGAGAAGGAACTTGAACTCCCCTACCTTTTTTGTGGCCACTTGACACCACCACTACTACTATGTGTAAAAGCCCTAAATTTATTTCCTAGTCTCTCACTAAGCTCAACTTGCTTATTTTTCTCTTCTTCCACTTGTTGGAAGTACACAATCAAACTAGGAATATCCATGTTTTCAATAAACAAGGTCTCCATGCTTTAAAGGACTAACTCATTAGACAATCTTGAGATAAACTTAGGCCCATCTCGGGAGCATTCTTTGACATTCGATGGAATTTCTAGGCATACTCTTGAATAGACATCCTCTCTTGCTCTAATTTCATAAACTCTTCCACCTTTGCCTCCCTCAACTCTTGAGGAATAAAAGCCTCATAGAAGTCCTCCAATATGAAGGGACTAGCATCAACACCTCTAGACAACTCTCACCCCTCATACTATTGTTACGCTAAATCTTTCAATTGGTAGAAAGAAAACTCAATGGCCTCAATCTCCAAAGCGTGTATGATTTAGAAGATCTTCTCCATTTAATAAATGAAGCCTTAAGGATCCTCCCCAACCTTTACACCAGATAATATAGGAGGGCTCAACCACATAAATTATTTAATTCTTGTGGCCTCAAAAGAAATGGTAGCTAGAGTACCATGCTCTGCTTGAGAAATTACTAATTGAGTTAAGAGGTTGATAGAACAACAAAACTTAGCATTAGTAGCATCCCTTTGAGGGGATAAAAATTGAGGGCCACTCTCATATCGGGGTTGGTGGGGGCAGGTAGAACCCCACAAAGATTATCAGATGTCGCAGCTTTACCTCAGGTCTGAACTCCAAAAGTTAGACGAGTATCATCCATATGGCCCTCAGAAGGGTTTTCCTGAATCTCAGATCTCCTCAGAGGTATGATTTAAAAGATAGCAAACAAAAATCAGAGATATCCAAGACCTTAGAGTTTATATCTTGAGATTGAAACGCAAGAAAGGGAAATATTTCCTAAAATGTCTCATAGCTCATCCTTTATAAGTGTGGCGTGCTTCACAAACATAGAAGAGACACTACTTAACATCGTATTGTAGAGACCTAAATGACCATGAACCTAGGCTTTAATACCAACTTGACAAGCCCCAAAATAAGGCCATGTTGTTGGGGGCACCTCAAGCCCAAATAATCTGAAGGTGACTCCAATAGTCCATCACAATTATCATATCAATTACAAGGGTCGGGTGAATCCCAAGTACATAATGAGATAGAGGAAACATACTATAAGTCATAACTTAAACCTGTCTAAAAAGTTCATTAGATTTATCAACTAACCAATATAACTAAGTCCACAGCCATCTACAATACCACTATACAAACTAATGTTTAGAAATGTATATGTTAGGACTAGCCCTCGACAATAGCCAAACCAAGTCCAAATAAGACTAAGTCTAAAGATAAGAGACCAATAAGGAATTTCTTTAAAAGTAAGGAGGATCACCACTCCCAAGTCAATGCACTAATCTCTTCGATCATCTAATCAATGAGAAGGAAGAGAAGATAATACGTTGGACCCTATGTTGCATGAGGACATGTGTACAAAGATAGTTAGCAGTTGGAATACTAACATTTAACTAAAGGATAACGATAAAATAGAATCATCATTCAACAACAATCAATATATCACATTTAATCCCATTCATAACCTTATCCATACATATTGGCATATCACATGCTAATCAAGGGGACAAGTCTTGTAAATAGTTTGGAAGCACTCATTCATCATACATGCAATGGAAGACTCCAACCTTCCATATTTATAGATTCAAGAATTTCTCATTAGGAATAGGACTTTAACCATATCCACATATCATCAAGTATGTGACTCCAACCACACACACATCTATTTAAGTAAGGAACTTTATCCATATACACATCCATTAAAGTGAGAGATCAAACCACCCACTTACATTCATATAAGTGAGGGATTTAAACCACTCACACATATTCATTCAAGAAAGGGACTCTAACCATATACTCATATATTTGGCAGGGGACTCTTACCTCATTCCATATTAGATAAGGGACTCTAACCCCTAGCTAATTAATTTGGTGAGGCACTTTGACCTCATGAGATCTCATTATGCAAGGGACTTTAACCACAAGTGACTTCATTAGGAAAGGAACTTTAACCTCAAGCTATCACGACTATCAGTAATCGACATTGGGACTCTAACCTTTTATCCATGCATCTACACACATTCAATTCCACACATAAGGAATTTAACCCATTTAGCTAATTCGATACCATACATGACCATATGGTCCACATGGGAGCCTTCATTACTTAACCATTTCCATTGGACAATTCCTTAATTCAACTCATCATACAATTGGCACATTGGTCCTGAAAACCCTTTTGATCCATTAAAACTTTATTAACAATTCTATACCATAAT
Organism: Capsicum annuum; assembly: GCF_002878395.1. Taxonomy (NCBI): domain Eukaryota; kingdom Viridiplantae; phylum Streptophyta; class Magnoliopsida; order Solanales; family Solanaceae; genus Capsicum; species Capsicum annuum. The sequence continues at coordinate 166,943,346 of NC_061121.1, forward strand.
TTAGTTCAACACATAATTTAAGTTCATTTTCACATTGTGGACTTTAACCCCTTCATATAAATCAACCATGAAGGTCATCAATTAAATAATGCATCACTCATTTAACCTTCAAAGTATCATTTATCAAACATTCATACATATTGGGCCATTTCCCTAGTTTAAAACATCCTCATCATAAAAATAGAAATCTCACTTAGATATTTTCACAAATACCTTGTGTACATGCCTTTACCAAGGCTAATTTCTTGGTAAGAATCATCAAGACTAGGGTTGATCAAGACCCACAAGTTACGCCACATACAAAAAGAATTCACATATTAAAAATACCATCAATAACATGTATAAACATAGGTCTAACCAAAAATCATCATTATTCACCATTAGGCAATAAAACCTTTTTTATTTGGTTTCAAAACAACCATGTAAACTTACTAATCCAAGTGTGAAATACATGGGCTTATAGTTATTTTGTAATGGGAAGAGTTATATGCCTTAGACAACTTAAATCACCAAGAATATTGACCACACTTTGCCTCTTCAAGATCACCCTTGAAACCCTAGCCTCCAATCCTTCAAAGATAAGCTAGAGAGAATATTTAGGGTGTTTAATCAATCAAAATATTTATGAGGATACAAAAACTTATGTAGTAAGAGACTTTAGGGTTTTCATCATGGGAAATTACTATAATGCCCTTAGTTAAAAGCTGAAAATTGAACCCGTCCAAAGGTATGACTCACCATTTAACTCATTAAGTAGTCGTACCCTAGGGTCCGACTGGTACCCTGACTCATACCCTAACCTTCTCCTAGCTCACAAACACTGTTAAGGATATGAACATACACCTTTGAGTCATTTCTAAAGGGTGCGACTCAACCTAACTCGTATCCATCAACCATACCAAAAATAGCCCACTTTTGATTGAGGCATCACTCTATACAATTTGTCTTTGTCAAATCGTACCTTAAAGTATGATTGGCTGGAGCCTCATGTGTACCTAGAAGATTTAGTGACCCTCACCACACTTCCTAGGGTAATATAGAGGATTATTAAATTATATCCAAAAGTTACGAGTCGTACCCTTAGTCGTACTAAGTCCAGAGATATCAAATAAGGGAATTCTTCAATGGTTCAAAGTCTAGGTGTTTCAGTTCTCCCCTACTTAGATTATTCATCCATAAATGATGGGTGATGCAAGTCATAAACACAAAATAACATATCATCACACATTAAAACAACCTTTAAACAAGTTAGAACAAGCATACCACAAAGATATAACACACATCATGCTCATTATCATTCTATCATTTGCTTTATCGTCTTATGGACTCAAACCCATTATTTAGCAAAGACACTTGTTCATTTTAATGATTGGGGACTTAAACCCCTTTCTTATCAATACATACTTATTTTGAAACTTAGGGACTTCAAACCATCAACTTATCAAGGATACTTTATCAATAGAAGGATTAGGGACACAAACCCATCATTTTCCAATGACATGAATCAACTCAAGAGACTAGGGACTTAAACCCATTACAACAAAAAAAACATAATTTCAAACATTAGGTACTTGAAAACATGGCCTAACATGATACACATCACTCAACACATTAGGGACTTTAACCCATTATCTATTAAAGACATAAATCAAAGTAAAGAGATCAACACATACCTCCATCACAAATTTTTAAAATAGGTAACAAATGTGGATACGTGGACTTCATATCCTCTTTGGCTTCCCAAGTAGCTTCCTCAGACTTTCTATTTCTCCATAGAAACTTCACCGAAGCCACCTCTTTCATTCATAGTCGGAGAACTTCCAAAGCCAAGATTCTCACTGAGAATTCCTCATAGGACAAAGATTTCAAAATATAGACATCCCTCAAAGAAACAACCGATAAAGGATAACCTACACCCTTTCGCGACCTAGAGACATGGAAAACTGGGTGAATAGAGTTCATAATAGAAGGTAACTCTAACTCATAGGCAATATTACCAAACCTCTTCACAATCAAGTAGGGACCAACGTATCGGGCACTAAGCTTTCCCTTTTTGTCAACCCATCCCAAGTTCCCAATGTTTATAGGCTATGAGATAGGATTTTGGCAGACGCTCAGGAATTAAGGTGTATTGTTCATCCTTGTTTGATGGAGATGAAACATAATTTTAAGGAGATATATTAGAAAAATAACATAAAGAGGGATAAGGCCAATTTCATAACTAAGTGATTGGTGTATAAACAAGTAAAGGTTTAGAACTTGAGTCCTAGTGGATTATTTGAAGAGATAGAGTTACCCATGCAGAAATAGAAGTGATTACTATGGATTTCATTATCAGCTTCTATGGTTTTCTAAGGATTTTGATTTAATTTGGGTTATTATGGATAGGATGACCAAGTTCATTCATTTCCTACTAGTTAAGACTAATTATTTGATTGAGGATTATGCTAAGCTCTTTATTTAGGAGATCATAAAGTTGTAGGGTTCTCTAGTTTCCATCATATATTATCAAGGTAAATAGTTATCATCTCACTTTTGCCATTCTATTCAAAAAGGCTTGGGAACTAAGGTGAACCTTAGAACCACTTTTAATCCTCAAATGGATGGATAGGCAAAGAGGATGATTTTAACTTTAGAGGATATCTTAAGGTCTTGTGTGATTAATTTTGGTGGTATTTGGATTGACCATTTTTCTTTAATAGAATTTGCTTATAATAATAGTTGTTACTCTAGTATTAGGATGGCTTATTTTTAGGCTTTTTATGGTAAAAGGTGTAGGTATCTTATTAGGTGGTTTGAGGTTGGTGAAAATAGGTTGGATGGTCCTTACTTTGTTCACCAGGATATAAAAATGGTGAAGATGATTTGGTATAGGCTTAAGACTGGCCAAAGTCACCTGAAGTCATATGTGGATGTAAGGAAAATGGATTTGGAGTTTTATATGGATTAATTGGTATTTTTAAAGGTATCTCCAATGATAGAAGTGATGCAGTTAGGGAATAAGGGGAAACTCAACCCCTATTATGTTGGTCCATATCGAATTTTAAGGCAAGTAAGAAATATGGCTTTTGAGTTGAAATTGCCTTTGCATTTGGGTTCTATCCATTTGTTCTTCCATGTGTCGATATTGAAGAGGTACGCGGGTTATCTTTTCTTGGTCATTCCTTTAGAGAGTGTTGGTGTCTCAGATTCTTTATCTTAAAAGGAGACATTGATTGAGATTTTGGATTGGCAAGTTTGTTAGTTGAGAGCGAAGAGTGTGGCTTCGGTAAAGTTTTTACGGAGGAACCAAAAGTGTAAAGAAGGTACTTATGAAGCTGAAGAGGAAATAAAGTCCAAATATCCATTCTTATTTCCCTCTTCGGAATAATCATGCTTGAGGTATGTGTACTCCTTAATGTCTTTGTTTTCTAACTTTGTTAAAGAAAATTATTATTTCTTTGATAAATTTGTTTTCAATCTTTGCTAAAGGTAAGTGTGGATGTTCTCTATGTTTACTCGTGCTAATGAAAGTTTTATCTTATAATTCAGGGATGAATTATCCTAAGGAGGGAGAATGTAACACCCTAGATTTTGTTCCCTAAAAATTTTGGAGCTTTTGAAGTCATTGCCCAGACAACGAACCTCCTAACGAGTCATTATGTGTCATTATAGGTTTTAAGTACCTATTCTTAGACAGACCTATATTATTTCTTAGAGTTTCTATTATGACTACGAGTAAGAGGTTATGAGTCGTATAGACTAAAAAAGAGTTGTAAAGACTCAAAATGGGTCGTAAAGATTCAACATAAGTCGTATAGTCCCATCTGTAGCCAAAATAGTATGAGGCCAAAAGTTTTTATCTTGATAACGACTTAGACCCTACAAGTCCTGCGGTCTCTTAACGAGTCATAAGGTGAGAGTCATAGGGTCAATAGAGTAGAGTCCTTAAGCTATTGTCTAAACTATGACTCATGATGATGAGCCATAGTGAGTCCTTATGAGTCATATAGTGACCCGTAGTCACTAGCAATAATTTTTCATATTTTTAATTGAGGGTATTTTTTGACATTTACCTTTTTATCCACTTAATATCTATGAGCATAAAACACCCTTGTGACGTTATTCTCAACACTTTAGCACTCAACGCACTCTTTCAAACTCTTAAATTTTCCAAGATGGAGATACTTAGTGTTTCCAAGAAGTTGGTAATCTAATGGCTTAAGAATTGATTTCTCTCCATAATCTTGGTATTTTAGGCATGATACTCTTTCTCAATTCTTATTTTATGAAAAACATATGTTTTAATAGTTCAATTGTATGGATTTGAATATGGGTTTTGATATGGTTGAGGGTTTTGGAATATTTGATCCTTAAATTTTTTTCCCATGGTTTTTATGAGTTATTCTTTATTTGAAGTTTATGTCTGAATTAATTGGCATCATGGGTATGGGAATTGGAAAGGGGGTCAAGGTATTCCCCCAAAGTGATGTCTTAAACTTGGAATTGGTTTTGAAGAATTGTGTTCCCTTAATCCACTTGTGTAATAGGCTTTTAATTGGGAAATTGTCACTTGGTTTGTCTTACTCACTAATGATATTGTATTGCATAAATGGTTAAATAATGAACATTGATTTTCAAGGCCTGGTTTGATACGTTTGATTTAATGAACAAAGGGGACCGAGGAATTCCGCCAAGTTAATATGATTGTTGTGACATAGAGATAAATATGAAAATATAACGGTATAAAGATACCCATGGTATGCCTTAATGGTTTATTCTTTGGTTAATAAATGTGTTATGTAAAACTTGCTTTGAATTAGGCTTAATGGGGGTTATGTAGCAAAGCCATAAAAGTATGGGTCTTGGATGACTTATATTGAAAACTCATGTTTGTCGACATGAAATTTGGTCTTAATGACCGTGTGCATGGGTTACACTTGATATACATACATACATACATATACATTCGGTTTTTCTTCGGTTCGTGTCGCTAACACACACTAGGTCCTTTTAAGCAAGGAAAGCTGAACCCCATAGAGCTTATAGGTGCCTTTTATAACAGTTAAGCTACATAGTATAGGATAAAGTTTTACTTCATTCTAAGCCTTGTTCCTTCTCCTGGAATATTATTTATGTATGTATATAATGATGATGTTCACATGGATTTGAATTGGATTTGACTTAGAATTATTTTATCCCTTATCACTGAATTACATACCAGTGCTTAACCAACTAACCATATCTAGAATTTTTATTCCTACATGATGCAAGCACTAGAGATACTTTACTTTTTCTGTGCAGTGTTAGGTCGATCAACTCGATTCATCGAACATTTATGGTGAAGTGGTAAGCTTTCATTCTCTGGAAGACTTGATTATTTCATTGATTTTTTCCATAACATAGAATGGAAGACTTCTCATTAACATTGTCATTGTCTTGGTCGGGGGTATGTCCAAACTTAGATTGTTCTCTGATTTATTGAGGCTTTGTGGATATTGCTGTTGATTGGATATTGATGTTGGCACTCTTAGTTGTCTTTGAGTTAATTATCTTTCTATCTTGTTATTTGTTTGGATCTTAGTCGCTGCTAGATATGCTATATTCTGTCTGGCTAGGAAAAGAGGGTGGTCTCTAGTCCTCGGTGAATGTAAGATACTCGTTATAGTCAAACACTAGTTTAGGTCGTGAAAATATTTTTAGGAAGTAAAAATATTTTGAGATTAGTTTTTAATAATGTCAAACATTCTCTAGATGTTCACCTAAATCTTATTTCTATAGGGAACCTTTATGATAAAAGTTATGTTGACAACCTGGTGTAGGCTAGTGGAAGCTTATTAGAGATTTAATGATTGTGGCTCTAATTGACAAGTTGTCTAGCTTGTATATATTTTAGGGCCCCACTTCTAAATTCTTAGGAAACATGATCGAGATTGATATTTTATCAGAGTTATGCCATAGAGTGTTGAGTCATGTGAGTGAGAAGGGGGTTGATAGTTAGGCTAGTAAAAATTTGCTTTTTGGAGTGAAACAGTCAAAATTGAAGAAGTGTGTTTATTGCTTAGCTGGTAAATTGAAAAGAATTTATTTTCTTAGAGTCATCCACCTTCAAGAAAGCTTGATTTGCTGGAGTTGGTATACTCTAATTTGTGTGTTCCTTATAAAGTAAGGTCTCATGATGTGCACTTTACTTTGTGAATTTTATTGATGATCATTATCGCAGACTCTGGGTACTTCCTTAAAGTCCAAGGATCACTTACTTTATGTGTTCAAGGAATTTTATGTCTTTGTTGAGAGACAGACATAGAAGAAAGTGAAATGAATTTGCTCAGATAATGGTGGTGAGTATATTAATCCTTTTGATAGATATTGTAGTGAGTAGGGTATTCGGCATCAAAAAACTCCTTATTTAAATCGTTTAGTAAAGAGGATGAGTATAACTCTAAATGAGAGAGTTAGATGTATATTTCAGATGCTAAGCTATCAGATTTCTTTTGGGTAGAAGAACTTAATACTACTACTTATGTTATCAATTTACCTTCTATTATTGCTTTTGATGGTGATGTCCCTGAAAGAGTTTGTTCTGGTAAGAATGTTTCTTATGATCATCTTAGAGACTTTGTGTATAAATCCTTTATGCATGTTCTTAAGGATAAGAGGTCAAAGTTGTATGTTAAAACTAGGTAGTGTATCTTCATTAGTTATGATCAAGATGAATTTTGCTATCATTTCTATGATCGAGTTGAGACAAAACTTTTTAAAAGTCATGATATTGTGTTTTTTGAAGACCAAATAATTGAATATTTTGACAAAGCTTTGAAGGTTAATTCTTAGAGTAGTGAGGGCCTAGTTCATATTGACCTACTACCTTTGACTAGTGCTCCTAAAGAAAATCTTCATGATGATGAAAATCAAGTTGATAATGAAGATAATGATCATGTTCAGAATGACTAGCATAATCTTGTTGATGCTCCAGTACAAGTAGTTATGGTTGATCAGTAACTAATTATTGATGTTATAGATAGTTATCTAAGACAATCTACTAGAGTGAGAATACTTTCATCTCATTATTCTCCTAATAAGTATGTACTCCTGAATGATGAGGGAGAATTTGAGGGTCTTGATGAGTCCATGAAAATTGATGAAAAAGAAAAGTAGTTTGATTCTATGAAAGATGTGTTTAAATCTTTGCATGATAATCCTACCTTTGATTTGGTCAAGCTACCTAAAGACACAAATGTTTTAAAAAATAAATTATTTATTTGGGTGAAAAAATAAATATAGTAGCCAATTCCACGGTACAAGTCCAAATTGGTTGTGAAGGGGTTTAACCAGAAAAAAAGAGTCAATTTTGATAAAATATTCTTTCCAATTGTAAAGATGTCATCCATTATAGGATTAGCTTTAAGTCTTGATTTAGAGGTTGAGCAAATGGATGTTAAAACTGCTATTCTCCATGGTGACTTAGATAAAGAAATTCATATACAGAAACCTAAAGGTTTTGAAGTTAAGGAAAAAGAGAATTATATTTACAAATTAAAGAAGATATTGTATGGTTTGAAATGAGCTCCCAGGTAGTGGTACAAAAAGTTTAGTTCTTTTATGTGTCAGCAAGGCTTCAAGAGACTACTTTAGACAATTGTGCTTTTGTGCGAAAACTCTCTGATGATAACTTTATTATCGTGTTGCTTTTTGTTGATAACATGCTTATTATTGGTCATAATGTTTGTAGGAGTCAGAAGTTGAAGGAAAAAGTGGGTAAGTCTTTTTCTATGAAAGACTTATGACCAGCAAGGCAGATTCTGGGAATGCAAATTATCTATGATAGAAAGGCCAACATGTTGTGGTTATCACAAGATAAGTTTATTCAAAAAGTACTTCAAAGGTTAAACATGGATAAGGCTAAGGTTATTAGTACACCTTTAGTATGAACTTCAAATTAAGCACGTAGCAGTATCCGTCTAGTGACAGTAAAAAAAAGATATAAAAAAAAAGCTTATTATGCTTCAACTATTGGTAGTTTGATGTATGTAATTGCTTGTAAAATATGGGATATTACTTATTTCATTTGTATTGTTAGCCGTTTTCTTTCTAATCCGTAAAGAGAACATTGGAATGTTGTAAAATGGAGGATGAGATATCTTTAGGGTACTTCTAGTCTGAGTTTTTATTTTAGTAAAGGGAAGCCTATTCTTTATGGTTATACTAATTCAGACATGGTTGGTAATGTTGATATTTGAAAGTCTACTTCAGGGTATTTGGTTACTTTTGCAAGGGGAGCCTTATCTTGGCAATCTAAGTTGCAAAAATGTGATGCTCTATCTGCTACATGAGCTTATTATTTTTGTTGAAGTTTGTGAAGAACTTCTTTGGATAAAGAGATTCTTGGAGGAACTTGATTGTTCTCAAAAGAGGTATGTGCTTTATTGTTACATTAAAAGTGCTATACATCTTTTGTATAATTCTACATTTCATGGTCGTTCTAAACACATTAATGTGAGATACCATTGGATTAGAGATGTGTTGGACTCTAAGTTGCTTGAACATGAGAAGATTCATACTTCTGATATTGGTTCCGACAGAATGACTAAATCTTTTCCAAGAGGGAAGTTTGAATATTGTTGTATGATCGTTGGGATGAAGGTCTTCTCCACATAGTCGTGAGGGGGAGAATTAATGGGTTATTGATCTTTTTTTCTTTCTATGTAGATAAATAAAGCCCAATTTGGACCAACCCACTTTTGCCTATAGGATTATTACTATGGAGAATATATATAGATATTTTTAGGTGTTATTTCAACATCCATAAAAGAGTTTTCAGTAACCAAATATAGAGATAGAGTGCCGATTTTTGTACTAAAATTTCCTCCACTGCAGTCAACTTCAAATTGTGATATCCGCTTCATTTTTTGCCAGATAATCTGATTTTTGGATAACTTATTCCTCTCATCTCAACTTTGATTAGAATATGTTTAAGTTGAATTTGGTGGCCTGTATCTTCTATTTTTTCATCCATGAACAGTAGCTGCATTTTTGTTCTTTTACCCTTTTTTCACCTCTAGTTTTGATGCAATCCTATTATGTTGTTTCTTGTTTTTTGACACTTGTTTTGTGGCAAATTTTGGAAAATAATATTTTAAATATAGGTTATTATAGTGAGGTTTTGGTCCCGTAATTTTTTTACACTTCACATCGAAGGGTTTTTCACATAAATTTGGTATCTTGTGTGATTGATTTTATTCTTGTCTTGTCATATTTATGTGGTTGATATATTTGTTGCCTATTCTTTATTTTTCTTGTAATTGTTATTTTCCTCTTGGTTCAAATTGAAAGGAAAATTTTAAACTTAGGTATTCTTCCACAACTATTCTGTTGTGCACTATAATAATGTTCTTTCCTTTTTTAACAGAACGTGTATGTGGGTGTGCAACATGACAAGTGCAAATGGGGAGATGCGCGGGTGGGTTAAGTTTTTGGTGGTGTGAAGGTTGGGCAATTTAATTAGGATAATTTATTTATTTATTTTCTTTTTGATATATATGAATAAAATGCAATGTTTAAAATATTAGTTATTATATGAAAATATTAGATGACATATGAAAAATGGAAACTCAATTATGTAATTTTGAAATTATCACCCCCCCCCCCCAAAGGATCCCCAATTTTTTAATTTTGTTCATTTTAATAGCTTTTTGTTATTTTATCAGTAATTTAACATTTTATTAAATAAAATAGAACAAATGTCGCTTAAAAGTATTTGGCTGTAGTGCATTTGATGGAGCAGTTATAGTAGATTTAATATAAAATATTTTATAAATGTTTCATTGATTTTCAATTATTAAAAAAATCTAACAACTAATTAGCACCTAACTTTAACTAATTTATCCTAAAACTAACACATAAAGTTTTTCATTAATCAAGAGAAGACGAATTTCTTTTCCATTATACACTTAATTGATTACTCCAACTAGCATTGAATTAACAAACCTAGTAAAATGTTTCAACACTTTTTGAAATCTCCAAAAGTCAAATTAATGATGTGAGAATTTACAAAATGTTTAAGTCATTTACTAATGCATAAAAATATACTCCTATCATATGGAGTATTTTGATTTGAAATACTATTCTGAAAAAGTTTGTGAACATTTTTTATATTCTAAGAAATGAATCAAAGATACAAAAATATATTTAATGAAACCATTTATTGGAATTCAATTGTTTTCCTCCAATATTTTTTATTATCATTCCACTAAAAAAATTATCTTTTATTGGAATTGATTAACAAAAAATCGATGAACTACCATTAATAGTATAAAAGGATACCATTAAGAGTATACTATACAAAGATTGAAGAATTAAAACACGATTTATAAGATCTAAAAATCCTAGGAGGCGTATACAAATGACAAGAAATCTTTCAACACTTTTTTAATCAATATGGCCACTTCATCTGGTGGAAATATCCCACCGGAAGATTCTTTGAAACATATTATGGATGGGGAAAAAAATAAAGTCACTGGTCCAAAATATGCTAACTTATTGAAACCAAAACATTACGTGAATAAGAATATTAGGGTTAATCCTATGCCTGTGGTAATGCTGCATGGTGAACCAAGCATCACATGGAAATCTTTTGAGGTTCAAAACAAGATAATTCAGGAAAATCTTCAATATGCAATTATGGGAAAAATCTTATATGGTAAATCTGATGTGACTGAGCTATGGAAAGAAATTCCAAATCAATGTGGAATCAAAGGGGAATGCATAATAGGAGTACTTGATGTAAGACACATTTTGATACGTTTGAATCAGATGGAGGATTATATGCAATTGTTATCAACCATTGCATATAATATTAAAGCAAAGGATAGGTTGTGGCAGATGAGAATTCTTAATTAGGATCCTTACGTTGAACCAGATATTGAAACCACTATTGGAGTTGCATGGATCTTATTACTGGATTTACCCCCAATTTTTTTCCAAAGGAGGCTATTTTATCCATTCCTTCTATAGTAGGTAAACTTTAACTGTAGATATGGAAAAAAAGAATCATACAAACCAAGTTGTGCTAGAATCACAGTAGAAGTAGATTTGATAGCTAAGTTACCTATAGGTTTAATATTAATGAGTAAGATGATAGTACTGGAACTATAAGGTCGAAGTGGATACACATACAGTCTGATAATAAACAAAAATATTATATAGTGTTGTTTACAAGGACATGATGAGACTACTTGATAGAATGTGCATCCAGAATTATATGAGCAGGAAAAAGCAAACAAAAAAGATAGAGGCGAAGGTAAGAAGGAGAGAAACAAGCAAGTATCAAAGCAAAATGATGAAGCAGCTGAAGGATTAAATACCAAAATTATCAATGGTTTCTCAGAAGAAATAAGTATGAGAGGAATAAAAAAAAAGGCATAAATTCAAACATCAAATGCCTTTGATGCATTTAAACAAGTAGAAGTAGATGGGCACAAAAATACCAACAAGAAACAGATGTAGGAAAGTACAAAGGACTAGGTAACTAAAAGTTTTGGCAATAAAGGAAAAGATACAGAAGCAGGGAATCAAAGTAGCAGCAAAGGTGATAAAGAGAAACATCAGGTGAACCATGTAGATAGTAAAACAAACAAAGGGAATACAGGTACAAGAAGAGAAAGTAGTAAATAATACAATTCAGAAAGAACAAGAGCATGGAGTTACACAAGATAATGTAGATCACTAGGATGATAAAAATAACAAATGGTAATACTAGAGGATAAAGAGAGTAAAAATCAAGAAGTTTTGGAGGATTTTGTCCCATTGGCAATTGAAACAGAGAACATGATAGAGAGGGTGAATAGTAGGAAAGAAGATATGGATGATAAATATATGGGGATAATATTGAAAATGAAGAAATACAAGGAAATTAATCCCAAAGCATGTTAATATTCTAATGACAAAGAAGGGAAAACACAAGAAAAAAAAAGAAATAAAGTTGGTACTGCAGTAACTAGCTCAATAAGGACAAGTAGTAATATTTACAAATCTGTATCCAAATTAATATATTAATTTTGAACATTAGATCTATTAATACACAAAAAACTTTTACAATGTTGATAACATTGAACAAGAAGTTTCAGTTTGACAACTGGACTACGATTGGAGATTTATATATTTTTATGTATGATAGTAAGGAATGGGATGATAGGCAAGAGAAGGTCAGGGATTTAATACTTGATGGACAGTGGAATGCAGATATACTAAAAGAGTTGCTTCCAGCAAATATAGTAAAGTACATTCAGCAGACAATAACACCTCCTCAGCAGCTACAGCAGTATGGTAAAGCAATACGGACTATAGACTCAAAAGAAAAATTTAGTATAAGCATAGATTGGGAATATGTGCGATACAAAGAGCAGCCGAATGAGACCTATAAACAGGTATGACAAAAAGGTATGCCCTTCAAGATTTGTTTCTTCATGTGGAGAATATGGAAAGGCAAAATCTCAGTTGATGGTACTATGATAATATAGGGAATAGAGGGACCATCTAAATATTGGTGTTGTGAGAATCCAACTCAGGAGACTATGTGTCATGTGCTACTGAGATATTACACTGATAACAGGACTCGATCCTATTTTTCTTCTTTACAGGTATTAATATACAAGAGTTGAGTTTAATAAATAAATTTATCGCTTGGTGGGAGGCACAAGTGAAAGAAAGAGAGAAATTATATTTTAGAACAATTCCTGGGATGATTATGTGGGAACTGTGGAAAAGAGAAATTCTTTGAAACATGATGGGAAAGGAGTAACAGTGCAGAGGATAATTTTCAATGTCACTAGGAATATGAGAATGCTATTTAAAGAGAGAAAACTAGTTGTAGACTTTCCATTGGAATGGCCAGACATTTTGAAGCAGCTCAATCAGATGAAGCCTAGACTAAAAGCAATTCCAGTGTTATAGGAACTACCAGAGACAAATTGGGTGAAATATAATTTTTATGGTGTTTCTAAAGGAAATGGTAAGAGTAGTTGTTCGGCTTTTGTCTTAGGGACACACATGGTGTTTAATGCATGCAGAAGGAGCAGTAATGGTAGACACCTATAGCATGGAAGCTGAGGTTATGGCTATTCTATAACCAGCATTACATTATAGCAAATCATAGTAGATAAAGGTTATAATGCAGACTGATTCACTACTTATGCAAAAATTATTAACAAAGCAATGGGAGGTACCATGGAAAATAGCAGAAAAATCTGTCTAATATGGTAGGTAATATAAACTAAGTAGGTACATTTTCAACACATATACAGAGAGGGCAATAAATTAGCAGATTATATTGCAAATTTGGCACTGTAAAAGTAGGAATTCAAATACACAACAATCAATCATGTACCAAGTACAAGAAGAAGGATTTTAAATAGTGACAAGAAGTAATGTCCCTACTTGAGAGTGTTATTGAAAAAGATGTATTAAGACTAATAAAATAGGGTAGATTAAAGATAAGTAGTTCACATGTTACCTATTTACAACTGGCAAAGCTTCACAAAAAGAGGAAATTACTACTTAGACTATCTACACTTTCCAATAAAATCAAATTTTTCAGTAGATCGGGGGGTCACATGGTCAGAATATCGGTGCATTCGACTGAAGTCATTGATATTATCAAATTATATGTGGGTCCAAGCTTCTCACAACCTCCCTTCCAGCAACAACTACATATCCAATGAGATTTAGTTGAGGGATAAAGTAAATCAAGATTGGAAGTATAAGAGGTGGGATCTTTTACCTTGATACAACATCATTTTTTAGTGGAAGAGACCTAACTTGTTAGAACCAAAAAACATCAATTATACCCTTACACTAAAGAAACCATCTAGGGAGAAAGAAGAGTATCGGTTAAGTAGTAATGGAAAAGATTATAGCAGCCAAAACAAAGAAGCAAAGGTTAAGACTTGAAATCTGAAAAAGGAATCTAGCTAAATCAACAAAAGAAGGGTGTTAATCACCCAAAGAAGAAGCAACTCAAAGTTGAGATTCTTGAAGAGAAATATGGAGGAGGCGGTGGAATGAGAGTGAGCTCAAATGAGCTCCAATTTAGAAATCCTACTTATTATATTTCTTTTTTCATTTAGATCGGGTCAGTATGTGGACCAGTCCAATTTGTATATTGGATTATTTTTGTAGTGTGTTTGGGTGCATTGGTCCATTCATGTTTGGATTGAGTTAAATAATTATTAAAAATTCAAATTAAACCAAAAAATACTATAAAATACTGCTACTCCTTACCCGAAAAATGCTTTGGTATCATTCAAATAATTACTTCATCAATGTAGAAATTTGATTTTAATTAAACAACACAGGACAATCATTAATAGGGACACAATTGTATAAATTATACTTCTAATCATTGTTTTCTTAATATATGTGTCATCTTAATTTATGATGAGTAAAACTGATTGAAGAGAGTATCAAGTAAATGATTATTACTTTACCCAAAACCCAAAATATGCTATCAGTACATATAAATAGATTTGTCATCTTGTTTATACGAGATCTCCATTATTCATTATGCTTTATTTCAACAATCAAACAACTTTACTTCATAAAAAGTTAGAAAAGTTTCAACTAGTCATAATTAGAGCTCAAATAGTTTAAATTATGCACTTGAGCTTCTGTAATGTCTTCAAATGATCTTAATCTAATAAAATATATAACAAATATGAGTATACGAGTCAGTAGACAGACATATTGTTATACTTCTATCCTGACCCAAAAGTCAATTTTAAAGTTAACTCCTAGATTGTAAGAGTCAAAAAAATAAATTAAAACCAAAATCAAGTCACAATAATGTTAGAAACTTATGTGGTAAAAAATATTGAAATCAAATCACTAATCAATTCCTAAATAAAAGAATTGTCATTATTCAAATAGAGGTATTTAATCTCCAATTTTGAGTCAATTTTAAGAACTACATCATAAAATTAACAATGATATTATGGAAAACAATAAATACTAGGTTATATTTTGTTTTCAGTTCTTTTTGAAGGAATTGACAAATACTCATTGATATGTTACTGTCAAAACAAGGGGAATTACTTTTTCTACCGAGTATATTCCTAAATTAAACCGCAAAATTTATTTTTTCATAAATTGATGCAATCAATCAATTTTATATTAAAATAAATAAATAAGAGTAGTAGAAAGTGGATTGTGCTTTTCATTAAAACACTAGTCAACTCATTAAAGCTAATTTACTTACGTGGTCTGTAATGTAATATTTTAAATAAATATTAATGAAATACATTGATTATTTTTGTGTATAAAATTGAGTTGAATAGTATAAATAAGAAAAATAAAAGCATGAGAAATGCAAGCACCCATAATCTACCGTGCCACAGTAAAAATCTTGATTCCTTACTGAGGTGATTTTCATAATTGCATAATTAAATAAAATTAGTAAATTCACTCATGTTTATAAAAATATTGATTCACTTTGATCGGGTTTAGCAATTTTTAGCTTTGTTTTTCTTGATAATTATCTGTCAGACACAATCGGTATCATATAAAGTGCTTGAGAAATATGTTTCAGTTGTCACTTGTAACCATTAGTAATAATATCCAAATAACATTTTATAGTATTTATGTATTTTTTTGGAAAAAATTAAACTATTTAAGTACAAATTTTAAATAGTTACTAATTGAAATATTGCATATTTTGTGACAAAAACCTTATTATCACTAAAAGATAGTTGATTAGAGACAACAAAAAGATTCACACTTATTAATTATATTATTAGTAATAAAAATTAAGATGACAATTGAATATAAAAAATATGGATGTCTACACACCAATTCTTGAACAAATTTCTTGATCGTCACGTAGCTCTCGAGGATTTGATGTTTCCATCTACATACCAATCTTCAAGACTCTACTCACTATTTGCTCTTATACTTGTGAGACAGGTAATTTATGCTCTGATATCAACTGTCATGATCCAACAGACAACATTGTGCAGGCATCTACTCTAATATACCTAGATAGGAGAATGATATGTTGACTTTCTGACGGCATATTTGAGGCTTTTGGCTAGAAATAATTGCAAGTTTTTAAGCAACTATTATATTTTTAATCTTATTTTAGTTTTTTCCTAGAAAAAGATAATATTTTAAGAAAACTAGAGAAAATAAGAAAAAATGTATGTTGATGACTTGAATTGAATAGTTGTCAACATGTTGGAGAGCCATCAACTCTCATCGTTAACCTGAAGAAATCTTCAAAAACTGGTGAAGACTGTTATTGATAGGCTGTCAACTAGTTGACGAGCCATAAACTTTCATTATCACCTGAAGTACTGTGTTATTTAAGGAGGATCCTTCTGAAGACTCCTGTTAATGAGCTGACCATTGTGGACGTTAACTATGAGTGATAAAATTTAATATTTTATTTTGAATTTTGAACCTCTACTATAAATAGAAGCTTTAAGAGTTTTCTCAGTATCTTTTGAAAATTTTATTTCAGTCATTATTTTGGAGAGAAAAAGTGAAGTTTGATTTATTCTCGATATTTTGAAAATTTTATGGACCTTTGAAAGACTATTGAATTGTGAATCCATATTTTGTAAGAATAATTTTTAAATCTATGAGTTTATCTTCTATATTCTTTTTTAAATTCTTGAGTAGCTAAACTCCCACAACTAGGATTGTGGGAGTCATGGTAAATTCGACATTTATATTAATTATCTGGTAGTTTTAATGAAATTCTACTGGTTGCAAAAATGAGAACATTCCATAGGATTAATTTTCTTGAAATAAGGAATTAAAATAGGAACATAAATTATTAATGAAAATTCAAAGACTTTAACTCTTTGTCTAATGGTCAATGCTTTAACGAGATTGACTAACTCGAGGTGAATTAGCATTTATATGAAATTCTCTCTAAGTTTAAAAGAATTGAAGGACTAATCACCTAGTTTAGATTAAGAAACAATTAGGTGAATATTAGGCATCGATACCCTTGTATTTTCAAATTTCATGAGAACCCTACTCAATAATTGACAAATAATTGCAATATTAACCATGAAAAATACAACCCTAGATCAACTTCATTACTGATTTATATATCTAAAATTTAGCATTGTTCTTTAGCGATAATTGGTATAATATTTTCCAAATTTTCATGACAAAATTCCCCATTCTATAGAAATTGTTGGCTATCAATCATTTAGATCACAAATATGTTAGTTAACATCTTATTCCTTGTGGAATTCGATCCCAACCTCTGTTGCGTTACATATATGACAACAATCACTTACACTTCTTTGAAAGGAGTTGTAGTTTGGACATATCAGATAACCCTTACCACCTATTTAGAAAATATGCAGAAATTATAAGCAATTACATTAAAGACTTTGAAGTCTGATAAATATTACAACCTTTTCAAAGAATATGATAAATGAAAATACTTTTACTAAGGAACTAGTCTAGACATGTAAATGATATTCTAAAGTAAGGGAAAGGAAAATGCAAAACCCAAACTCCACCGTAGAATAAAAGGATAGAAGTTGTTGGAGATCTTTTGCCATATCATGTAAGAAATATCATCTAACTCGATAATAAGGCTATATACCAAAAAGGGTAAAGCAAGACTAGTATGAGTACATCCATACATATTGGTAGGCATCATCAGAGATTAAATCACAAAAATATAATATAGAAAGCCAATAAATATAAATATATAAACAACCAACTATATCTCTCCCATTACATAAATCATGTTATCACTCTTCAACAATAATCTCATCGTTCTCGGGATATATGTATATACTAGGTGAATCATCACGATGCTCACCAATATTCCATATAGTTATCATTACAACTTGCTATCAACCACTAAGATCAGGTTACATCTATAATTAATGTGATTCACGATCATTTTCCACACATGTGCATCAATTTCTAAGTTTTTGGCCTATGTCAAAATATGGGTACATATATTTTTTGGACCACAAGATTTAGTCCAGATTTGATATCAAATTAAGGACTCCCTAAATTTTACCTTCCCTAGCTCAGATCATTCCATCACTTATTGAAGATATATCGCCTAATACCAAATTGTTCAACTCGTAAATCCTTATCATTAATTAATCATAATAGAATACATTCCTTAATAGCCGACTAGGGTATGTGTAAATGTATTTAGATTTCTACACTTTCATAATTATACAATCACATAAAGATAATTTCAAGTCAGTGGAGTACTTAGGTATCAACCACTATAATGAGGATATTTTCCTTAATCATTAAATTAATAAGGAGTGATTATTCTTGATGCAACCTACTATCTTATTCATCATAACCTTATTACCTCTTTAATATCACATAAGAAAATCATATATGTAAATAACTGGACCACACAAGGAACCCAACATACTAATATAATGTCAAGCTATCCAACCACACCAGTTTCCAAGATCTTTCCATTAAATAACTAGGCCACACAAGGATTCAAGGAACATGTCAAATAATTGGATTACACATAGATCTAAATTTAATGTCAATTGAATAACTTAAACACCTAAGGATCCAAGGAACATGTTAAACAATAGACCAAACATGGATCAAAATATAATATCATAGAACATCTTCGGTCCACTCAAGAAACCTTTAAAATTTTCATTTAATGGTGTACACACATGCTATTGGTCTTATTATTTTTCACAAACCATGACCTGTAGGGGATAAGGTCCGTCTTTATAGCAATCCATAATACCCTAGGCATTGGCCTCTATAAATTTCATGACTTTTCTCATTACTGCCCAAGAAACAACTTATTTGACAAGTCATTATCACTCATGATGAGTCGTATAGAGCCAGTCTTATCTTAACTGTGGGGCATTACCCATGTTTTTATCTTGACCACAACTAAGACCTTAAAAATCATAAGGTGTGGTCACGAGTCATAGGAAGGGACTCGTGACCATAGTAGTAAGGGTTCCCTATGTCACTGTTTATACTACGAGTCTAGGCAAAAACTCATAGCCAGTCATTACAAGTTGTAACCTAACCCATAATGGCAGGGGACCATTTTTTTATATGTTTTTACCAAGGGAGTTTTAGCTTTTTCCCATCCATAAGTCATTACCCACGACATAAAAATACTTTTAGGGTCCCATTATCATCCATAAATAAATTAAAACATACTTCTTTTCTCTTAAACTTTTCCAAAGTAAAAGAAAGATAGGGTTTCTAAGGATTGAGCGTCTAGGGTTCAAATTAGGGTTTCCTTCTCCAAATTCTTTGTATTTTTAAGCATGTATCTCTTCCCTAAATTGGTTTTATATAAAACCATGTATTTAATCATGGTTTATGTTAATTTAATTATTTGGTTTTGAATGATGAGTTGACGATTTTGAATGATTTCTATTTGGTTTGGTTTTCTATGGTTTTGGATTTTTTTTATTCATTGCTTTAGCTTGTGCTTTTTGAACTAATTGGATGTATGGGAATGGTTAATGGTACGGAGGGTCGCGGATTCCCCTAAAATTATGTTTCTTGTTTTTGAATTTGTATTAACCTCAACCCACTTGAAAAATTAATTTTGAATAATGGACAATTACATGGTTTTGCTTACTCTTTGAAGCTATTTTATTGCATTAATGGATAAACAGATAAAAATGATTTTGAAAAGAGCCTTAGTTGTTATGATATGGAGTTTAAATTGTAACTTAGGGGTCATGGATTCCCACAACATAATGGATAATTATAATGGAATAATTCTATAAGCTGGAGAGCATAATTAATTAGTATGACAATACCAATGGTAAATGCCTAAATAGATAACCACTTGGTTAAATGGATGTGTTATGTTCAAATGTTTTAATTAGGCTTAAAATAGGTTGTGTAGCTCACCGTGGAAAGTGGAGGTCCTAGAGAGACCAATACTGGAAACCACATTTGTCAGTGTAGGGGTCTTTATGATCGTTTTCATAGTTCACACTTTATACAAATTTTGGAATGGTTGGGGTCATGGATTCCCTAGATCTTTCTTGAATTTCTTGGTTCTCACGGGAAATACACGTTGGGCCCTTTTAGTAGGTGGAGTCGAACCCATATAGCTCGTGGATACCCTTATAAAGGTTAGAGCTATACAGTCTAGGTTGATGATTTTTTAAATCTCATGTTTAAACACTGCACACTATCTAGAAAACTTATATATATGTAAATGTATGAATGTGAACATGTACATTGAGATTGGTTGTGTTTTAGAAAATGACATTATTTTATCCCTTCCCTGAGTTACATGCTAGTGCTTATCCTGCTAATCGTCCCTTAATGCTACGTCATTTCATAATGTATGGTCCTAGGGATTTCTTTGGTTTCCTTGTGTAGAGTTTAGTGGTTTTGTTTTGTCGACTAATCTGTATTGAAGTGGTAATCTTTCTTCTTTTGGAATATCAGACATTCTACTACTTTTTTTAGGAGTATTGAAATCCCTTTGTCTTTGTTTGTAATCTTGATTCCCTTTCTGTCCATAGTCAAGAGCTTGTCCCGACCTAACTTGGTATTTTGGTTTAGAGGCTTTTATGGAAAAAGTATGGATGATTAATAGTTATTGACTCTTATTTCCATTGAGTGACATTAACTATTTTATCTTTATATTTCTTATGTCTTTCATTGTTCATGTTGGCAAGGTTAAGGGGGTTTTCTCTTTCCCTTAGCGGTTTTAAGATACTTTTCACGACTAGACTCAGGGTCAGGTTGTGACAAGCTTAGAATCAGAGCATAATTTTAGGGTTGTTGGGTATCCACAAAGCCATGTCCAGTAGAGTCACTTTTATAGATGTGTAGTGTGCCACACTTACAAGAGAGAAGCTACAAGGATTTTATGAATTTTTCCCTTTCTTGTATTTTATTTCAAGATACAGTGTCTGGTGTGTTGAAATTTCTATAAATCTCTGATTTACTAGTATTATAGATCATGCCTCCTAATCAATCAGATATTTATAGGAACTCTGTTATGCCCGTTTTTCTTCCTGAGGACAATATTGATGGAACTTGACCTACTTATGGAGCACAAACCTAATCTATGGCTCCGAATTATTGTAACGCCCCAAATCTGGTACCTGAAATACTATACGGTGCATATAACACCAAAGGACCACAAGCTAATCTTTGACTGGTATCTGTAAATGAGTACTAAATAATATACTTTAAATATACTAAATATAAGCTGTAAGGCCATAAGGTTCAAAACTAAATTAATAATAAATATAAGACAATGTCTGTAATGGTGTGTAACAATACCCACAACTGAAATTAATTATCTGAAACATGTTGTAGTCTAGAAGCCTTTAAACTGTCTAAAATATGTGGAGTTGATGGGATATGTCCCCAACTAACTCCAAACTACTAAAATAATAAAGTAATAAAATAACCATGGTATCCTCAAATGATGAAGACTCTCTGCTAATTTGGCTGCTGAACATCTAATCTACTAAGTATGCTCAGGAGCTCGTGATTCTAAACCCATGGTATAAAGCAACATAGCACAAATACGTCAGTGCATTGAATGTACTGGTATGCAAGTGAGGTAGGCTGAATGCAATAGTTCATATGCATGAACAATACTAACTCACTGAATAACATGAATGTGAGAATACATGCATGAATACGTAACTATAACTGAGATCATGATAACACTGACTCATGAATTATGATAACATGTTTTTTCTGATATCTAAGTACTAATATTGGGATACTAAATGACTAAGTTTATTGAGTATAGAGGAACTGATGTCATATTACTGATAATGGAATTACTATTTCTGACAGTTCTAATTATGAAGAACTGGTTTGATTGACTGTGTCTAATAGTCCTGAAATATGAATACTGGTAATATGAATTTGATATAATTAATATACTATTAACTAGGTGACTGTGTCTGACAGTAATGAAATTTGATGGAACTAACTGAGTTTTGTACTGAGTTGAGCGACTGTATCGGATAGTCCTGATTTCTATAGAACTGCATTGAGTTCTATTCTGAAGACTTATTCTAAAACTGAATCTGTGGGAGGTAATCATCTAACTGCCATACCCCTAGTAAGATATTATAGTTGAGTTGGGGTCTAATCTGTAACCCCAATTGAAAGGGTGTCAATATGTACCACTATTAAGGACAAGATATGAGTGACCCTCCCCTGGCAGTGTCCCCTAAAGATAATTCTAGAAACCTTATCTAAAAGTGTTTATCTACCTCATCAACCCTCATTTGACAGTGATAATGTCTCAACCTATACTGAATACGTAGTTCTAGAATGCAAGGATTGCTTTAAAGGATCACACGGTCAACTGTCAGTGTATGTGTCCTCGTCCTTGGGTTCACTCAGTGCTAAATCCTACTCCCATCTGAATAGACACTGGACATGATTAATTTAGCTGAACTGGACTGAGTTCATTGAGTTTTATTGATTGATAGAACAGTAATGAGATTACTAAAGTACTGAGCTTTTTGAGATTACTAGGATTACTAAGTTTGCAGAGTTTTCCTGAGTCAAATGACTCTACTGAACATGGCTTGACTGAGGATATCGTAAAAACATGACACTGGCTCTAGGCATACAACTAAATTGTTGGGTACAAGTAACCCCAGGTCTCGATAGCATAAAACTGACAAGACTTGACACTTCTTGAACATATAGCCAATATCAACAATTCATAATACAATAAGCTACATAGTTATAATAATCTTGTACATGGAAGGAATGAATATTATGAATGTCATAATTCCATATTCTAGCATCATAAGCATTTCAACAACATCTACATTGAACATCAATAGCATGGGGGTCATTTGAACATAAAGGTAAAACATAAATCCATCACTTTAGTCAGAATTGAACTATATTGCATTATTTCTAGTCTTCTAGTCATTTTATCAAACACCTTACATGCACCACTTAGGGCATAAGTATAATCATTAATTAACACCTCATAAACCACTTAATTCATGGATTTAAACACATATACTAACATAATTCCATAAAGTATATTGAGATTCCAACTTGCGAATCATACAACAAAAATCACATTAACATAATCAACCCACAACATAATATTCATAGTACATGATTTAAAACTTGATTCTTGGGATTCATTGATGAAAAGAATCCATGAATAAACACTATTCATACTTGAGTTAACGAATTTAGAAGGATTGATGGAGAGTTCGTGTAATTTGGTCCTTGAATTTGAGAGCTAGGGTTCTAGTTCCTAAGAGAGAAAGATTTTATTTTTGTGAGAAACTGAGGAAAAGTGATGTAATAGGGCTTTTAAGGCATAATTCATGGTTAAAGGTTGTTCTGGGTCATGGAAAAAAACTCAATTACCCTTAGAAGTTTTTTATTTTCATCACTAAAAACCTGATTTGGGCACTTGGCGCGATGCAGTGCTATCGTGTCTTGCCACTAGAAATTTCCAATTGGGAACTGGGCTGACGGTTCAACGTGGTGAAATCGTATTGCAATACTGAATGGGACTAGACTCTTACCGCGATGCGGTGGTATCATGATGAGGTACTAGAAATTGACAACTCTCAATTTGAGCCTTGGTGTGATATGCCATAATTATGGAGGCCTACTGGAATTTGATGATTGCCATTTTGGCATGCTCTGCGATGCATTGATGGCTTAGGTGGCACACTGTCTTACTAAAATAGCTCTAACCGCGATGCGTTGATGGCTTACGTGGCACACTGTCTTACTAAAATAGCTCTAACTCTTCACCTGGGGGTTGGATTTGGATGAATTTTGTATCGATGGAAAGCTTATTCATTTTATCACACAACAAAAAGTAAAAATCTTGAAAATTACAAATGTATAAAAGTTGATTCATCTTTTAAAGAAAGTCCTTAACATTTTTGGGATGATTTTAAGGTACATAAAAGTACGGGGTTTTACAATTGTACTTCCCATGGGGAGTTCCATGTATCCTCACTAGTCTTCCTCAGGCTTCCGGAGGTGGTGATACTTCTGATTAGCTGCCTCAGGTGGATATCTCAAATGGGGAGTTTTATTGGTCAATTTATTTTCTTACTTAGTTGGTGGCATCTCAATCTCATCAATTTGATTTTGTTAGTCCTGTTGATCTTTTTTTAGAGTTCACTAGTGTTGGCCAGTTCATGAGGTTGAATCTCCCAACCGTTATAGGTTCTAAGGTTAAGGAGGATCCTCAAGGTTCTGTGGATGAAATGGATAATATATTTAGGGTGATGCATGCTATTGATTCTGATGGTGTGGAGTTTGCTACATACCATTTGAAAGATATATCTTATCTGTGGTATGAGGAGTAAAAGTAGTTGAAAAGTGATGAAGCTGAGACGGTTAGGTGGGATGAGCTCTCAAAGGCCTTTCTTGGTCATTTCATTTCTTAGGAGATAAAGGAAACTAAGGTAGATAAGTTTGTGCAGAAGTAGGCCAAGATGAGTATGAAGGAGTATGTCCTAAAATTTCAGCAGTTGTCTTATTATGCTCCAAAATTAGTATCTAACCAAAGATCTAAGATGAGGAAATTTCCTTCTAGATTATCTCGTGACTTAGTATTGGAATGTAAGGATGCGATATTTAATAATGATATGGACATCTCTATACTTGAGGTGTATATTCAATAGGTTGAAGATGAAAGAAAGAGATAGGCTAAAATGGGGGAGTGGCAAAATAAGTTCAGGTATTCAGAGTAGGATAGAGGTCAGCAAGAAATGCGGAGAGATAGTAAGTAGTGAAGTAAAAAAAGATTTAGGTAAATTTAATTCTTATTTCTTGGCTAGTTCTACTTACCATAAGCCATCTGGTGATTGTCTTTTTTAGGCTAGTAGTGGTCCTAAGGCATAGGGTTCCTAATCTTAGGATAGTGGAGCTTAGTTACCCCACCATAGCCTCCTTATATATTTTGTGGTCAGCTTTACTAAGTTTATTGTGATGAGTGGAGATATCAGTTCTTTAATTATGGTCATCTTGATCATATATAGAGGGAATTTCCCGCAACTAAGGTAGCCACTGAGTCTAATAAGGTTTGAGTCACCAATTCTTTAGCTTCTGCACCAACAAGTGCAACTTTTGGTATAGGTACTAGCTAGAATCATCTATATAATCTTTCCAGCCATCTGGAATGTAAGGCACCTCCTGAAATTGTTATCGGTACATTATAGCTTTTCTTTTGAGATGTGTATTGTTTGCTTGATCTGGGAACTACCGTTTTTTATATCACCCTTTATGTGGTTGTACATTTTGGTTTTTGTCCTATAGTTATTTCTGACCCTTTCTCTATGTCTACTTTAATAAATGATTTTGTTGTATCTTGAAAGATCAATATAGGGTGTGTGTGGTCTGTCTTTCACATAGATATATTAGCGGATCGAGTAGAGCTCAACATGATAGATTTTGATGTGATTTTTGGGATGGATTGTATTCATTTGTGGTATGCTTCATTTGATTGTAGGATCTGAAAATTTCATTTTTAATTCACTAATGAACCGATAATTGAATGGGAGGGAAGTTCCCTAGTGCCTAAAGGAAGGTTTATGCCTTATATTAGATCTAGAAGTTTATCTTTAAGAGATGTCTATATCATTTCGTTTGGGTTAAACATTCAAATTATGTGGGTCCCTCTTGGTAATCTGTCTCGGTGGTAGATGAATTCCTTTAAGTGTTTTTCGAGGATCTTCCTGGCATTTCTCTCGATAGAGAAAAATAGTCTTTTGGATTATCTTCTGCCAGATACCCATAATATCTTTATTCCTCCCTATAGAATAGTTGTGGCTGAGTTGAACGAGCTAAAAAAGTAGTTAAAGGATCTTTTTTGTAAGGGTTTCATTCACCCTAGTGTTTCTTCATGGGGTGCTTCTGTTCTTTTCATGCATAAGAAAGATGAGTCTCTTCAAATATGTATAGACAATCATTAGTTGAATAAGGTTACCATATAAAATATGTACCCTCTTCCTAGGATTGATGATCTCTTCGTTCAAGTTATCATCAGTTAAAAATTGGGGAGACAGACATCCCTAAGACTACTTTTAGAACCCAATATGGCCATTATGAATTCCTAGTTATGTCATTTGGGTTAACTAATTCTTAATAACTCTCAACTTACACATCAATTGAAGTACAAAGTGATCGTCGTCAATATATTCCAGGGTTGAATGTGAGTGGCAATCAAGTTAGTTCAAAATAATAGATACGTATTAAATTCAAACCAATGGTACAAAAATATAAAAATAGGGGGAGATAGGAGCCTACACTAATATTTCTTTTTGAGATTTTCCAATATAAATTCTGGGCTATGAATAATTATTGTTTTAACAATTAGGCACGGATCTTGGGATTATGTATTACAAAGGGAATGACATATGGGTGTTAATAATCAACATCAATTTAGTAAATCAAATATGGGTAGGTTCCGTTATAGATTTTGATTCTAGTCTTTCAACAAAACACAAAAATTTCACCCTTTGATTCTTCCAAATACCTAATGGGTGTGTTTAAAGTCTCTTAACCAAAACCTTAATTTAGGCATCCCTATTTCTAGGATAATTCCATGGTATAGTTAATTTTGTAATCATCCTTATTTCTAAGATAGTGAATATTTAGCAAACTACATACCTAATTGTCTATCATTGCTTTGGTCTTTACATCCCTCTTTCAAGGATGATGTGGATTCCTAAAGTTCACCTAAAACCCTTTTTTTGATGATGGCCTTGAGCTTTCTAGAATTTGGAGCTGTCACTCATCAAATCCATATGGGTATTTAGGGCTTTCACCTATAAATCCTAATAAAGTAAGCATAGCAATGATAAAGCCCGTAAATATGAAAACTAATAGAAGCTAACAATAACAACCCACACAAACTTTAACCTTATTTACATATAACCCTAAGAGAGAGATCTAGCAACACATGAGATGAATAAGTAAAGATACACCCATAATCTCTAGTGAAATAGTTTATAGAAGCTTAAGTGAATGTTAATTCAAACTTTGCACTCCTACAAATCATCAATGGAAGGGAGCTATTCCTCCTCTTAGAAGGTCTCCAATTTAATCTTCACCTAAAATTTATACAATATTTTCTTCTCCAAAAATAGAGGCAATGAACTCAAGAGCTAAACCTAAAAATTAGGAAAAATGGAATATGATGATTAAATTCTAGGGTTTCAGTCTTTTTGTAAAAATTTGGTCCAGTCACGTGCATTTCCATATTTGCCCTTATGCTGTATTCTTTTTCTAGGTTGTGATCGCATAGGTCTAGCCGTGACCATAGCTATGTGACCGCGGTTATCTTCCATAATCGTTGTTGCTTGACTTTTGTTTGGCTTACGCGATCACGATCATCGGGAAAAGGTAAAGGTCTTATGGTTTGATACTTGTAAGGATAGTTTTGAGAAGTTGAAGGATAATTTGACTTCTACACCAATTTTGATCCTACTCGAGGGTACTAATAGATTTATGGTGGATTATGGTGCATCCTATGTGGGGTTAGGATGTGTTGATGCAACATGTTAAGCATATGGCCTATGTTTCTAGGAAGCTTAAGATTTATTAGAGAAATTATTCGATTCATGAATTAGAGTTGGCGGCTATGGTTTTTTTTTAAATATTTAGCACTATTATTTTTATAGGGTGCATGTGGACATTATTCGGATCATAAAATCTTGCAATATGTATTTATGAAGAAGGAGTTTAATATCAAGTAGAGAAGGTTTCTTTAATTACTTAAAAATTACGACATGTGTCTTCACTTCTATCCAGGTAAAGAAAATGTAGTTTTTAATTCTCTTAGCAGGTTGTCTATTGGGAGATTATCTCATGCGGATTAGGGAAAAAAGGATTGGTGAAGGATATTCACCGCATTGGATAACTTGGTAGTTAGTATGTTAGACTCTAAGGACAGGGAAGTGATTGTACAAGAGGTGATTAATTCATCTCTTGGTGCTGAGGCGAAGGTGAAGTAGGTTTTGGATCCCATTCTTAAGTAGATTAAGGATTATGTGGGACAACATAAGATAATGGCTTTTGAGATTAGTGGTGATGGTATTTTGAGGTATCAAGAAAGGTTGTACTTTTCTGATATTGATGGACTATGAGAAAGGATTTTATTTGAGGCTTATAAATTGAGGTATACTATTCATCAAAGTTTGATAAATATGTATCATAGGTTGAAGGTAATCTATTGGGGGAGCAATGTAAAGAGGGATATGGCAAGTTTTGTGGCTAAGAGTATGGTCTATCAGCATGTGAAGGTTGATAACTTAAGGCCTAGTGGGATGTCTCAAGATATAGAGTTGTCTGTATGGAAATGGGAAATGGTGAATATGTAATTCATTACAGGCCTTTTGAGGTCTCGCAATTTGTATGATTCAATTTGACCATTGTTGATAGGATGACTAACTCTGCTTACTTTTTGTCGGTAAGAACTACCTACTCTGGATAGGATTATACTAAGCTATTTATTTAGAAGATTATAAAGTTTCATTGTGCACTAGTGTCCATGATTTATGATCGAGGGACATAATTTACTTCTCATTTTTGACATTTATTTTATAAAGGTTTGGGGACCAAGGTGAACCTTAGTACTACTTTCCATCCTCAAATGGATTGAAAAGCAGAATAAACTATTCAGACTATAGATGATATACTAAGGGCTTGTGTAATTGATTTTGGAGGTAGTTGGGTCGATCATTTACCTCTTATTGAGCTTGCATATAATAATAGTTATTATTTAAGTATTTAGAAGGCCTCATTCAAGGCTCTTTATAGTAGGAGGTGTAGGTACCCTATGGGTTGTTCGAGGTTGGTGAGATTAGGTTTTTTGGTCTTAATTTGATTCACCAATCCATGAAAATGGTGAAGGTGGTTAAAGAAAGACTTAAGACTGCTCTGTATCGCCAAAAGTCTTATTTGGATGTGAGGCAAATGAAGTTAGAGTTCGATGTAGGTGATTGGGTGTTTTTGAAATTTTTTCCTATCAAAGGAGTCATAGGGTTTGGGAAGAAGGAGAAAATTAGTACCCATTATGTTGGTCTGTATTATATTTTAAGGAGAGTTGGGAATGATAGTTAGATTTTCCTATGAGTTTGTGTTCTATTCATCTTATTTTCTTTGTGTAGACATTGAAGAAGTATGTGGGAAATATTTTCCTGCGAGTTTGGGCTCTATTCATCCTATTTTACTTGTGTAGACGTTGAAGAAATATGTAGGTGATCTTTAATTAATTGTCTTAGCTAAGGATGTTCGTGTTTTGGATTCCTTATCTTATTAGAAAGTCCTAGGGGAGATTCTAGATAGACAAGTTCATAGGTTAAGGAGAAAGGATGTAGCTTCGGTGAAAGCCGTTAGAGGAGTCAAAAGATGAAAGAAGCTACTTGGAAAGCTAACGAGGACATGAAATCCCAAAATCTATTCCTTCTCCCTGTGTTGGATGAAAATGCTTGAGGTGTGGCTTTCGTTCTTTTTTTATGGTCTTTTAAATTTGTCATTTGGGTATGTGTGCATACTTCTTTTTATCATGCTAATGAGTGTCTTGACTCCTTATTCTGGGATGAATGATCATGGGGAGGAGGGGGTAGCATAATACCCAGGTTTTGGCCTATGCAAATTTCTTGACTTCTATCATCAATGCCTAAATAATGACTCATGTGACGAGTCATTATCACTCATCATGAGTCGTATAGAGCAAATTATAGCTTAACTAATGAGGATTGGCCATGTTTCTATCCTGACCATTACTAAGATCCTACGAGTCATAAGGTGTGGTCACAAGTGCCCTAAGTCACTACCCAGACTATGAAACCATGAAAAGTCTCATAATTAGTCATTACAAGTCATCACCTAACCCGTAACGACTTGCAACATTTTCCTACACATTTTTTTTAGGGATTTTGAGTCTTTTCCCGTCCTTAACTCATTACGCACCATATAAAAACACTGCTAGGGTCCTATTATCATCCATAAAAAAATAAAACCAAACTTTTCTTCTCTTTAACTCTCCTAAAGAAAAAGAAAGGTAGGGTTTCTAATGATTAAGTGTCTAGGATTCAAATTGGGGTTTACCTCTCCAAATTCTTAGTATTTTAGGCATGTGTCTCTTTCCTCACTTGGTTTTATATGAAAGCATGTATTTAATCATAGTTTATATTGATTTAATTATTGGTCTTTTAATAATGGGATGAGGATTTTGTATGATTACTACTTGATCGGTTTCCCATGGTTTTAGAATTTTTATTCATTGCTTTAACTTATGGTTTTTGAACTACTTGGATACATGGGCATGGTGAATGGGATTAGGGCAGGGGGTTATGGATTCCCCCAAAATTATGGTTCTTATTTTGGAATAGATATTATAACCTTAACCAACTTGCATAATTGGTTTTGGAATATGGATAATTACATGGTTTTCATTAATGTTCTAAGATATTGGATTGCATTAATGGATAAATAGATAAAAAATATTTTGAAAAGGGCCTCGATAGCCATTGTATGATTTTTAAATTGGAAATTTTGGGTAGTAGATTCCCCTAGGATGATGGATAATTGGAATGGAATAATTCTAAAAGCTTGCAAGCATAATTAAATGGTATAATGATACCAACGGTAAATGCTTAATGTATAACCACTTGGTTAAATGGATGATTTATGTGAAAATGTTTTAATTGGGCTTAAAGTGGGTTGTGTAGCTCGTTGGACCAATACTGGAAACCAGATTTACCAATGTGGGGGCTTTATGACCGTGTGCATAGTTCACACTTTAAACGTATTTTGGAATGGCTGGGGTCGTGGATTCCTAGTCGCTTTCTTGGATTTTCCTGGTTCGTGCGGCTAACACTTATTGGGACACTTTCCGCAGGGGGAATATAACCTATATAGCCCGTGGGTGCCCTCAGGACAGCTAGAGCTACACATTCTAGGTTAATGATTTTTAAATGTCATGTTTAAAACCTGTCCCCTCTCCCGATATCTTATATATATGCATATGCATGTATGTAAACATGTACATTAAGATTGGTTTTGTTTTGGAAAGTGGTATTATCTTATTCATTCCTTGAGTTACATGATAGCACTCACCCACTAACTATCTCCAGATGTTATATCATCTTATTATGTAGGGTCCTCGGGGTTTCCTAAATTACTTTGTGCAGTGTTAGGTGGTTTTGGTTTGTCGGTTGGTTTGTGTTAAAGTGGTGAGACTTCATATTTAGGAAGGCCAGACATTTCACTTCTTTCTTTTATGAATATCAAAATTCCATCATTTTTTTTACATTTTGGATTCTTTTTCCGGTGATGGTCAGGGGAATGTTCTGATCTAACTTGGTGTTTCAGTTTAGAGGTTTTTGTAGACAAAGTGTGGGTAGTTTTTCTTTATTGACACTTAGTTCCATTTAGTTTCATCAACTATTTTATCTTAATATTCTGGGTATCTTATGTTTTTCATATAGATTTTTTGTTCTTATTGACTAGGCTAGGGGGGGTCTTTGTCCCTCGACAAACCTGAGATTTCTGTCAAGACTAGGACCGGCATCGGGCCGTGACACAACCATACCATAAAATTAGTGTGTTTTCATTCTTATCCTAAAACAAATATTATTCAATCCTAATTCCAGTATCCCTACCCTTATACTGCCTTAGATCCACCCATATTCAATAAAAACATATATTTAGAATAATTTAACTCACTAAAACTATCATACAATCAACCAATAGCCATATCTCCCACTTAATAACATGTATTACAACCAATTGGATCACATAATAGTTCATTAGGTTATTTTTTTTTGCTGCATATTTTCTATATTTAGATATTCTTTTATAGATGCCCCATTATGACATTGTGGGAATTTTAGTTTGGTTTTAGAATAGTTTGTTTGGCTTTTATGTAAGTTTCTCTATTTTAGGGCAATTAAGGTTAAAATATAGGTATTTGACCTAAATTTTAAGTAAAAGGCCTCAAATGACAATTTTGATAATTTTGATAGCTATGGAATGTGGAGTTTAGGAAAGAGGGACCTTTGGTTTAGGTCCCGTGACTTTGAGACACATTTTGGACTATTGGTTAGATTTTAGTAAAATAGGATATGGTGTAGGGGCTATATTTTATCAAAAAGACATCTGTTGGAAATTTCATTCATTCCATTAAGTTAGGAATATTGTTTCTGATAAACTGGCATAGTTCATTTGCGTTCATGGGGTTTTAAATAAATCCTTAGCTCCCAGTAAGAGTTCTTTTGGACTTAAAAAAAATTGCTGGTTTTACCACCTGATGCAAGCACCTCTTTGTTCTTCAAATTCAGGAGCCCTTGGCCACGTTCTCAAAGGTCAAGGAATCTTAACCTTTGGGTTTATGGGTTCGACGTCACATTCTTGAAATAGGGCCTAGCTTGGCTGATACAAGAATTTTTTTTGCATTCATAGTGGATTACTCGCATTCATGAAGTCCTTGCCAAGTTATTTTCCACATTTGTGACAAAGGTCCTACATTCGGGAATAATAGACCCCCGACAACATATAAACTTCTCTCCTTCATTTTTAGTCATTTTCCAAGTCCCAAGGAACCATTGTTGATGAGCTCTAAAATTATTAGGGGATTGTAAATTGAAAATGGTATTATTAGGAGATTTTTTGGAGATTAATTTCCGTTCATTTCATCATAACTTTTTGGTCTTTTTTTGAGTAAATTCCTTCATAATTCTTTGTTTTAACATAGGTTTTGAGGGCTAATTTGAGGCATGAATAGAGAGGTGGAGGTTATCAATTTTAAGCATGAGATATTTATTCCTTGAGGGATGTTATTATGGGTCCAATTTGAGATTCCATAAGTGGGCCCCACATATGATTTTTAGCTCAATTTGATTTGGAGTACTTTATATTGATACAGATATCATTGTTCTCATCTTGTTGAGTATATCACTATTTTTATGCCATGGCAGAAATTGAAGTCTTCTCAAAAGGGAAAAGCCCTTATTTAGGTATATGGGATGGCATTTTAGAATTTGCTCAACTATTGTATTGGTGAAATATTTTCCTAATTATTGGACGGGAATTATGGCTTGAGTAATCTTTTATGTATTTATGATTTTTATAATTTTTTAGGGGGGCTTAGAGTAGAATTTTGTCTTGAAATCCTTAGGCTTGGTAGCTGCTTCTCCTTTAGGAATTGAGTTAGCCTACCTAGGATCCTTGCGTTTGTACTTAGATGCCTTAGTCTTTGTTCGGGTAGTTGCTTGCCTTAGGTTTGTTTTTTGGGTTTTGTATCTAGCTTTATCACCCTTTTTAGGATAAATCACCTTATTTTTTACCTTTGACATATATTCATACTTTATTTTGATATTACTTAATTTAAGCTCAGTAGACCTATGATGCCTGCCGAGTACCGTGTGATAATACACTTTTACATATTTTTCCCTGACGCAGATCCTAGAATGTGCTATCGTTGTTGATGTAGCCTTGTAGAGGAGCTATTTATAGGGTGAGCTTTCAGTATCAAGAGATGATCCATCTCCTTCTATTTTGGGATTAGTCTTATTTTATTTTTCCCGAGAGTACTCTATATATATTGCTCTTGCGTAGTACTCCTTTTGTTTAGTGACTCTTGTACCCATTTTACTAGGTCTTAGGGGACACATTTTGTTTGTTTATTCTTTAACCTCCGTAGATATGTGCTTCATTTTCTTTTGGTTAATAGTTTCTTTAGTTACTATTCTACCCCATTTATTTTTATTTCTGCCTGACAGATCATTACTCGCCATTATGAGGTATGGTTATGGCTTACCTACTATTGGGTTATAGTAGGTTCATCATTACATGAGTTATTGGGCCTTGATAGAATGGTATCATATCCTAGGTTCATTGGTATCACTGGTATAAGAGGAAGTGTCTGGTAGAGTTCTGCAGATCCATATGATGATGTAGATATCTAATATTTGGGAGGCTACAAGACATTCTTTGGAAAATCTCACCTTTATGGTACATTATTGTTCATTGTGTCTGCATTGCTTTCTATATTCTATTTTGTGTCTCTCACATAGATGTCTAGGAAGAGGGCCATGATGGCTAAAGGCTTTGACCCTGAACCTACAGTTAAGGCTCTAGTTAGGGTTAGAGGTAGAGGCTGACCTTGTGGTTGAGGTTGGGCTCTATCTGCAGCACCAGCTCAAGGCCAGGATAGAGAGCCTACACCAGAGCCAATTAGTCATCTAGAGATAAATGTTCTACCAGAGGATCTGCCACCAAAAAAGCTAGTTATCCAGGGACCAACCAAGGCTCCACCAAAATTTGTTGCCACTTCTATTCTTTGAGATGCCCTAGTTAAGTCAGTGGGTATGATTGGAGGTCAACTACTAGATAGAGCTTAGAAATTTGCGTAGGGGATAACATAGAGTGGAGAAGATGTAGGTGTTTAGCTGCAATTGTAGCTCCCCAAGCATGAGTTCCACCATCACTATTAGTTTTATAGCTAGTGGCATATTAACCAACCATAAATATCAAGGATTAGAAGATATTAGGTAAATTTCTTTGATAGGCTCTACTGAGACTATCAATGTCCTAGGGAAGTATGTATATGATTTCCTTACCATATGCGAAGAGAGATTGCATAATGTTAACTTAGTAGATTGTCATAGTGCGGATTAAACTATATTTTAGTTTGATAGTACAATAAGGAGATGGAGGATGAGGTACCTTAATTGCAGACCAACTATTGGGTTCAATTCTTCAAGGCCTTCTAGGAGAAGTATATGCCTCACAATATGCATTAGAGTCTAAGGGATGATTTATTGAGTTTTGAAATAGGGTTCCATGACAGTATTGGAGTATGAGTCCATGTTTCATGAGTTATCTAGGTATGGCACTATGATTCTCTGTATCGAGCATAAGAAAGTGTGATGCTGCATTGAGCATTAGTAGATGTTGTTTATCATGGTTATACTATTAAAGATATGCATCATGAGATTCGTGCGGGAAACAAAAAGTGATGTTGCCCAAATTACACATCTAAAAGAATATAACGTAGTCACTATCTAATATAGGACCCACCAAGGTTGTGGCAAATCACACAGGGAATATGGCTAGTAGCTCATTCGATGCGGTTATTTGATCTATCAGTTTGTTATTCTTGAGAGGGAGTTGTAGCAAGTAATAATTGTAGACAATAAATAACCAGTTAGTAAGTGTCAATTAAAATTGTTGTTTAATAAATAAGAATTGACTCGGATTATGTTCCTTATGATTTCATTAAAAATTATGAGTATTGTACTATTGATCTACCCTGGTGCTTAGAATGCATGATCGCTAAGTTATGTTCACCTAAATGGTTGGTCGCATAGATAGATGTAAATCAGCATGCAACTTGGTCCGTCTATGAGAGTTTTCTTTAATAACCCTTACCTTTGATCCCAAACTAACTATTCCAGAAAAGTTCAAGTTATTAGTTCAGGTTTGGTTGCCTCAAATCTCCATTGTTAATCTTTTTCTCATTTGTTAACCCTTCATCCCAACAAGTAAGAATAAGGTGATCTTTAACATTCACGACTATTAAAAAAAATTTAGTACAATGGGAAAAATAATACATGCATGAACACAATTCAAGATTCACTATCTATGTTACCTACATTTTTAATTCATCATGGTTCCCACAACACTTGTGGCGGGATTTAGCTACTTGATAACGTTCAATTTACAAGTCAATTATGTGCAAGGTGGTCATTGTCAATATATTTACCCAACTAGGAGTCGGGGCTGAATCTACGAGGAACAATGTGAGTGGCGATTGAGTAGGTTTGGAATGAGAGTTACTAACTAAATTCAAACCTATGGTACAAGATGGTTTGGGGCTTTTCAATGTTTGTTAATGTGAGAGTAATTCTTGGGCTTCTAAAGGACTAATTAGAGACGAAGAATAATTATAGTGGATTTAATTAGGAATGGATCTTGGGACTATGCATTCCTAGAGGCAATATATGCATGGTTATGTAATGATTCGATGCAAATTCTAGTTGTTAATGATGTGGTAGACTAGGTTTAAAGTCTATGAGGCTTGTTTTTCAACAAATACATAGAGATATCACTCGTCGACCCTTTCGAGTACCTAACGAGTGTGTCAATTAAAGCCATCCAATACCTCAATTGGGCACCCCTATTTCTAGGATGGAACTTAAAGGATAGTCTACCTCCTAATCACCCTTATGTCTAATATGGTGAACAATTGGCTAGACATACCCAAGAATTGTCTATTATTTCTTTGGTTCCCACATCCCTCTTTCAAGGATGATATGGGTTCCGAAAGTTCATCCAAAATCGCTCTTTCAAGAATGGATATGGGCTTTCACGAGGTTGGGACTTTCATCTATCAAACCCATTTCGGCATTTGTGGATTTCACCCATAAATCCCAACCTATCTAATCGAGCAAAAATAGAACCCATCATCAACAAACTAAAAATATACATAAATACATTACAATCTACACACAATTGCACCCTATTCTAGAATAATCCTAAGAGGTAGATCTAGCAAACCATAATAACAGTAAGCACAAATAAACCAAGATGTATATAAAAGTTATTCATAGGAAAAACAAAGAGAGGGCAAGCCACACTATGTACTCAAATGAATTTTCAACGGACAAAGCTAAATCTACGCTTGAAAGTTACTCTAATGTCTTCTTAGCTTGAATTAGTACAAATTTGAGCTTTAAGAAATTACAAAAACGCTAAACTAAGGATGAAAGGTTGGGTTGCGGAATAATGGATGCATAGAATGACAGGGTTTTGAGCTTTAAATGGGATTTGTAGTCAGCTGGTCAAAATGGCATTTCTTCCCTTTGACCATTTTCCGCCCTAACGCTATCAGAGAAGATTTTTTGCAATCGCACTCACCGTGATCTTTGTTTGTCCATCGCGATCGCAGTTGGTTGACTAGTTTGACTCACCGTGATCACGGGATAAAGCCCATGATCGCGATAACTGAAGGCTAGATCCTGATCCTACATCAGCTTGTCCAGCTCTTGCACTTCAATTCCCTTTTTGATATTTTTCAGCTTAAGTTTGCTTCTTTTTCCTCATCACTTGTACACCTGCAAAATATGGGAATTAGTACATTTAACCCCAAATGTGTTTCACTTTTACATTGTAATCATAGTAGCGTTCATGAATGTTAAGTACAAATTAGTGGTAATTTCACCACTCATCACTACTTATTTTCATATGATCACAATAAAAGTTTTTATAAGAATTCATAATCATAAACTTACAAATAAAGCAACAAAAATATGAACTCGTGAGTAATCAAAGAAGAATTAATAACCAAGAATCAATGTGTAATCTCTCAAATTTAGACCAAAATAATATCTGATGTGTTGAAGACAAAAGAGTCAATATAAGTTCATAATGGATAAAAAAACCTAGGAAAGGTTTTTGTAGACAATACAAAACCTATCCTAAAATAATAGGATTATAGTGTCAGCGCCATAGAAAAACATGAAAATTTATTGTATAGTGAAAAAACTCATCTTTCTTTCTCATTTTTTGATGGTTGATTTTTGATTTCTATCTAAAGCCTCTAGGAAGATCAATATGATGATATCATCCTTATAAGGAATGGCTTGTTCTATGTGATCATTGTTGAAGACTTAATTTTGCCTTTTTCAGGACATTCCCCATGATATTTAGGATGAGTTTATTGTTTCTTGATACGGTCATGGGATATGTCATTCAATGTCGTTTGTATTGCATCTCCTTTGATTCATCCAATGCTATATATGATGGCCCACTAGTAGTTCCAATGACACGTTAGATGGCACTTCTAATATGTTTGATTTCCATTTTCTCTATTTTCTTAACTTTTACTCCCAGAACCTATTTACCAGCAAATACTACAAAAACAGATCATACTACATAAACATGCCTTAGAACTAACATAATTCTCTTGTTTTAAGTATCAAAAGATCCATAAAACCGTGGAATATCAACACCCTCAACATAGAATGTATGTCCTCAAGAGAGCAAAACAAAACCATCTACAATAATGTACACAATGCTTCACAAATATAAAGCTAGGAGACCTACGTAGTCATATCATAAACTCAAATTAGTATGCATGTACCCTAATCATTTTTAACCCCCTACAATACAAATAAAATCAAAAGCACTGTGTATAATCTAGACTACTTATCATGATACAAAGGGATCAAGAGATGGCACTGAATTATCAATAGGCAACCTATCGTACGGACAAATAGCACTACCCAAACAAATAGCAACTAACAATGCAACCTAGGCACTTTCATAGCAACAAAGTCCCATACACTCACATTATATGATGAATATCAATATAGGGATAAGATTAAAGACTCACTCTCTTAAAAATTTCAAATAGTGTGCATAAAATATTATAGCG
The DNA here is from genome assembly GCF_002878395.1 of Capsicum annuum. NCBI lineage: Eukaryota > Viridiplantae > Streptophyta > Magnoliopsida > Solanales > Solanaceae > Capsicum > Capsicum annuum. Next base: position 166,981,747 of record NC_061121.1, read on the forward strand.
TTGCCCTTATTTTTTGTGCCTCATTTATCAGACAGTCAGATTAGGATCATTATAGGATTTTTCCGATTTGTAAAGCAGGCACGGTGAAGTAATGGTAGATATGGATCAATTGACTCAATCCTCCTTGGAACTACATTATTTTCTTCCGTTTTGACCCCTTTTTTTCCTCTATTATAATTTATTCTTAGATTTTGGGTATAGTTTCTTTTTCCAACTCTCTTTTGCTCGCTTTTTCTTTGCAAACTTTATTTATTTGGTACTTTTTTTATTTTTTTTTCACATAGACCACACCCAAATTCATTTTTTCTTCCAAACTATTTCTCAATACCTAATTTCATTTATGCATCCCTCTGATAGCCACCGTCAACTTAAGCAATTTGTTTGATTTTATATGAACAGTGTCCAACAAGGGACTATGACAAAAGCAGGTTCACTGTAATACAACTAGGAAGGTACATGAGGTAGTCCAAGGAAAAGGCCTTAGGCATGAAAAATCTAGCTCTAGGGATATCATATTTCATTTGGTAGGGAAATTAGGCCAGCAATTGACTTGTTCAAGAATGGTCGATGATCCTTTTCTAACTAACTATCCTATAACCTAGGCAAGACTAATTAAGCATGTTCTAGGTTTCACACCCAAAGAAAAACTTTTTAAGTTCCTCACACACACATAGCTTATGTCACGACCAAATTTATGAGTAATGATGGCACTTACCAAACCCCAGCTAGTAGGAAAGCCAAATCATAACCCTAAGTTATTCGCAATGGGCTCAACTAGTTGAAAATGCCCCCAAAAAGGTGAAAAATAGACAATTGCAACTTATAAATAAGCAAACCAATAGAAATAGACAAGTGGTAACCAACAATACAGATAAGCATCTCACAACTTGGTAGAGACAGTGCAAGAGCTACTAAAGATAAAACCCAGGTTCTAAGAAACCAATAAAATTCTTTTTGAAGTAAAAACTAGACATAAATAAGATAGATAGAAATAAGGAGATTCTGACTCCAAAAGCTCACCCTATATCCGAATCAACCATAACACGAGCGTTGAAACAATGACGACAGCTAGTACTCTAATGTGCACTAAAATGGTATAGAAGATTAGTATGAGTACTAAAATCATGGTTACTCAGTAGGCATCATCAATCAACTGAGCTAAATCATGATATAAATGCAATAAAATGCAAGATAACATAACTAAGTCAAGGTAAAGAGCCAAACCCGAACAACTCCAACATCATTGTATACAAATAATTAAAGAAAATTGGATCATAACATATAACTCATTCAATTATAACTACAGAACTGGGCCTCATAAGCTGATAAGAGTGAAAAAATAAATAACCCAATATAGGCCCCCATAATCTTAAAGGGTACAACCAAGATAGTAAAATCCAACGCACCATCATTTACCAACTCCCATGATACAACTAGAATCCATCTAGGACATGCCTCATTATATCTATTTTCTCATTTTAGACTTAGCCAGTATCTTTATTCTCAATATTGCACCCGAAAGTACTTAATGTCATATCACTAATATCATGATATATATATACATACAAATACATATACATAAGAAATGTCATAATCAACTTTAAAACTTGAACCAAGATATACGTCCTCAATATCATCATTAATATTTGGACACAAATCGGTAATTATATCATTATTATCATAACCAATGGCATTATCACTAGAATAATTCATAGCATGAACAATAGCATAATCAATAACATAATCACTAGCATAACAAATAGCATAATCTCTAGCATATTCACTAGTATAATTAATAGCTTAATCACTAGCATAATCAATAAGCATCACCTCTCAATACCAACCCATCATAACCATCAAATGCCAAAGTTTCTCAATATTACATCAATAAAAATTTTCAAGGTGTACAACAACCGTATAAAAGGTTTTCCTTAGCTAACAAAAATCTTGCCTAAGGTAGGTCGAGGGGCCCATTTCTAAATCCATGAACTACGTTATAAGATAAATTTTACCCTGAACTAGTCTAAGGTACCTAAATATTCTCTTAGATGTTAACTAATCAACAATCAAACATAAGATGGAAATTTTACCTAAAGCATGATCAACTAAGTAAATTATGTCTAAATTTGAGTTTTTGAATAGCTTGAACAGTCCAACTAACCCAAGTATTATAAATTCCATCACCAAAACCTAAAACCCCTCCTACATATAATATAATATCATAAATATACTATATATTATCTAAATCTATGAAAAGGGAAAACCTAGCCTACCTGACTCCGTAGAAAGCTCAAAGAATTCGCTAAATTACCAATTTTCCCTTCCTAGAAGCTTCTACAAGAAGCCACGCTATTAAAATCAGAATCTACTTATCAAGATGAGAACAATGATACCCATATTGCACTATTGTTCTTTGGGTCCAAAATTATTCAAAAATAACTTGTGGGTCTCGTCTACAAAAACTGTATTTTCAAAGTCAACTAAACACTCCCCTATGCTCAAGGAGTAGTTAACCACAAAAATTGTGAAATCGAGCTACATTGGTGTTAAAATCATGTCACCAAGTTTTAGGAATTTTAGAAAAAAAAAAAGGGGAAATTTACAAAGAACATGAAAAAATCATACCACAATTTTAAAAGAGAATTATGTATCGTTATTCAAGCACCGCAAATCACCTACTATTTAAAATCCTAAGCTTTCTTAATATTTAGGGTTTAATAGTCTTGGAAATAGATAAAGAAGGGTGATTAAGGGATAAAAAATGGATATTTATACCCTTCCTAGGTATTTGGGAGTGCTATCGCAACCTGACTGTCACGATCAGGACATATGAATGCTACCAGGTGAGTAACTTATGCGATATAAAGAACCAGATTACAACATATGGTGTTGTGCCAAGGGTATCGTAATCGCGAACCATGGATCGCTGATAGCGAATTCACCAGCACAAATTCTAAGTCTCTGTCAACCCCTTGGCATTCATTGGGAATCCTGTAAATGCAAATAGATAATGCTACTATATTAAATTCGACATTCCAGAATCAATAGTGTAATCAAATTTTTCATCCGAGGTTGTTTCAAAAAAATATGGGTCCTACGCCTAACTTTCATTTTCTTAACATTCTTATCAGTAGGTTGAAATTAGCCCGTGCACCTCTAGACCCAAACCAAGAGTCCACCTAGTCTAAAATCAACATTGCAGAGTTGTTGGAATAGTTAGAATTTGTATATGAGGTCATTTGATTAAAGTTTTCATCATATAGCCAATTTGAACTAGCAAAGACTTTAAAATATGGAATTGGCTCTAAAAACCAAACGAACTATCTGGTAACCAAACTATTAGTTGCAGTAAGTCATAAACAACCTGAGGCAGCTATAGGAAACCTCTACCTGCAAAAATAAACAGAAATATGGAAAATTAACTAAAGGGTCATTATAATATCCACTACTAAAAGGATTTTCATCCACAAAATTCAAGGATTAGGATGTACCTAGAGCCTCGAACGGGTGAGGATATTGGGTCCACATCTCGCTATCAATCTCCCACGTAGCCTCCTCTACTGGATGTTACCCCCACTAAATATTAACTATAGGAATCTCTCTAGTATACAACTACCTAACATCACTAGCCAAAATAAGCAAAGGCTCTTCCATGAAAGTCAACCATTTATCAAAATGAATTGGATCAAGAATGTACCACCATAACATAAAAACATGGAATACCTGATAGGAAGCAGTAAAATCTAGATTTAAGGCTAACTCATAAGCTACCTAATACGCCCAAATTACAACTCTCATTGGAAATTGTAAGCAATCGCTGTCAAATATAGAACCCAACTAGGTTGGTTGTCAAATCTCTCAGGGAATACTATGCTCACAAAGTATTGTAATCATTATTGGACTGTTGATCAGAGGTTCCTGAATAAGGGGTTTTTAATTTGTAACTTATAAAGTAATTAATTGTACCAAGAGTATTCCAGTGAATGGGTCTCTTTGTTATTAGTAATTTAATGTGATTAAACAAACAAGGGCTATGGTTACCAAAATGCTAGCACAATTAGGGTTATGAATTACTTAAGATTTCCATTTAGCAAATTCAATTGCAAGAAGGGTTGTATCCTATTCTTTATCCCTTAGTTTCTCAACCTAAGTGAATAGATTATCCTCTAATTCTCTCAAATAAATTGTTCTTTCAACCTTTTTCTCATGCCAGCTAATCCTGTTAGGGCATTTTCCATTATTTCAAAGGTTAAAGTCCTTAGAATTCATGTAAACACTTTCTTTTCCCAACAAACACTTTCCTTTCAGACAAGTGACTCTCTTGGGCTCACTTTTCAAGTTTGCAACCAATAAAAGCCATTAAATTAAAGAAAGGTTTATACAATATCAGTTATTCATGGAACTCAATTTGATTCACAAACCATAGATGTTTTTCACTTCAATGATCCCATAACCTTAGTTATGGGAACTAGCCACAAAATTCCATAGAAGAAAAAGAAATAATTCTTGTATTGTTCAAAAATAGATTTAGAATTCACTTACAAAAATCTCAAGAATCATTTCTTGAATCTTCAATAAAGAATTGAATAGTAAACTTCCCCAAAGATATGTTTCAATCCCGAGGTACTAGGTCACAGCGAGTTTCAATATATGATAAACTTGTAAAAGATAAAAGTCAATCTACTAAATCTATAATATGGTATTTATATGTTCCTAGGTAAAAAGGAATTTAATATTTTAAAATCAGTAAAACCGTATCCAAGTTGATGGCCAAAGTGGTGTTCCGTCAAAAGTTTGATGATCCACTATTTCGTCCATCACTGAGTCCTTCAGAAGAGTGATTTTTGGATAAGGCTTGATGGTCCAATTGGTGGTCCATGAAAATAATGAAGGTCAACCACTTTTTCCATTACTGAGTCCTTACGATGAGTGGTTTCTTGATAAGGGATGACGGTAGACCTGGTGGTCCATCGATAGTCTGACGGTCCACTCTTTGGTCCGTCACTGACGATCCACTCTTTGGTCCGTCACTGAGTCCTTTAGAAGAGCGGTTTCTGGATAAGGCCTGATGGTCCACCTGACGGTACGTCAAAAGTATAACAGTCAATCATTTTGTTCGTCACTGAGTCCTTTCGAAGAGTAGTTTCTAGATAAGGGCTGATGGCACATCTGGTGGTCCATTGAAATACTGACGGTCCACCATTTATTCCGTCCGTCAGTCTTTCGGGAGGCCATGTTTTGGATAGTAATTAACGGTCCAACTGGTGGTCTGTCGCAAGCCAGATGGACTACCATTTTGACCATCAAATTCTTTTTGTTGTTACTTTTTCCAAGTTTCTTCTGTGGTTCATTTCTTTCCCTGAAACACTAAAAAGACTCATTAAATACCAATTTGGTTTCTTAAAAACATACAATTTTCCCAAGAAGATGGTGCTAAATTTTCCATCAAAAGCCAAAATATCAACACCCTCAACTTAAGATAATTGCTTGTCCTTAAGCAACTCAACACCTAATTGGGAACATGAACAATACAATGACCTGTAACCAACCACTGAATATTTTGATGCAACTATTCACTCATCATTTCACTCACGTGAATTTAAAACATCAGGGTCTACACCCGGCATTGATTATATTTCAGCACACAAACATGGATCTTTGATCCTACAGAAAACAACAAAACTCAGTGAAACTCCAATTGCCCTTACAACAATGAAATCCACCACTCATCACATGATGTGAACGTAATATAAACTCTCACACTCATCAAAGAAGTTACAAGAATAGTCCAAAATACCCATAGGCTTGCCCTAGCCATACGTCACCTCCTTAAGGTCAACTCGCTATGGTCAAATAGGTCTTTTGATGGCTTGTGATGAGGCTACAGGTCAGGTAAGGATATGCTTTTGGATAAATGACTCATTAAGACTTAACTCTCCTTTCCTTGGCATTATTGTAGCCCAGATCAACACATTAACTACTTCCAATAATAGGCTCTTTTTCAGACATAAAACCTTTTTTTAAGTGAAAAAACAAGCATCAGCCACCCCCAACTTATGTTGATTCATTTAGTCAAGGTGGACAATATCTTTGAACTAATCAGGGCTAAAAGCTTTTAGATTAAAATTTATATTCACTTTCCATTTGACATTTGTACCTTGACAAAAGTCACCCTCAACTTAGGTATTTTTCCTAAGTTAAAGTGCACAATACCCAAATATTGGACTAGGGCTAGAGTAGGATGCTAACGCCCTACAAAGAGTAAATGAACATTATTTGAATAAAAAAAGGGTTTTAAAGGCACAAGACATGTTCAAATGAGATAAAAATCTTTTTCGTGGGGTTATGTATTTAGGTTAAGTGGGCTAAAAGTATAAGGAGGCCTGTTATCCTATCGTATTAAATCTACTAGAAGACCATATAAATGACTTGGGCAAGTTCTAGGCATTAGACTATACAATAACTGAAATTAAATCCTCACACCCTCAGGAAACTGAGGTAAACTTCTTATGCAACTCTTAGAATGTTCATCACATGATTTATGAACCTCTTAGAGAATAATGGCAAATGCAGATTTACTGAAGGTTATGTACATATGTTTGTATGAATAAAGTAAATAATTACATTCACATGCTCATAGTCTTATGCCAACATCATTCCTTATCCATATTTACAACGAAGTACTGAAACAAAAACATTTTATAGATAATCATTAAACAAGATATTTACATCACAAGCTGCAAAATTTAAAATTCAATAATAAAAATACCCTAAATATGCCGCTTCTACTAGATTGTATATGATTGGATTCAGAATATTAGCAATAACATCCAACCTTGATGGAAATATACCCACCCCATACAGAAAGATATGCATTGTCCTCAAAGTATTAATTTATTGTACATGGTTGGATTTGGATATTTACTTCGCCTCCTATTCCTCTGAGGCATCTGTCAGGTGGGTTGAGGTCCCTGCCTCCTCACCTGGTGCAATGTTAGCCCCTATGGTTGTAAGAGCACTCACAATCACACCCTCCACACTTTGAGGGATCGTCTCCCGAGCTGAACCTGCACTTTTCCCCCTTGCTGGGGTAGCACTAGTAGAGAATCCTGCTGCTTTGTTTTTTGCTTCTCTTTTCTTCCTTTCAGTTTCTTTCTTTGAATTCTTTGTAGCTCTTTTAAGGTTATGTTAGTCTAACTCCTCAGGTGAAATTGCTCCTCTCTTCCTCATTTTTTCTTCTTTTCTTGCTGCTTTTTTATCTATTTGTTGCATGCCTTTGTCCTTTACGAGTCTACCCATCAGATCTAAAAAGCCCTCATCATCATCACTTATCACTAAAGTCAGGTCAAATACAGGCAGCTGTGATTGTTTCCCCTTAACTCTGCTATGTCATCCTTTGCCTGCTCAAACTCAGCCATGAGCTTAGCAAGATTATGGTGAGACAGTAAATCTAGACTTTTACTGATTCGGGCTTCCATGTTATCCATCCTAACATGAATAGTTTGAAATGGCTTGACTGCTTTGGTCACAATTTTATCCATAAAAGGTTTGAAATCTCCAGCTCACTTTTCTAACTATTTCTGAAACTACTTTTGATTCTTCACCACCTTGACAAAATTTTCTAGATTAAACCTGTATTCTGCAAACTCCGCTCCACCAACATATTATGTAGAACTTGACCCTACCAACATACCCTAGGGTATATAATCAGGTGGTACATACGTAGTGATAGGTAAAGGCATACCTTCGGGCATTTCTGTGGCCTTGGGAAGTGGTGCAGACTGAGACTGATATGCTGGAGGCTTGGTCATGCAAATTTCAAACTTTGAATCATCTTTCAACTTCTCAATGTCCTGCCTATGTGTAGCCTATATTTCATTATCAACTCCATGGATCAGTGGCACACTAACTAGTTTGCATAACTCAATGATTAAACATAGGAAGGGTAGAGAAGTGGTCACTTTATATGCCCGCATGAACATCTTATTAGCAATTAGCTGGCCAAAATTAATTGGTAGCCCTAAAACCAAACTGGCTACTACTACTGCTCCATGATGATCCACGTTCCTATCTCCTTTTGTTGGCATTAACCTCAACCGAACAATAGCCCACAAGAACTTAGCCTCAAAGCTAAGAGTAAACTTTGCAATGCGCTTTTTGGAATTAGTCAACCAGGAAGGATTTCCATGCTTGGTCAATAAAGAAGCAGCCCAACGTCTTTGATTGGAAGCATTTCTTATTCTATACTCAAAATCTAGGATAGCAGGTGGAGCCTCATATCCTGGCCAGAATAGCATCCTATAAATTATTTGGGCTGAGATATCAATGGTGACCTCTCAAATTGCGACAGACTCGCTATTTGGTCTATTTGAGATTGGAGTCCCCTTTGGGCATTCCATTTTCACCAAACAAAGATAATTTGAAAAGAATTCCCTTAACCAGCTCGGTTGGTACTCTCTTGGTGGTCTACTCACCTATGCTAGTCCATATTCATTGAATTGGCGCTCAAACTTGGGATATTCATGAAGTTTTGTTGTCATAATTTGATGTTCTTCTATGAATGATCTTATGATCCCTCGAGTTGTGGGTGTCAACCCATCATAGAACACTTTTTGTGTCCCCTCTATCTTCCATCTGATAGCTTCTCAAATAGGTGGATTCTTCCATCTGATAATATTACCACCCTCAGGTTTAGCTACAGCATCAAGAACATTCGTTTGATCCTCCACATTAACAACTTTAGTATCACCCGTTACAGCAATTGTTGACTTGCAGCAACAGTTGCCTCATCAGGGCTTAAACTTGTACTGCTAGAGGTATTCTCACTCTCCTCCTTAGACTGGGACAGTATATGAGCTTCTCTTTTATGTTGTCTGGTGTTCTAAGTCGGTGCGGACTCATTCCTACCTCATTAAGATCTTTCTCCTCTGGTTTGTGAAAGTTTAGGGGCCATAACACCTGAAGAAGAAGTGATGAATTAGTTCAAAATTTGAAAATAGCTAAATCATATAATTTTGCATTATGACGGTCAAGTTGGTTGTCCATCAAAAAGTTTACAGTCTACCAATTTATCTGTCGCTGCTTATCAAGAAAGGGTCATCTCAAAGTGCTTTGTGATGATCAAGTTAGCGGTCTGTCATAAAGTTAATGATCCACCAATTTAACCACCACTTCTTATCCAAAATGTTTCATCTCAGAATGCTTTGTGATGGCCAAGTTGGTGGTCCATCATAAAGTTGGTGGTCCACCAATTCAGCTATTGCAATTTCATATCAGATTAATTTCCAATAATCAACACAACACTAAACTCATATTTTAAGCACATTCTTCTACTTTTACAACTTATGTTACTCAAATTTCACTCAAATTAGGACACTGAAGTCCAACTCAAGTCATTCAAACTCAAACCAATAAGAACAAACCAAGAAAACAAATCATGCTCATACACTTAATATGGACAACCAAAAGAGAAGTGTTTTCACATACCTTGATGGTGAAGGTATGCTACATTCTTAAAACTTCAGAGACAAAGCTAACTTACAAATTCAAGCTTTCGTATTTCTCTTTATTTTTAATGAAGAAAGGGAAGAAGTGAACAATTTTAAATAAGGTAAAAATAGAGAAGATAGGGAGTCCCAAATTGGATAACTCCATTCAGGTTCCTTGAATCTTAGGGAAGTGGAACAGCTAAAGGTCATGGAACGGTTACAATGAATGTACCCGCTGAATTTTATCCTTAAAATCTCACTTTGAGCAAAAGTCGGAGTACTTATAAAGAGTACCTATTTAACCCGACCTAATTTCGAATTAGGGTTAAAGTGGCTGTGATATTGATGGTATGTCATTAGTATGGCAGACCACCATTCTAAATGTCACTCATCACCAAATTTTGGATGTTTCAGTTTTGGTGTGACGGTAAGTAGGACGTCCACCAAGAATGTGACGATACACCAATCTGACAATCACTTCTTACTAGAATGTAGATCACTGATCTTACTTTTGATGGCTTTTATGACGGCCCACTAGGTTTGTGACAGTCCACCACTTAGGCCGTCATGGCTTATCTAGTGGATGAACTTTCTTGCCAGTTCTTAACGGTTGAAAGTGGTGGTCCGTCAGAGGACTGGTGGTCTACCAAGTCGTCCGTCACCTTGTTTCGGTAGATCACTTGTATCCCTTTTTTCCCTTTTTACTGCATTTTTGGTCCTGTACACTTCACAAATACATCAAAATTGCACAAAAACATTAAATAGACTCTAACTATTGTCACAACAACATGTTGTGTGTTGCCTCCCACTAGCACCTAATTTATCTTCATGGAATGACTTAGTTATCTCGATTACTCAGACTTTATCGAGATAAAAGACATCCATACTTCTTATCGAGTCTTTTGGACCAATATAAAGTTTGATTCGTTGCCCGTTCACTTTGAAGATGCTGCTGTCTTCATTTTCAAGCTTAACTACTCCAGATGAGTAGACTTGACTAACTTTAAACAGTCCTGACAACTTGGACTTGAGTTTACCTGGAAACAATTTGAGCTTGGAATTTAACAGAAGTACCAAATCACATTTCCAGAAGTCTTTACTTTCAAGTCTTCAATCATGATACTTTTTCAT
>NC_061121.1:166995365-166996763 GCF_002878395.1 Capsicum annuum
TTATTATTATGTTATTAGCACATCGCCAAAAAATATATGGCTCATCCCAAAAGTAGTGAGTCAAATTATGAAGAAATTTCTTTCTTTGATGAAAAGAAAGATTTTCTGGAATCACCTCGCTCACCATATAATTAACAAAATCATCATACCAAGGTAGTTTCTCCAGATCAAAAACTAAGATTTCCTCATCAGGAAATGCATCATTGATCTCTATCTCATCTCTAACTACTCGCTCACCTTCCATCCTAGACAAATGATCTGCCACTTAGTTTTTGTAACCCTTTCTATCTTTGACTTCAAAGTCAAATTCTCAGAGTATTTACATCTTTTTTAGCCATCAAATATCTCAAAGTTGCATGGCTAGTGTGGACCACCTCCTTGGTTCCAAGAAGATAGGCTCCAAATTTCCCGAAAGCATTCACTACAGCAAGGAGTTCGTATTTGGTGACAGTGTAGTTATTTTGAGCTCTATTCAGAGCTTTGCTGGCATAATAGATTGGATGAAATAATTTGTCCCTCTTTTTCCCCAAAGCAGCTCCAAGGGAAACACCACTTGCATCACACATGATCTCAAATAGCTTGGACCAATCCATTGCTACAATGATAGGGGCTTCCATCAGTTTCCCTTTAAGGAATTCAAATGCCTTCAAGAAATCTTCATCAAAGGAAAACTTTTCTTCCTTCTCCAAAAGTTTGAAGAGTGGGTTTGCAATCTTGGAGAAGTCTTTAATAAATCTACGATAAGAACCAGTATGGCCAAGAAATCTGTGTACCTCCTTCACAGAAACTGGAGGTGGTAGTCTCTTAATAACTTCAACCTTGGCTCGATCAACTTTAATTCATTTTACTGAAATTTTATGCCCGAGAACAATGCCCTCCTTAACCATAAAGTGGCACTTCTCCAAATTAAGTAGAAGATTTAATTCCACACATCGTTGCAAGGCCATACTCAGGTTTGCCAAACACAACTCAAATGAATCTCGTACAATAGAAAAATCATCCATAAAAACCTCCAAGGTGTCTTCAACCATATCTGAGAAAATAGACATCATGCACCGTTGGAAGGTTGTAGGTGCATTACATAATCCAAACGGCATCCGCTTGAATGCAAAAGTGCCATATGTGTATGTAAAAGTGGTAATCTTCTAATCTTCGGGAGCAATACAAATCTGGTTATATCCAGAATAACCATCCAAAAAGAAATACCATTATTTTCCTGCCAATCGATCAAGTATTTGATCCATGAAAGGCATTGGAAAGTGATCATTTAACGTCTACGAGTTGAGCTTTCGATAACCCATACACACCCTCCACCGCGTTACATGCCTGAGTGGGATTAATTCATTCTTCTTATAGGCTACCACTGTCATGCCCCCTTTTTAGGCACACATTACACAG
>NC_061121.1:166999763-167106997 GCF_002878395.1 Capsicum annuum
GAGATGTTAATTGTGCCTTTGAATGATGGTTCTTGAAGTTCTTGAACTAGGAACTTGGAATCTTGAATAAATTTGCAAAATTAATGGTGAACTTTGGAGGTTCTTGAAGTTGGATGTAGGAGCTTAGGGTTTTCTTGTTGAGGGAATTTGATGAAATATAACATATAATGCTTTTAATAGGTTTTAATATAGGATTTAGATGGATTTTGGGTGAGGGAGAATGACCAAAACGCCCCTAAAAATTAAATAATTCTTGAATCTATCCTTTGGTAGACTATTCTGATAGTTTGATGTAGATTAACCATAAATTTGTACTTCAATTTCCAAATTGGATTCAACTAATTTCATTAGAAAGAAGACTCTTATATCTTTCTGTTGATATATAGTATCTCACCCAGATCATTGTGCACGAGGAGTTATGATCGTTTGAAGTTGACCCAAAAATTCACTTTTGATAGGCTGAAGTAGATCAACCATAACTTTTTGCTCCGATAGTGAAATTGGATGAAACCAATTTCTTTGGAAAGAGGACTCATATATCTTTCCACTGATATATAAAAGATCACCCAGATCATTATGTACAAGGAGTTATAATCATTTAAAGTTGGAGCAAAAATATGCCAGGCCTCAGTACTTTTTCCTGCACATTTTACTATTCATGATTCGATCGGAATGTTCATAACTCATCGCTTGGGTGTTCTTTTTGGATGATCCACATATAATTGGAAAGTTTATTCAATACTCTACGCAATGGTTGGTCATAATCTAAGACATTCCGCACAAAAAATTTATACTTCACTCTAGAAGATAGAATCCAACACGTTTATGCACAAAATTTCAACGAAAAATTTCCCGGGGTATTACACCCTAACTCTATCAAACAACTCTTAAAGAAAGTTAGTACCACCGGGTCTAACCTCTAAAGTCTTAAACTATCCAACGGTAAAACGATATCACCAACCATATAAAGCCACAAAAGGAACCATCTCAATACTCAAATGATAACTGTTGTTATAAGCAAACTCTACCAAGGCTAAGTGTTGCTCCCAATACTCTCTGAAATCCATAACATAGGCTTGGAGCATATCTTCGTGAACTTCAATAGTCCAATCTGACTGGCAATCAATCTGAGGGTGGAAATTTATACTAAGATCCCTTTGAGTACCCAAGTCATCCTTGAAAGCTCTCCAAAATTTAAAAGTGAATACAGAACCCTGATTTGAAATAAAAAAGATGGGAATACTTTGCAAATGGACAATCTCCTTAACATAGATACGGGCTAACTTGTTGAAATTGAATGACATCTGAATGGGAATGAAATGTGTTGATCTATTCAACCGATCTAGAATGACTCAAATACCATTAGAACCATGATAAATGTAAGTCAAACCACTTACAAAGTCCATGGTAAACCACTCTCATTTCCACTCAGGAATGGGAAATCTATAAATCAAACCACCCAATAATTCCTACTGAAAGCAGAGGCAACAAGAAACAAAGTTTTCCACAACTCTATTTATGCCACTCCACCAATAATGCTATTTCAAATCTCTATACATCTTAGTTGTACCCCGATGAAAGGAATATATAAAGCTATGAACCACATGAAAAATCAACTGAATCTAATCATCATTCCTCAGAACATAAGAAAGATATCAAATCTCAAGATGCCCTCAAAATCTATGGAATTCCTCTTAGACTCACCACTTAAAACCTAATCACAAAGATTGAAAAGTCTATTATCCTTAAATCGGTGATCTCGATTTTTCTCAAATAGTGAGGATCAAGCCTTAGCACTAGTAATAATCCTCCAAGGATTTAAAATGTCAAGTTACACCATCAAGTTGGCTAAGGATTGAACGTCCTATGCCAATGGCCTCTGAGAAACTAAAATACATACCAAGCTACCTATACTCACTGCCTTCCGACTCAAGGATTTTTATACCACATTAGCTTTTCCAATATGATACAAGATAGAGATATCATAATCCTTAAAAAACTTCCTTCATCAACACTTCCTAGAATTAAGCTCAGTCTGGGCCATAAGATATTGAAGATTATGATTGTTTGTGAAAGAGTCACAATGCACACCATAAAGATAATGTCTCTAAATTGTAAGTTCAAATATTTCTTGATCTGAATCAAAATCCAAAAAAATAAAATCCACAGAGAAGATAAGTGACCCTACTTGCACTAAAAAATCTTCAACTATCCTATCGAGTATTGCCAAAAAATGATAATTAGCTGCAAAATAACAGTGGTGGGTATTGAACTACCCAATCCCATCTTTTTGAATAAAAAAGTAGGCATATAGTCAATACTCGATCCAATATCTCACAATCCTAGGCCTTGATAAAATTCCCAAAACTAATCAGAATAGTGAAACTTCTAGCATCTTTGAGCTTTGTTGGTAGTCTATTCTGAATTCGGGATATACTCTCTCAAGTAAGTACAACTGTGGAATACTCCATCAACCTATTCTTTTTCACTATACTGTCCTTTATATGCATGTAATACATAGGAATTTCATACAAAACATTAATAATAGGAATATAAATATGCACTTGTTTTAACAAATCAATAAGCTTTTGAAAACATGCTTTATCCTTTTGCTTTTTAAGCTTTTGTGAAATATAGGGAAGTGGCTTTAAACTTATGTGTTGTCCTACTGCACATGCAAGTGTATGCAGTCATCCAAGTAGTAAAGTGGCCCTTTCAATCTGAATATCAATCCCATAACGAATTAGTGTTTAACAAGTAGTCCAATTCAAGTGTTACCAATGCGATTAAATAAGTGTGACTTATAACCAAACAAGATTTTATTTTTTAAATTATTAACTAAGTAACAAAAAATTAGTATGAAATTTAAATTGTAAATAATATACGGAAAGCTTCCAATGTTAAGACTTACTACACATTTAAGAAAAACTATGTTTTCAAATTGTTGTTGGTATTTATCATGATAGTTGATATATAGGCTTGGTGCTATAACTTGGTAATTGCCACAATCAAATTAATCTAACCATATTAATATCACAAATACATCTTTGAGTGGGGATGTGAGTCATTAATTTGGATGCATTAAGATATCTTCCTATTTCATTAACTGGGTAGGGTGTTTAAAAATTAATATCTAACAATTAAAGACATGATCCAAAATCCTTAAATTCTTTATTCCATCCCTCCATTCCTGTGGTAAATTTGTTTCGGGGCTTTTATTTATCCTATAGTTCATAATACTTTAAAATATTAAACCAAGAATGCAGGAACAATGACACACTTGATAAATGTATAAACCAACAATAAAACCATATTGCAGAACAATGTTTGATCATTAACCTTACAATGAGGGTTTTATCCACTCATAGTCATACAAAGAATCACCATAGATGAGTTCCTAAAGTAAAATGAAAAGAAAGTAAAATTAAAGAACAAAGAACCCTAGTTTGAGCCCCTTGATGTCTTGTCCCCTCTCCAATTCATGTATTGATACAAATAGGCGGTGTAATTATGAGTAAATACCCTATTTTAATTCTCTATGTCTAACATGTGAAGCTGAACATGAAAACTATGCATTAAAAACATTTTCCCTCACTTAAAAGACATAAAAATTAACTTTTGGACATCTCAGAAGATGCCTTGCGCCACAAATCCAAAGGCCAGCATTAGTTGGTGATATGACTTCTCAAATAAAGGGTGAGGTAGTTTTGGGTATTCCTAAGGGGATCATCTCACACCCCATTCGATGCTTATGGGGGTAAGTTTCCAGGTACCTCTAAAATGGTAGTAATTTGCATCATTTCCTCTCATATCTTCTCGTACATTTGATCCTTGTTTTGCCCACTTACTATGACTTTTTGTAAGATTAAATTAGATTCCACACAGCTCCAATGGTATACTACAGTATATTGCGAGAGTAATTAGTTCATACTACACAATAGAGCTCATCAAAGTACACTAGAACAAGAATTACTCAAGCTAGCACTACTAGTTTTCTCGTCTAAACTCTATTTGATCATTTTGGTAATTAACTTGTTTAAAATGCACCATTAAAACTATAAAAATATTCTTAAAATATAACTTACACAACTACAGTATTAATACCTCATTAAGCTCACAAAAATTTCTCAAAACTAAGCTAAATATGCGTAGATAATGACACTTAGGAATATAAATACACCTAAGATCAACTTTCCACATTTTTGAACTGTTCATATCTTTCCTAACTCTTCTTTCTTGTCATATAACACCACAAAACTCTTAGGTGCTCTCTTAGGCTCCAACTCCTCCAATTGTCTTTGATATTAAGTATAGACCGTATTAACCTACTTGTGATTTTGCTCAATATCACTTGGTAAAACTCCTTAAGGTGTGGTGTCTTTTTATCTAACAAGTTGTCCTATATTAACCTTTAAAGTATTTGTGTCTAACAACCAAATTTTAATGTGATCAACCATTTATGCATAGTTAGCCATGATCTACTTCAATATCTCACAAATATTACTAGATTGAGTATTTGAATGACCACCCTGAGCATGTTTTTGAAGATATTAATTTCCCACTTGGATTCTATATTATGAACATTCTTCCCTTGATTTCATCCCCATGAGAAGTTGGGGTGATTTAGCCAATTCGTATTAAATATATTTACATAATTTTGATTACTTTGGTATTGCGAATTACCCATAATCTTCTATAATTTTTGATTAGTTGTACATGCATTGCTGAATTATCACCACTACCACATACCTCACATAAAGTCTAGGTTTGTTGTACCATGTTTACAGGAGCTTACCAATGTACCAAATTTAGGTTACTGAATTCAATGTTCATTTGATTCTACAAAGAGGCAATCTCTGTTGTAATAGTTATTATTTAATCCACTTTAAATAAGCCTTAGCCTTTTTTATAGTTCTTCCTAAAACATTTCTATTCCATTATGATTTTCTTGTGATATGTGATTCAAAAGGTACACAACTCATCATAAGTCTTTTTTATAGATTTCCCGCAAGCTTCTAAATCCAAGAGATTCTTTGTGTTTGGTTCAAGCCCCTTTATAAAATTATGTACCAAAACTTCATAAGTTTGACGACGGTGAGTGAAATCAAGAAGCAATGTCTTGAACCTCTCTTAAGATTGATACAGATTTTCAGCTTCTTTTTTCCCAAAAATTAAGATTCCACTTCTCAAATTTGTTGCATATCTAGATGGAAAGACATAGATCAAAAAATTCTTTGCCAAATCATCCCAACTGGCGATGGAATTTGGAGGTTTAACCTTCAACCACCTCTTTGCTTCCCCAAACAGAGAAAATGGGAAGAGGGTGAGTCTCACATAGTCAGAAGAGACTCCTGTGGGAATGTATGTATAACTAATCTCAAGAAAATTTTGTAAGTGTTAATGAAAATTCTCATGATATAGTCTGTTAAACTGCTCGATGGTGTGCAATAGTTGCTCCATATTATGTTTAAGTTTGAATCGACCTACTACTTCAATTTGTGAATGCTGGAGGTGACTTTATTAGTGAGTGGGATTGCCACCTCACAAACTGGCCTAGCTATTGCCATATTTGCAGGAATAATTTCTACTAGATCATCCAATTGATGTTTCGGAATTGGATATTGAAGATCTATTACTCTCTGTCATTGATAATATGCTTATTTGCTCTCAAAATATGGTTAAATCAATTCTCTTTCTCTTACTATCCTAAGGCAATAATTAGACATGTAAAATAAACCTCTAAGATAAAGTTATCAACACTTGTATAATATTATTGTAAATAAAATTCAGCAATTCACTAATTTATTAAGTTCCTAACAACGACACCAAAAACTTATTATGGCCTACCACACACATGTGTACATGGTCTAGCAAGCAATATTGTGACTTTTGGGGAGGTGGATATCAAACTCACTTGGACTGTGCATTTAGAAATACACATAATTTAATTTCCAATAATATTTTAAACAAGTGTAGTGATTTATCAAGAGGATTTGTGAAATTAATGCTTTCTAATTGATAACGCTCAACTTACACCTCAAATTAGTGTAAGGTGGTCATCGTTAATATATTTACCCAATATTAGAGTTGAGGTCAAATCCACAGGGAACAATGTGAGTGGCGATTACGCTAATTTTAACCTATAGCTACAAGTTCAATTCAAACAAATAGTACGAAAATATAAAATTAAGATGGGGGTTTTAAAAGTATCAAGTAATGTTGTCACTTCAATATTAATGTTTGTAATCAATATAAATGGGAAACTAGAGTTATATTCACCATGGCTTTTGTGACTTTGCAGGTACTAGGTAGTTCTTGAGATTCTTGAAGTAAGTAAAACAACAGACAATCCTTGACTATGATACTTTGTGACTTATCTCTTGACCTCACCAGACAATTTATTATCTAATTATCTCGAACTTAGATAACTTATCTATTTCCAATAGGATGTTAACTTTGGTAGATTAATCCAGTTATGGCATCAATCATTAAACAGACTGTTGGTAGCTTCCGAGTCCCTGTTGATAATTCATGACCTCTGGTCTATTTCTCCGTTAGAAGCAAATAAAACCTAAGGCATAATCTAATGTTTTCAACTAATAAATATCAGTTAAAACAACAAAATTTCAAAACGTTATACTACTCCATGGATCCCATAACTTCGGCTAATAGAATTAGCCGCTCAGGATTTGATGAACGAAATAAGAAGTTGAATTCATGATGCTACGAATAAACTTACGAATGGATAGAAAACAACAATTAGTTTCTTCAATTAATCACAAGGTAGAAACCCAAAAATAGTTGATAAGAAACAAGAATAATATTTGGTGAAAGAATGAAATGTACATGTTTCTCTTCCCAGCATTTTTTTTTATAAACAATGATCCCCCTTTTAAATACCCTGAAACAAGTCTTTACATAGTCAACCCTAAATAAGGAAATAAAATTAAATTTTTAGTTTTCTCTACGGATTAGAAGACAATCCTTTTGACGGCGGGTCAGATACCTGACGACGTGTGCGAGATGATGTCAAAGATTCCAGATAATTGTTATCTTCTGACTCTTCAAACGGCAAACCTGACAGCGTGTCAAAAACTTGACGTCGTGTGAAAACTACCATCACAACTTTACTGAAAATCAGTATACTCTACCTCTGCATGACGACGATTTTGATGCCATGTGATATATTTGATGGCTCGTCCTAAACGTCGTCCCATTTCATCTTAGCGTCTCAGGTTCTATCTAAGCTTGACGGTAACTTTAACTATCTATCCCATGTATGACAGCGCTTCAGAATTGAAGTCAGGTACGCTTCAGCTTATTTACACCAGATTTCAGCT
This sequence comes from Capsicum annuum, assembly GCF_002878395.1. Classification (NCBI taxonomy): domain Eukaryota; kingdom Viridiplantae; phylum Streptophyta; class Magnoliopsida; order Solanales; family Solanaceae; genus Capsicum; species Capsicum annuum. The sequence goes on from NC_061121.1 coordinate 167,007,104, forward strand.
CTTCTGCTCCATTTTTTTTTATTTCCATGCATCTTGACTTTCCTACAAAATCTTAATAAATAACAGTAAAAACACCAAAAATTACTTAAGAGCTTACAATTATTTCAAGTTAAAAAATCTTAAATGTGCTACAAAAATTTAGCACATCAACACCTTCAACTTAAAACAATTGCTTGTCCTCAAGCAACTACATAACACCATACTACGATGCTTAGCCAAGAAACACATAAGATACCTATCACAGTTGATTATAAAGTTTAGCTCAAAACTCATACCACACTCCATATTCAATTACTTATAAATCCAATTGTGCATATCAATGAAGATTAAGAATGTGACCCAAAGGAATCATGATATGGCATCAATTCAGCAACAATAACCATGCATATATACAAGTTACACTACCCTAACAAGTAAATACCTAGCAATGCAACCGATGTGCCCTTACAATAAAGAAGTCTTTCCTCACTCATATATGAACTCATGCATGTCATTGCGGGGACGGTTAAGAGATACTCACTCTAAGAAAGAAATTCCAATCAATGCATGTCAAATACCATATGTGTGACCTTTCTTTCATTACCAAGGTGTCCAGATAGGTAAGTTAGGATCACTATAGGTCTTTTGTTCGGCTTGTAAGGTAGGCTAAACGCTGGTATGATATTCAATGGAATTTAGAGTGACTAAGCCTTCTTGGCACTACCTTAACTTTTGGGGTTCACTTATTAACCTTTTTCTTCTTTTTCTCCTTTTCTTGATCACACATTATTCAAGATGGATGCGGCTTTTCCTTTTTACTCTTTTTCTTTTCTTATTCTTCTTCCACACCACCCAACTTTTTATTCTTTTTCACTTATTCTTTTCCTTTTATTCTACCTTTCTTTATACCCAGTTTACATCATGCACCCCTATGATAGCTACCCTCAACTTAGGTTGTTTACCTAAGTCAAGGTGCATAGTGTCAAAGAAGGACCAGGGCTAAAATAGGTTCATTATGATCTAAACGGGAAGGTGATAGGTGTCATAGAAAAAATTGGTCAATTCAGGATCAAAATAGGGATCAAGAGATATCATGCATACAGGGAAGGTCATTTAGGCAAAAAAAAGACTTAAAAATCAAAACGGCCTATGAACATTTCCTAACCCCTATCTTTCAACCAAAGTAAGACTAACCGAGAAAGTTCTAGATTTAATACACACAGGGAATTGAGTAAGATCTCACACACATATGGCATAATGGTACATCATAAGATACTACCCATTCAATTCATCCAATTGTTAGTAGTGACTATCAAGTCCCTATTACTAATGCCATAAAAAGATTCACAGTAGCCACATATAAATGCATATCATACAGTTATAAAATAGACCAACGGAGAGGTGTTTATCAGTCTTAAAAATCAAAAAAAATATGTCAACTGCTCTAGATACTTATTTTTCCCCAGTTAACCACAATACATCATAAAACAAACACAATACGCCTAAACATGCTGGCTCTACTAGGAACAAGACTCCGGGGAAAAAAGGCACGGCAGAAAAAACCCCAGAAGGACATCACACCCATAAGTAGCCCTACCTCAACTTAACATCAAGCAGTGTTCCTAACATGTCAATACAAAACAAGAGAGTTAAAAACATACCTGTGGAACCATGGGTGCGAAGATCTGATGTGAATCACACAATACAAATACAAATAACAAAATACCTTGGGTTGTCTCCCAAGAAGCACCTAATTTAGTATCGCGGCATGAATCAAATCAGCTTTTTCCTCCATCTTGAGGATATGAACTTTACCCCCAACTTAGAGTCCATCTTTTTGCCTCGCTCATAGGGAGGTGGTACAAAGAATAAGAAGCCGAGTAATGGATGTGCATGGTAAACAACTCAGCTTTAATGTGAGGTGTGTTTTTTGTGTTGCTTATCAAGTGTAAAATAAAGAATATAGGATTCTTGTTCCTCATCTTCATAGTCTTTCACTATTTTAGATGATTCCACAGACAAGAGATTATGTAAACATAATATGGAAAAATGCTTTTAGTGTCGCACAACAAATCCAACTTTAAAATTTACACTATCCTCTACACACTCACTTTTATTCATCTTCTTGACATTTTTACTTTGAATTAAGCTAGAGTCTTTATAAGAGATTTGGTTGGCTTTTTATTTTGCCTCTAGCACCATTTCCTAAATCTTGGCATCATCCCTCATGGTTGTCTCAGTTCGTTGGGAAATCTCCAAGGGTTGATCAATATCAAGCTTATCATCAGTATAGGAATCTTGATCTTCATCATCACACTCTTTTATTATTTTAAATGATTCCACAGACAAGATATCATCAAAACATAATGTAGAAAAGTGTTTTGGATGATTGACCTTGATATTCATCTCTTCTATTCTTTCTCTCCGCTCATTAAATGCCCTAATTTCTTGACGTATGTCATATATGGTATCATTCATTATGTCTATATGACCCAACATTAGTTGAAGCATAGCTTTAATGTCACTCTTTCTAGTATTACGTTCTTTCTTTTCTTGACCATAAGACCTGTCATACTCATAAGAAACACTAGAACTTGGGTTAGCGCATTAGGGGGCGGTGGTATTTGGGAAATAACTCCAATGTCCATCTTAACCACCATATAAAGAATAATTATACTCCTGGTAGGATGGATATGGTGCACGCATCTCTTCGCGGGGAGCATATCTACAATCTTCCCAAAAGTGGGGACCATCACAATATGGACATGGATCATCCATATAAGATCTCCAACCATCAAACTTACATTCATTGCATGATGCCATAGTAAGAAATAAACAAAAAAAAATCTACCTAACACAAGAAACAAAGAAAATCACAAACAAATATTTACAAGTTTTAATTCAAGCAGGTAAGCTAAAATTCAAAAGTAACTCAATGCGCCAAATTATTTCCCAACAACGGTGCCATTTTTTATAATGCTTAACTTGCAGCTCAAATTAGTGTAAGGCGGTCATCGTCAATATATTACTTTGGAGTCGAGGTCGAATCCACAGGGAACAATGTGAGTGTCGATTAAGCTAATTTGAAGCTATAACTACAAGTTCAATTCAAACAAATGGTACGAAAATATAAAATTAAGATGGGAGTTTTGAAAGTATCAAGTAATGTTGTCACTTCAATATTAATGTTTGTAATCAATATAAATGGGAAACCAGATTTATGTTCACCATGGATTTAGGGACTTTACAGGTACTAGGTAGTTCTTGGGATTCTTGAAGTAAAACAGCATACTATCCTTGACTATGATACTTTCTGACTTATCTCTCGACCTCACAAGACAATTTATTATCTAATTCTCTCAAACTTAGATAACTTATCTATTTCTAGTATGATGTTATCTCAGGTAGATTAATCTAGTTATGGCATCAATCATTAAAGAAAAGATTGGTATATTTCAGGTCCCTGTTCATAATTAACGACCTTTAGTCTATTTTTCTGTTAAAAGCAAATAAAACCTAAGGCATAATCTAATATTTGCAACCAATAGATTGCAATTAAAACAATAGAATTTCAAGACTTTTTACTATTTATTGAATCTATTAAATACCTAGTAACCCATCAAACCCTAGTCCACGGATCCCATAACTCAGGCTAATGGAATTAGCTGCTCATGATTTGATGAACAAAATAACAAGTTGAATTCATTTTGCTAAGGATAAACTTACGAATGGATGGAAAACAATAAGTAGTTTCTTCAATTTAATCACAAGGTAGAAACCCAAAAAATAGTTGATAAGCAACAAGAAGAATATTTGGTAAAAGAGAGAAATGTGCGTGCTTCTCTTCCTAGAGTCCCTTTTTTATAGACAATGATCCCCCTTTTAAAAACCCTAAAATAAGTCTTTAGATAGTCAACCCTAAATAAGAAAATAAAAATAAATTTTTAGTTTTCTCTTCAGATTAGATGACGATGTTTTTGACGCGCGTTAGATACTTGACTACGTGTGTGAGATGTCATCAAAGATTCCAGTGAATTGTTATCTTCAGACAGCAAACGTGATGGCGTGTAAAAACTTGACGGCGTGTGAAAACTTCCATCATAACTTCACTGAAAATCAACATGCTCTACCTCTGGATGACGGCGATTTTGACACCATGTGACATATTTGACAGCCTGTCCTAAACGTTTTCCCATTTCATCTCAGCTTCTCAGTTTCTGTCTAAGCTTGACAGTAACTTTGACTATCTTTCCCATGTGTGACGGTGCTTCAGAATTGACGTCTACTACACTTTAGCTTATTTACACCAGATTTCAGCTCTTCTGCTCCATTGTTATTTATTTCTATGCATCTTGACTTTCCTACAAAATCTTAAGAAATAACATCAAAAACACCAATAATTACTTAAGAACTTACAATTATTTTAAGTTAAAAAGTCTTAAATGTGATACAAAAATCTAGCACATCACTAATAGTGTGCAAAAAGAATAAAATAAGACAATTACAATTTTCAATAAGGTTGCAAAAAATATTGAGAGAAATTCTAGAGTTACGACATTTACCATAATTAGGGATATCATTTATTCATCTTGATGAACTTTATTTCTCAAATGATGCATTTCAGGGTTAAGTGTACCATCTGGCAATGGTCATTCTTGTTTCACCTATTTAATCTAGTCTCACAACTACATCGTTGAGCAGGGATTTGAGTCTCTAATTCAAATTATTTAATATTTTTATCCCTTTTAAAACAAAAAAAGAAAAACTAGGTATATTATATCCATGTTGCAAATCAATTCTAACTTAGGAAGAGATGATCTTATTTGTATTGTTCTTCATCCTATCCCTGCAATCCCATGGTCAGTTCTTGCCGGAATTACCCATTTAATTTTAATATTGGCCAGAAAATAATATAGTAAGATTAAGAACACAATTACAATTGAATGAGAAACAAACTTCTTTGATTTGAATAAAATATTAAACAATCATGTTCTAGTTGTAACCCACAACAAGGGTTTTAACTACTTAGATTTGAAGAAAACATAAGAAAAAATGTTAATCATAAAATAATATGAAGTAATTGAGTTACAAAATGAAAAACCCTCAAAGAAAACTGTTTCTCTCTTAAGAAATTGTAAGTTAATGACTGGAAATCTTCCTTGGGGTATTTATAGAGGTGAAACCCTTTAAACCCAAGCCCATTAAAAGTTGTCTAAAATTTGATAAAATTGCATCGAACCCCAGATCTTCCCGCCACTCTATCTAACCTGAAGTCATGAATTCTGCAACAAGCTCCTATCTTCAAGAAGCCTAGTTGTGTGGCTCGATGCTTCATTTAGTTGTAGTACATTCTTCATATTCGATACCGTGCTCATGTATTCTTCTCTTATAACATTTGTTTCCTTACAACTGCATTTATCCTAATACGTGCTAATAAAATTCTTTAGTTCATCTACATCAATATAATACAATGTACAAGAAAATATACGCATTTGATCTCAAAACTAAGCAAAGATATGGGTAAAATATGAAACTTGGGTGTATAAATATGCCCAAGATCACTACAAAGATGAGGTTTTACTGGCACGAGAAGTGGATACTATATCACAGACACTAACCATTAGTCTCATTGCGGTAATCAATAAGATTAACCTCCTCAACTTCCCATGGATCTAAACTAGCCAATGGAACTCAAGCTCCAGTAATGATATTGAATGTGGTCTTTGATTAAAGTAATGTAGTTCGTCTTTGTTGGGTTGATTATCCAATCTACTTCTAACAAGATACATACTTAGGAGCTCAAAAAAACCTTATAGACACAACATGGGCAAGAGAGGGTAGTGCTATGAAAGAGTATCCACTCCCCATCCTATGTGTGATGATCTTCAAAATGTTCAAATTAACTTTCTCCAAAATAGTTGGCACAATCCTCGCTCAATCAACACCCAACACATTATCATTAACTGTAAGTTCTAATCAATGTTTGATTATTGACCAAAAATCCTTGTCAAGGAAATTCAATGAATTCTTCTAAATTGGTGCACCATTATCCACCTATTCTTCTTCCTCTTTTGCCTCGGCAATGTAGTTTTCCATCTATTTATAGTGCACCAACTTATTCTCTATGCTCAATGATTTCAGCCTTTAAAATCTATCATTCAATAACCATATTTTGGTGTTTTCTTTGGAGCCTCAAAATAAATACCATTAGGGAATTTGGAAATGGTCCTCTTAGATATATCAACAGCTATGTCCGGCACCATCCCAGTATCCAACTGTAGTTCCATCTATATTTCCTTATCCTTCCTTGAAGAAATCCTAATTTTTAGTGTAGCAGTATAGTTGGCATAAAATTCTCAAACAATCTCAACACTATATTTCTCTAGAGGTTTCCATTCAAATGATGTAGTTTTGAAACTTTTTCCAAAACCCTAGAAAAATATGGGGATCCTCATTGGTAGTCCATTTTAGGTTCCCCTTATTATATATGGCCATACTATCAATATAGTAGGAATAATATTGTGGGAAACCCCATCCAAAAGTATTTGACCCCTTTGGAAGGGTAGCCTAAAGTGCAACTTTTCCAGAAACTTCTGTACTCAATTTTCTAGATCTATCTACCAAATCACCACTCTTACAAACTCCATCTTCCTAAACACCCTTAGCCTTGGGCCCACCCCTACTCTGGCTTAATGATATGCCACCATTTTTCAATTAGAAAGACATAAAAGAAGTTTCCACACCCAGTATTGCTTTGGAATTGGAGGCTTTGGACCTAGTGGTTTAAGGCTTATGTTGTTCCTTATTTTTCCTTGTAGGGTACGCTTCCTCTGAACCATAAGATTTGTCGAACTCAGTCTCTAACATACTTCGTCAGTCTTTCAGTACATAGTTGGAGACTATTTCCTTACAGGCTACCTCCTCGTGTTTTTTTTTTCTCACATTAAGTGCCATAGTACCTAATAAGGAACTAATTCATCCAAAATGTCTCATACTAAAGCAGTAAAACAATTTTCACATAGGCTACAGATGCCCCTTAGACAAATTATTATGAGAAGGGATGAACCATCCTTTGGGTCATTGGACAGACTATAAAGAACCTAAGAGTTTTCTCCAAAAACTAGTTCTACCCATGATTCATGGTGAGATACAATGATTATTGGAGGGTCTGTATGGTTGACTTCTACAGTAAAATGAGTAGCATCTCCAACAATCCAACAAATGAATTATTCAAAGAAATAATGGGTCATTGGTTAGGTCATTAAGTATATCCATCTTTTATCATGTATATTGTTTAATATTTTTACTCCACGTTATTAATTTTAGGCTTCTTAAATTTCACCCCTATCAAACTCAATATTTTTGTTTTATTTGACTAACTCAATCTCCCATGGACGTTGTTAGTGTTACTCAGCTATGATATTCCTAAGCTAAACCTCAATTCTTGTCCATTTATGTCATGAAACAAAAATTAACAAAAATAATTAAGAAAACTTAATTGGATTGAGTAGATAAATGTGAAAAGCTAGGGAATGGGTTTTGAGTTTTGGAATCAAAGGGAGTAGACATCAACTTGCAATACAATGTGTTTGGAAGTTTTGGGAGTTTAGGCTTTTGGTGGATAAGTAGATTAATTTGAGGGATTAGTACAGAGTTTAGCATGATGGTTTGTTTAAATCATTGTGTGCAGGTGTAGGGTTATTGAGTAGAGGGAATTTTAGGGATTTGAAAAGTTTAGGAAAGGCAATTAAGAATAGGTAAATTTTGATAAAAAATTTTAGGCCCAAACATATGGATCAAACCATGGGTTATTATAAGAAACCACAACCCAGTGCATGCTATCTTCTATTATGAATGTAGAAAGCATACCGTGAAATCAATAGATCTCATAATGGCTCATTTTATGATATTACGATCCATTCTTTATGCTACAATTCCAACACATGAATGTTGATTTTAAGGAATTCAGTTAGATGGTAGATTCCATTACTTATTCTATGTTGGGATGATTCGTGGTACTCAACCATCAGCAAGCTCTTGAAAATTGTAATTTGATATTTGTGCAAAGGACAAAAACCATAATCCATTGTATATTCCAATGGTTAATTCTATGCCACATGGTTTTTGTTTTGGTTCAAATTCGCAGGTTCTTTTCTAATACATCCATGTATACTTTAAGAAAAATTAATTCTACACTAAATCTAAGTGAAGAGAAAATAAAGTGCAAAAGATAAGATTGGGTTTTCTCTGAAGTAGTGCTCCACTTAATGTTGTAACACGATGTGGGTGTCATCATTACTCATACTTCACCAAGATAACCCAATGGGTTTCCCCTTGAAGCACCTGGTTTAACATTACGACACTAATCGGGTCCCTCAATTACTTAGATTTCACCAAGGGTCCAAACCTCAATAAAGTTTATCTCCTCTTTAGTATCCAAATATACTGTACCATTTGGGAATGCATATACCCCGCCAAAATGTTCCTATCATCTTGGAATGTAACTTTCCATAAAACAAGTGCATTTTTTAATTGAACAACAAGACCAAATCACCTAAATTGAACTCTCTCGTTATTATATTCCGATCGTGATACATCCTTATCTTCTCTTTGTAAAGAGCTAAATTGGTATAGTCATTCAAATTTTTTTTATCAAACTCATTTATCTTATCAATCCTTAAGTTAGAGTCCTTACCTCAATTCAAATTTAACTTCTTAAGTGTCCACATAAATTTATGCTCAAGTTCATCAATAAGTGGCATGCTTTCCCATAAATAAACTAATAGGGGACATACCTATAGGGTTCTTGAAAGTAGATTGGCATTCATATAAAGCATCATCTAACTTCCTAAACCAATCCATTTTATTTTCATTCACAATATTTGCTTGAAATATCTTTGTCACTTGGTTATAAGAGGTCTACTTGCACACTAGTCAGTGGATGACAAGGTGTTGCCACCTTATTCTTCACACCATATTTTTTAAGTAGGGTGAAATATTCTACTAAAAATGAGATCCTCCATTACTAACAATTTTTATTGACGTATCAAACCTCTAAAAGATGTTCCACTTCAAGAATGATCAGTCCCTTTTGCCTTTATTATTAGGAAGTTCCACTATTTCAACTTGTTTGATACATAATCAATAGCTACAATTATATACTTCATACTATTTTATCTCACAAATAGGCCCTTAAAGACAATACCCTAAACATCAAAAAGCTTAATTATAAAAATAAGGAAGAGAAAAACTTTGTGCTTTTTAGATATGGCAATGGTCACATGCCCTAGCATAGTCATGAATATTTTTATGAATGTTGGGAAAATAATACCCAAATTGTAGGATGTTGTAGGTTGTTAAAATACCATTACGATGACCAGTAATAGGAGACAAACAACATGTCTCTAATATTCTCCTTATCTCAATATCTGAAACACATCTACAAATATTCCCGCTTCCACAAATATGGAAAAAGTATGGCTCATCCCTAAAAAATCTCCTCACATCAAACATAAACTGCTAGGGTAGCTTTTATGGAAAGTCTGAAGGCACCACATCACTCACAAAGTAAATAGCAACATTCAAAAACCATGGAATCAAGTCTTGGCATGTAGTCAATACTTGCTCATCTGAAAAAAATACCATTAATGTCAAGTTCATATTTAACATAAGCTTAACCTTTTTTACAAGTCAGGATAAATGGTAAGCCACTTAATTTTTGGTCCCCTGTCTATCCTTGTCCTCAAAGTCTAATTCATGTAGCAAAAGTACCTAAAGAATTGATCTAGGCTTTTCCTCCTTATTTACATAAAATACCTAAGGGTTGCATGGTAAGTATGCATAATCACTTTCATTCCAAGCAAATAAGATTGAAATTTTCTAAATGCAAACACCAAAGCAAGCAACTCTTGCTCTGTCATAGTATATTTTTTTGAGCTGGGTTAAGTGCTATGCTAGCATAATAGATTGGATAAAATATCTTCTCATTCCTTTATCTAAGGATGGATCCTAGAGCCACTCAACTAGCATTACACATAATCTCAAATGGCATGGACCAATCAGATCACTCACAATAGGGGTCAATCTTATTTTTTTCTTAAAGCACTCAAATACATTTAGACATGCGTCATTAAGACCAAAATTTACCGCATTCTCCAATAATTTACACAATGGGTGTATAAATTTTTAGAAATCTTTAATAAACCTTTGATAAAATTCAACATGCCCTAAAAATCTTGGAATACCCTTCATAGAAATAGGTGAAGGTAATTTTTCAAAAACCTCAATCTTTACGTTATCAACCTTGATCCTCTTCTTTGAAATCTTGTGACATAGCATTATTTCTTCATTTATCATGAAATGACACTTTTCCCAATTAAGCACTGAATTAGAATCTTTGAAACTTCTCAACGTACTAGACAGATGGGCCAAGCAATCTTCTAAAGAGTTCCATTAAAACACTCGAGAATGTGGCCTTGCAAAATTTTTGGTTGATTAGTAGTTATCATGATATGTGTGTTGTATTGTATCCTTATAGTATGTTATTTGTAACTTGAGTAAAGATTTATTTTGTTTGTGTTGAGGTTTTAACTCTTATCTATAATTACCTATCAAAGTGGGAGGGAATTGAGACACATAGACCTTGGGCCATTTGGAAAATAATAATGTTTTTGTGACTCCAGGGTGGATACGGTTGGGGTGCTTGAGTCATACTCTAGGTTACAACTCGTAACACTCTTGCTCTTCTATTTCATATCCTAGATAGTATGTTATGGTAATGTACTAACTTCTATACGACAAGGTCATTCCTTGGTTGTAAGTAATGCATATGAGTCGTATACTACTCAAGCGTATAGAGTGAAGTCTCAAATTGTGTAGACTATTCTAGTCACATGTAAAGCTCACGATTAGGGAATGAGTCATAACCTTGGTTATGACTCAAGGGTTCCCTTTATTACCCACAATAATGTGGTTGAATTAGGAGCACAGGGTATAATTTAGGGTACCATTCGTAACTTAGGTCATAATTTCTAAGTAAACCGTAAGAGGGAGTTATACCCCTGCATATGTGGGCTTTTCATCTTTAAACCAAGGACCTTTTGGTTATTTCCCATGCCTAAAACCCTAAACACTCTTACTATATAAGGAATTGTAGCTTTCTATGTCATCGTTTACAAGACTCGAACACACCTAAACACTCTAAAGGAACTTGAAAGCAAGATTAGAGGCTAGGGTTTGGAGGTGCTCATCTAGTAGCAATAAAAAGTGAAGATTGTTGTTGTGTCATCTTGTTTAAGGTCTGTATCTCTTTTTTTTTCTACAAAACTCTACAACCATGTATTTAACACTTGAATTAGTAAGTGCACATGGTGGTTTTGCATCAAATAAAAAGGGTTTTGTTACCTAATAATGAATAATGATGATTTATGCTTGTACTTATATTGATTCATAAATATGATGGTCGATTTTATATGTGGGTGCTTGTTGAATGTTTTTTAATATGAGGGTCTTGAGTAACCCTAGTCTTGATGATTTTTACAATGAAAATGACCTTGTAAAAGGTATGAACACAAGGTGTTTGTTAAAATGTCTAAGTGAAACGACTAGTTGTATGATTAACAACGTGTTAAGCTTGGGAAATTGCATAAATAAGTAAAAATGAATGTTGAGTAATTTTGTAAAGGTATTATGGGTAATTTATTGTGATATCCATAACCTTGTTGGTTAATGGTTAATGGTTTAGAGAGGGTGAAACCCTAGGAAAAATAATGAGCTTAAGTTGTGTATTGAACCAAATGGGGTGAAAATGCGATAAAATATTAATAATGAAAGGTAAATATCTTGTATGGGTAATGATAACCGTAACTTGAATTGTGTGATGAAATGAGTTAAGGCATTGACCTATTAAAATGGTTAAGCAATGAAGGCGCCCAAAACGGCTATATGATCATGTAAAGGGTTGAATTTAGTTAAGTGTGTTAAATCCCTTATGTATGGAATTGAATGCATGTGGATGCTTTGTAAATGGTTGGTAAACTCCTTGTTGGACACATGGTGACTAAATCCATATGCTTGATGATTGGTTGACTAAATTGTCATAGTCCCTAAAGTATGAACCTGAATTATGTTTGAATAAAAGATATGTATATGATTAATAAGTATGAATGATTGTTGGTAGGAGTCTTGATGACCATGAATGAACTTGCATTGTGTTATGAACTATGGCCTTGCCCCAACCATGTGAGCAATGGCCAAATGGGCCAGTAGAGATCATGTTATGGTCTATAGTATTGATGTGTAACCTTGATGGCTTGAATGCCTTGAGATGGGTTGAGTTCCTATGTGATGAATTAAATAGGTTCTAGTATGTGTTTAGCGACGTATTGGCATATGGTCCAAGTCTGCTTACCATATAAGGTATGTTCGTTTATTGTCCAAGTTTGCTTACTATATAAGGTGTGTTGGTTTGTGGTCCAAGTCCTCTTACAATATAAGGCGTGTTGGTTTGTGGTCCAAGTTTGCATACCATATAAGGTATGTTTGTTTGTGGTCCACATACGCTTACCATATAGGGCATGTTGGTTTGTGGTCCAAGATCTCTTACTATACAAGGCGTGTTGGTTTGTGGTCCAAGTATGCTTACCATATAAGTTGTGTTAGTTTGTGGTCCAAGTCCTCCTACCATATGAGGCATGTTGGTTTTTTGTCCAAGTATGCTTACCATAAAAGGCGTGTTGGTTTGTGGTCTAAGTCTGCTTACCATGCAAGGCATGTTGGTTTATGGTCCAAGTCCACTAACTATGAAAGGCATGTTGGTTTGTTGTTAATGTTTACTTACCATAAAAGATATGTTGGCTCGAGGGTTATGTCCCCTTGCCTATTGTAGCATAAAAGACTCTATGCATCTAAAATATAAGGGTGGAGGGTTGGTAGTCCTTCACCCCAACTCTCATGAATGAATGTATCATAAATAGATGTTACGACATGTTTCATGATTTGACTTATTGTGTCACTATATGTATATGTGTCTTCTATATTCCTCTTCTTATGTAAATATGATCGCCTATGATGGATAGATATGGATTTTAACAAGTGTACTATTTTCTCCTTCTCCTTGATTTACAAGCTAGCGTTCCAACTACTAACCATTCCCAGATGCTATGTCCCCACACAACATATGTATCCGAGCTTTGTCTTCTCTTTTTGCGTAGTGATTAGGTGATCAAAGCGGATCATGCATTAACTTGAAGTGATGAGCTTCCTTTCTTTTGAAGACGTCTATCTCATGGTCTCTTATTTTTAAACTTAGTCTCTTTCATACTAGGTTTGGCTATTGTCAAGGTCTTGTCCTGCCATATACTTTTATTAACATTGATTTTGTATAAAGGTATTGTGAATGGCTGTGGAATTGGGTATATTGTTTAGTTTGATGAACCTAATGGAATGTGTAGACATATCTAAGCTATGACTTTTTTTGCTGTTATTTCCGCTACCTTATTTTGTAGTTGGATTCCTTTGACACTTGTGATATAATGAGGTGTTTAGGTTAGGTTATGGGATGACCTTTGGGACATATGTTCTTGAGGTGCCCATACAACACAGCCCAAAGTTTGAGGCATGTCAAGTAGGTATTAGAGCCTAGGTTCATGGTCATTTGGATTTTCATAATGTCGTGTCAGGTAGAGTCTCTTTAATAAGTGTAAAGCGCGCCACACTTATAAAAAGGTTCTATGAGATATCTTAGGAATATTTTCGTTTCTTGTGTTTTAATCTCGAGTTTTAAAGTCTAAGGTCTTGAATTCCTCTGATTCCTTTTTATATCTTTCAGATCATGTCTTAAAAAAGGTCTAAGACTTAGGAAATGACTCCTGAGGGTCTTATGGACGAATATCGTTCAACTTATGGAGTTTAGACCTAGACTAGAACTACAGCATCTGGCCATCCTCATGGGGTTCCACTCACTAACCCTACTTATGAGAGTGCATTCCTCATTAGTCCCCTTAAAGGGTTTCTAATAATGTCGAGCTTAGTTACTCCATCATCCTCATGACTTAATTTGTAGATTCTTAATTTAGGTGAGGTGCCTATTTTGCTCCATCCTATGAGGCTACAAAGGCTGGACAATTCATCAAGTTACACCCTCCTATGTTTATAGATGTGAAAGTTAAGGTGGAGCCCAAAAGTTTCATTAATGAAATGGAGAAGATCTTTCAAATTATACATGCATCGGAGGTAGAGTGTGTCTATTTTTCTTCCTACCTATTGAAAGATATAGCATACCAATGGTATGAAGAATGTAAGATGTCAAGATATGTAAGTGCTAATTCATCCGAGTGGGAAGATTCCTCTAGTGCCTTTCTTGATCGCTTCTTTCCTAAAGAGTTACGGGAAGAAAACGTAGAAGAGTTTGTGAAATTGAGGTAAAGTTGGATGTCCTTCAAAGAGTATGCTTTGTGATTCCATGAGTTGTCAAGTTATGCCCCTTAGATGGTGTCTAGCAAGAGGGCTAGGATGCGTAAATATGTTTTGGGATTGTCTTCCGAATTGTTCCTTAAGATTAAGGAATCCTTTTTTATTAGTGACATAAACATCTCTAGGATAGTTGAGTATATACAAAAAGTGGAAAAAAAGAGAAAAAGAAATAAGGTGAGATTAGTGGGAGGCAAGGTAAGAGGTCTCGACTATCTAAGCTAAGTGATGGCCAGCAGTCCAGTGGTAGGTTGTCTAAGAGTAAAAACTGGGTGAGTGGTGATTCTTATGCTAATGGGGCCCATTCAATGCCAACCAACCCTCCTTGTAGATTCTATGCTCAGCATCACTATGGTGAGTGCGAGAAAGGAAAGAATAGATATTTCCATTGTGTCTAGATTGGGCATATGCAGCGACAGTGCCCTTCTTAGGTAGATTCTCGAGCTGACAGAGCCCCTATTGCTACTTCATCTACTCCTACACTGAAGGGTCTTATATCTACTTCTATTTAGGGTACCGATGCTTGTGGGAGTCGCTTGTATGCAATTTCTACTCTCTAGGGGTCTAAAGCATCTTCGAATGTTGTTATTAGTATGTTGAAAACTCTTTTTCCATGTTATGTATGCTTATGCTTTACTTAGTATGATGGACATCATATGTGATTGTGTATTTCAATTTGTTTTGAGATATTTGAGCTCCCTTCTTTATTCCTACATGGATAAAAGATTCTATGCTTAAAAGGAGTTTATTAAGAGTGTGTGATAACTATTGATAATAATAAAAGTTTTGCTTATTGGTAGACGTTGACATAATTGTATTTGATGTCAATTAGGGGTAAATCGATTGCATTCGTTCTATGCATCCTTCGATTGTAGGGCCCCTAAGGTTGTGCCTTCCCTAATGAGTTTTTCATTGTATGGGAAGAATGTCCCTTGAGTGACTAAAGGGATAGTTCTCCTTATAATGGTCCAAGTTGAATTGAACTTGCCCTCTAGCATGATCCCCGTTTGTCCAATGTTCCATGTCCTCATATTGAGGGATTGGTGATCCTTTGTTGATTTTTCCAATAGAGGACATTGGTATGTTGGGTTCTTTGACTAGTGAGGAGATCCCGGTGGGGATCTTGGATCGGAAAGATTATTGGATGCGAATGATAGAAGTGGCTTTGGTGAAGGTCTTATGGAAAAACCAAAACTTTGAGGAAGTTACATGGAAAGCGAAAGAGGACATGAAGTCCAATTATCCGCATTCATTTTCCATTTTGAAAACTTTGATGGGAGTATGCATTAATCTCCTTGCAAGAAAATTTTCCTTGGTACCAAAGTTGATGAAATGAATGGTTGATTAGTATTAAGAATGATATGTGTTATATCGATGTTTAATGCTTGTTCTAACTTAATTAAAGATTGTAATGATATGAGAAATGTGTTAACTTACATTCGTGCTTTCCTTACCCATCATTCGCGGATGAATGATCCTAAGTGGGGGAGAATGTGGCCATAAAAATTTTTTGGTTGATTATTAGTTATCATGATATGTGTGTTGCATTGTATCCTTGTAATGTGTTGTTTTTAACTTGAGTAAGGATTTCTTGGGCTTATGTTAAGGTTTTAAGTTGTACCTATACTTAAATATCAAAGTGAGAGGGATTAAGACACCTAGACCTTGGGCCATTTGGAAAATAATAACCTTTTTGTGTCGTGGGAGTGGATACGGTTAGGGTGCTTGAGCCGTTCCCTAGTTCACGACACATACCCCTTTTCCCCTTCTATTTAATATCCTAGACAGTAAGGTTAATGTACTATCCTCCATATGACAAGTCCATTCCTTGGTTGTAACCAATTCATACAAGCCATATACTACTCAACCGTATAGAGTAAAGTCTCAAACCATGTAGACTATTTTGGACATGAGTGGAGCTCATTATTGGGGCATGATTCATACCCTTGGTTATGACTCAAGGGTGCCCTTTCGTATGAACAATAGTGTGGTTGACAAAAAAGGAGCCCAGGGTACGAGTTTGTGTACCACTCATACCCTAGGTCACGATTGCCAAGTGACGCATTAGGGGGAGTCGTTCCCCTGCACATGTGGGCTTTTCAGCTTTTAACCAAGGACCTTTTAGTCATTTACCATGCCTAAAAGCCTAAACCCTCTTACTATATAAGGCATTGTAGCCTCCTATGTCTTCAGTTAGAAGGCTAAAACACTCCTAAACACTCTAAAGTCTCATAGAAAATAGATTGGAGGCTAAGGTTTAGAGGTGCTCATCTAGTAGCAATTAGGAGTGAAGATTGTTGGTGTGACATCTTGATTAAGGCATGTATCTCTTCCCCCATGTATTTTGCACTTGAATTAGTAAGTGTACATGGTGGTTTTGGATCAAATGAAAAAAGTTTTGCTACCTAACAATGAATAATAATGATTCATGCTTGTCTTGTATTGATTTATGTATAATAATAGATTGTATATGCGGGTGCATTTTGTATGTTGTTTAACATAAGGGTATTGAGTAACCCTAGTCTTAATGATTTCCACTGTGAAAATGACCTTGTCAAAGGTATAAACACAAGGTGTTTGTGAAAATCTCTAAGTGAAATGACTAGTTGTATGATTGACAATGTGTTAAGCTAGGGCAATAGCCTAACTAAGTATTAATGGTTGTTGAATGATATTGTGAAAGTATTATGAGTCATCTGTTGCGAAATCCATAACCTTGCTGGTTAATAGTTAATGACAGGGTGAAACCCAAGGCAAGATAACGAGCTTAAATTGTGTATTAAACCAAGTGGTGTAAAAATATGATAAAACATTGCTAATGAAAGGTGAATAGCTTGTGTGGGTCATAATCACCATAACTTTAATTGTGTGATGAAATGAGTTAAGGCATTGGCCAGTTGAAATGGTTGAGGAATGAAGTTCCCATAAGGGCAATATGATCATATAAAGGGTTTAATTTGGTTAAGTGCGTTAAAACCCTTATGTGTGGAATTGAATGCATATGAATGCTTCGTAAGGTTGGTAAAGGCCTTATTGGCCACATGATGACTAAATGCATATCTTTGATGATTGGTTGACTAAATGGTCATATTCCCTAGAGTATGAAATCGAATTGTGTTGGAAAAAAAAGGTGTGTATAAGATTATTAATTATGAATAATTATTGGTAGGAGTCTTGATGACCATGAATGAAATTTCATTGTGTTATAAACTATTGCCTTGGGTCTCCCCATGTGAGCAGTGACCAAATGGGCTGATAGAGATCAGGTGATGGTCTACCGTATTGATGCGTAACCTTAATGGCTTGAATGCCTCAGGCTAGGTTAGGTTCCTATGTGATAAATTGAATGGGAGGTAGTATGTGTGTAGTGAAATATTAGTTTGTGGTCCAAGTCCGCTTACCATATAAGGCATGTTGGTTTATGGTCCAAGTTCGCTTACCATACAAGGCGTGTTGGTTTATGGTCCAAGTCCGCTTACCATATAAGGCGTGTTGGTCGTAGTCCAAGTCCGCTTACCATATAAGGAGTGTTAGTTTATGGTCCAAGTCTGCTTACCATATAAGGCCTGTTGATTTATGGTCTAAGTCCGCTTACTATATAAGGCGTGTTAGTTTGTGGTCCAAGTCCGTTTACCATATAAGGCATGTTGGTTTGTGGTTCAAGTCCTCTTACCATGCAAGGCATATTGGTTTGTGGTCCAAGTCCACTTTCCATGCAATGTGTGTTGGTTTGTAGTCCAAGTCCGCTTACCATAAAAGATATGTCAGCTCGAGGCTTATGTCCCTTGGCATATTGTAGCGTAAAGGATTCTATGCATATAAAATATAAGGGTGGAGGGTTGGTAGTCCTTTACCCCATGTCTTATTAATGAATGTATCATAAATACATGTTACGACTTGTTTCATGATTTGATTTGTTATGTCGCTATATGTATATGTGTGTTCAATATTCCTCTTCTTATGTAAATGTGATCGACTATGATGGATTGGCATCGATTTGAACAAATGTACTATTTTCTCCGTATCCTTGAGCTACATACTAGTGTTCCAACCTCTAACCAGCCCCAGACGCTACGTCCCAATGCAACGTAGGGCCTGAAGCCTCTTCTTCTCTTCCCATAAAATGATTGGGTGATGGAAGTGGATCATGCATTGATTTGAAATGGTGAGCTTCCTTTCTTTGGAAGACACCTATCTCTTTGTCTCTTATCTTTAGACTTAGTCTCTTTTGGACTTAGTTTGGCTATTTTCGGGGGCTTGTCCCGACATATACTTTTTTGAAATCAGTTTTGTATAGAGGATTGTGAATGGCTGTGGGCTTGGGTATATTATTTAGTTTGATGAACCTAATGAAATGTATAGACATATCTTAGCTATGACTTTTGTTATTGATGTTTCCGCTACCTTATCTGGTTGATTGGAGTTCTTTCGACTCCTATGATATGATGTTTTTTTAGGTTGGGTTATGGGTCGACCTTCGACACATATGTGCTTAAGGTGCCCATACGACATGGCCCAAAGTATGGGGCATTTCACCCATATACGTAATATTTTTATGAGTACCTCATAGTATCCTCCACCATGTTAAAGAAGATAAACATACTCAACACTGAAAGGTAGCTGGCGCATTACATGATTCAAAATGTATTCTTTTGAAAGCAAACATCCTATATAGACAAGTGAAAGTTATCTTTTCTTGGCCCTTTGGAGAAATCTAAATATGATTGTATAATGAATAACCATCACGAAAATAATACCATCCTTTACCAGCAACACGGTATAAAATTTTATCCATACAAGACATAAAAAATGATCTTTTTCAGTTCATGCATTAAAATTCTTATAAAACATTTAAAACATGCCAACCTGTGATTGGTCTTATTGGAAAGCTACTTATTCCCATTCGAAATCATGGTGATTCCACCCATTTTTAGTATACATTCACCTGAGCTCACCCATTTCCTATTGGTAATTGGGTAAACCACATTTATATCCAACCACTAATGATCTCCTTCTTGAATACATCTTATATAGATGGATTAAGCTTATGTTGATGCTCAATTCTTGGAATAGAATCTATTAAAAGTTGGATTTCCTCAAGTGCCTCGACTAAAGGGATATTCACCGATAATTGATTTACCATAGAAATAAACTTATGATACTTTTCTTCTTCAGCTTAATTCTTCAATCTCTATGAAAAAGGTAGATGAGGTTATGGATGTGGAGATAGAATCTATGGGACCTACTTTTCATTCTCCTTTTCACCTCTAACTTCTTTTTAGAACCTGAAGATGGTTTTCTAGACACATTTTTATTAACAACTTCATTCTAAAATTTGATAATTTTTAAATAATAATTATCTAAAGCTCAACTTCATTATCAATAAATATTGGCATGGGTTGATTGGTTGTAGCCATGTAGTGGTCATAGCTATGCAGTGACCATTATTTCATAGATTTTTGATAGTGTTTCTTAGAAGTGCACCTTTTTAACATTGATTCAATTTTACAGAAATTTATCCATATTCCTGCTTTAGTTTTTTAATAGCGGTATAATGTGACTCCACCATTTGATTTATCCTAGAAATATCTACTCAAAATTCCTTAAGAATTTTTTCGGTTTTCCCTACACCCTTCAACACTTTGAAGAACAAACCCCCACCCTTGAGTTACTTGATTCAGCATCATGTCTACTAGGAAGAATGTATAAGCATCTTTTGATATTTTTGTATACATTTTTCCTCATTCAGTCACCATCTGTACCTCTACTTCTATCTCTATACCTAGACCAATTGTATTTATTATTCTTATAATAGTTCCGACTTTGATTTCCTTTACTACAGCTCTAATTCTCTTAATTAGACCATTCACCTTTGTTTGGAAAACCTCCATCTAATTATCTAACTATTTTGCCTTTTCCTCATAGTAAAATTTATCATGTACAGGTTCTTTACCTTGTGAACCAACTGCAGTTACCTTTTTGGCACCTATTTTATTATTCTTTTTTATACTTAATCTCAAGTACATCACATCTATGATAATTCATGAGCAAGCCTATCATCTTCTCATTAATGCACTATTGATGCTATAATCAAATAAGTGCCTATAGGAATATCTATTTCCTATATATACCTACCTCGTTTGGTTTTAGTAATTCTATCTAGAATTATTGAAGCCTTCTCCCAAGTTAGCCTCATAAACACACCTCCTATTATAGTGTTATCTACACCCTTCTTATTTACATTTAAAGATATGTAGAATATTTCAAGCAAACTGTGAGCGGGTATTATATAATTCGGGACTTGTTGTATCTTATTTTAAACCTCAATCATGTCTCATACAACTCTTTGGAATGCAGTTTCCTGAATATGTAAATCTCATCTTTCAACTACAACATACTAGATGGCGGACAAAATTTCTCCAGGAATTACGTCCTCAACTCCTTCCAGGTAGTTATTAATCTACTTGGAAAATATATCAACCATAGAGAGGCTTCAACAATCATATCAAAAGGAATTAACCACTATCTGATAGTATCTTAGTTCACCTTAGGTATCTTATAAGAATTTAAAATGCCTAAAAAGTTTGTTCTATGCAAGGTAGTATTAGTAGAAAGGCTAGTGAACACTCACTTCAAGTCAAATAAATAGATCATAGTTGATACTAAACTTAGTTCAATCTGGCAGTGTCGGTGGAAAATAGCACTAATTTCACCTGCATTGTCAAAATCAGCATCACCATATTCATCATCAGGCTGTGGGACCTGATAATGGGGGTTTTCATGACCCCTATACCTTCTTTTCCTTTGTTTTGTTCTAATGTAGTTCAATAATCTTCTTTTAGTGTAATCTCTTCCTATCTAGCCTCTTTCTCATGCAATATCTAGGTTCTGAATTTCTTCAATGTATCTGTACTCTATCATATTTTTCATCATTAACTATTTTTGTTCAAATTTAGAGTCCTTTCAATTTCAAATATAAAGTAGAATTTAAGGATTTCCTTAAATCTTCGTATTATGCATGCCTAGAAACAAAATAAGAACAACCAATAGAGTAGAATTACTAAATAAGGACTAATAATTAAATAAACACAATTAAGCTAATCCTAACCTATACTACCCAACAATGCCGGCAAACTTTTATATGGCCTAAATTATGCATCCAAAAGAGTTATAACATGGTTGTTGTTAAATATAGAACCCAATCGAGGTTGGGGTCAATTCTAAAGGAAATATGTCTAGGAGCTCGATTGATGTAGTTATTTGAACTATCAATTTATTATTTCAAAAGAGGGGTAGTAACAACTAATAATTGTAGATAATGAGTAACCAAGTAATATAGTGTTAACTAAATTTTGTTTTTCAATCAATGAGAATTGTCTAGGATTGTATTCCCCATGATTTAATAATGTAGTAGGCACGTCATACTAGTTAACATATTTTGGTACTTAGCATGCAAGATTGGTAAGTTAAGTTCACCTAAATAGTTGGTCCCCTAAATAGATGAATATCACCACACAACTTGGTTTGTTCGTTAGTGTTTTCTTAATAACCCTTACCTTTGACCTCAAATTAACTTTTTAGATAAGGTCAACTTATTAAGTGAGGTTGGTAGCCTCAAATCTCTGTTGTTAATCACTTTCCCATTTGTTTTTCCTTTTGGTAAAGTAAGTAATAATATGGCGAGCTTTTAACTTTAAAAAGTAATCATTACTAAGGGAGGAACAATACATTTATGAACATCATTCATGATTCACAATGCATTTTATCTACGTTTCTAATTTATGATGGTTAGTATAACCCTAATTTTGAGAATTAACTACTCATGTTCATATGATAATAATAATTTTTTTAGAAGGATTCATAATCTTAAACATAAAAATAATGTAGCAAAAATTCAAACTTGTGAATTATCAAAGAAGAATAAATAACCAAGAATCAGTGTGCAATTTCTCAAATCTTAAAATACAATGATGTATGATTTTTCAAAGATTAAACCGATTGTACGATTATGTAAATAATAATAGAAAACCTATGAATGGTATTTATAGATAAAACAAAACCAATCCTAAACACAATGGGATTATAGTGACAATCCCTTGGATAAATAATAGGATGATTCGTAGTATAATGCAATAATTCGTCCTTCCTGTTCATTGTTAGATGGTTGATTTTTATTACAATCTAAGGTCTTTGGAATGACTGTCATGTTGAGTTTGTCCTTTCAAGGAATGGCTCATTCTATGTGGTTGTTTTTAATGCCTTTGTTTATCACTTTTCATGACCTTATCCCATGATCTTCAGATTGAGTTTATTGTTTCTTGGAACAATCATGAGAGGATGTCATCTAATACTCTTTATGTTTCACCTCTTTCTATTTATCCCACACATATATAGCATGGTCCATC
The DNA here is from genome assembly GCF_002878395.1 of Capsicum annuum. NCBI lineage: Eukaryota > Viridiplantae > Streptophyta > Magnoliopsida > Solanales > Solanaceae > Capsicum > Capsicum annuum. Next base: position 167,029,957 of record NC_061121.1, read on the forward strand.
AGTAGTTCTGGTAACTCATTGAATGGCTCGTCTAGTGTACATGAGTTCCATTTCTTTATTTACTAAATTTTGACTCTTGGAATATGTTTTACCTCCAAAAACTATAATAATACATCATACCCATATAAACATGCCTTATAACTACCATATTTTCCTTTTTTAAGCATCAAAAGTATCGTAAAACCATGACATGTCAATAAGAGTCCCCATCATCAGGGTAATTAGAATGGTACTCATACTGGGTCATAATCTTGAGTCAGGCATCAACAACAACAACAATACATATAGTATATAGTATAGTGGGCCTGCTCATTCATTGCTTCTAATATTAGATAGGCTCAGCCTTACTATAGTAATTTTAGTGGTCGAGCATCGATCAACCATCGCAGGGTTTTAAATTAGGGGCTTCATTCAGTGGTGGATATTCTAGGCCTGTAAGGCCCTTTTATTTGGGAAGGGCACCTGAGGCATGCTTTGATTATGGGGTTATTAGTCACTTTTACTAGATATCATCCCTATCATGGGATGATTTAGTCTTTAACACAACCAGATGTGGTTTGTAGAATAGTAGGGTTGGCTTACATGGTACTCATAAATTTTGTCAGTTCGGTTGGATATATGGTTGATCAGGTTCATAGTGAGATATTAGTTTCTGATAGTTATATAAATTTCCTATTAATCCATGAAGTTATCAAACTCGGCTATCAAAAGGGTAAATTTTTAGTTTATTGTCTACTAGCTTCAGTCTTATTTGGTCTAGGATCTACATATTCATATGTAACTATATATTATGATACTCATTTAGGATTACCTAACGAGCCTTTATCTATGCCGATGTGTGTAGATATTTATATAAAGGATTCTTTATTAATGGATCATGTTTATAGATCATGTTTTGTGACTATTTGAAAGTATAACACTTAGGATGATCTTATTATGCTTGATATTGTAGATTTCAATTATATTCTAGTCATAGATTGGTTATCTCTCTACTACGTTGTCTTAGATTACTTCAGCAAGACCGTTGCCTTAGGTTTTCCTAACATATCCCACATTTTATGGCAGGGATCTATAAGTCAAATATTGATAGTGATTATTTCATACATTCAAGCTAAGAGGTTAGTGTTGAGGAGATTTTTGGCCTATCTTGCTTATGACTAGGATACTAGTTTCACTGTCCCTTCACTAGATTCTAATCATGTGGTTCATGAGTTTTCTAATGTCTTAACTACAAACTTGCCTTGCCTCCCGAATCATGATATTAATGTTACTATTGATTTTAAATCGACCACTCGGCCTATTTATATTTCACCTTACCATATGGCTTATGTTGAGTTGAGTGAGCTTGGTGTTTATTTTTCGGATCATCTAGGTAAAGTTTTTCTCAAACTGAGTGTTTCTTCATAAGGTGGCCCAATCCTATTTGCAAAGAAAAGTGGTGGCACTATAAGTATGTGTATTGGCTATCAAAAAAGTGATTAAGATGAGTACAAATAATAAGTATCTAATGCCATATATTCATAAGCTATTTGACCAGGTTTAGGGTACTTTCATATTTTCTAGTCAAATGCCATCTATTGATAACCTGTTCGAATAACTTTAGGGTACCATCAGTTGAAGATTTGGGTTGTATATAACCCTAAGTCAAGCTTCAGGTCTCGCTATAACCTAACCAATGTCGTAGTAGCATTCATGGGCTAAACGAACCAAGTGTCCATGCCCTATTTACACTTATTCATTATTCTATTTATTGATAACATCCTTGTTTACTTAAGGACTAAGGAGAAGCACGAGCAATAATAAAGGATTATAATCCGCACTTTGAAAGATCAATGACTTTCTGACATAACCCACATGCAGGCCTTGTTCCGACTCGGACTGGAGACCACCCACATTACTGAATCCAACCTCCAGCCGCCTGCCCTGAGTTGGAAAAATTTTGAGAAAATAACAAGATAGTGTAACAACTCACATGAAGACTCTGGGATAGGATCACAATCGTGACTGATCCAACCGAGTATAACAATACCACACCAACCACCCGACTATACCAAACCATACCCAAAGGCCATAAACAAGGACATAACCAAATAAATTCCATAACATAATATCATTAATCCCAAAATAAAATATGATGGAACAGTGAGAAATTATAACCAATGATGTCAGCCACTAGCTTATTCCAGTGCAAAAGTCGACACCAATACCGATCCCTCCCATTCCAACCCATAATAGTACGACAAATCCTCTAACCAAAATAGTAATAAAATCCGGTAGGTATAGAACCGCCAGTAGATTGGTTGGTGGGTGAACGCTAGCATGATCTTAGGATAAGGATAATATAATTCAATTTATAAAGCCAGGTAAATTATCCACATGAACATAACCATACACATACATATATAACCATTTGGGGAAAGAAGACAGGGTTTAGCATACCATTAAAAACTTTACCTGGGTTATGTAGCGTTGTCATCCTAAATCACTCATGGGCTAGATGGGTTCAGCTCTTCTTCTGAAAGGGCCCAAGTATGTGTAGCCGCGTGATCAGGAAAGGAAACCTGGGATGGGTAGTACATCCCCCAAAATATAGTGTGACATCATGCACATGGTCACCAAGACCAACCTCACATCGGCAAATAAGATTTTCCAGTTTTGGTCCCCCAGAGACCTTCACCTTCCGCGGCTTTTCTACACATCCCTCATTATGCCCAATTAAAACCATAACCAAACAACCAACCAATCTACTTATGATTTATTAACCAAGGCCATTTTGTAGTTGTATCACCATACTGACCATACTTGCAAGTACTATGAATAGCCAACCACATATAGGTTTAAGGGGACTTCCAAGTTCATTTCTATTTACCATAATAAACCACTTCGGGGATTCCATGTACCCCACAAGAATAAATATTTAGCCATTTACATTTCCAAGCCATTTAAACCATGCATAATTCCTTTACCAAGTTTTAAAACACGCAAGAGTTCCATTAAAAGTACTCAATGGAATGAAAACATTATTATAGGCATTTTGTCAAACACATTGGGGGCATGATAACCAAAACATTTGCAATTACCATTAAACCATTCCCATAAAATCCAATTATCCAAAACCACCATTAATGCACATAAAGAATAACTAAAACCATGGAAAGCCATAACCAACCATTTGATATCAAAACACTTAATTCATATTTGAAAACCAAAATCATACAATTATTGTAGTCATCCAAACATTTATAAAAACCATCCGTCTAGTTAGAATTAACAATGATGGAAGAGAACATGCCTTAAACCAATATGATAATGGAAATAAATCACTAAGACAAGCCTCAAATTAATCCTCTAGTTGAAAGACTAGAATCCCTTGCCCAAAAGCTTTTGAGAGAATTATATAGTGTTTAAGAAGAGTTTCTAAGTGTTAATGAATGGAATAATAGGGTAAATAACCTCCTAAGCTGGTTAAAAGTAGTGGGAACTTATTAGGATAAGTGGAGAAATATCCAGAATACCCCCACTTAACTTGCACAAAATCCTATCCCAAAAGTACGACTGACCCTTACAAGCTGTACCCTCAAATGTGATTGGTACCCTATACTCATATCATAGACTCACCATTTCAATCCAACGTTTTCCAGTATGTGATTCATCCAACCAAGTCATATCCAAAGTATACGATCTGTACCCCTGGTAAAATAATCCCATGGAAGATTTAGACACTGTCCACCATACTAGTCCTAGGTACGACTTATACCTAAGCTTACGGCTCATGGCAAGCCACTCGTACTCCTATCCAACCTAAGTAACCAAGTATAAGATTAAGTAAAGGAAATAAATGGTCCATACGCACCAATACGACTCATGCCCCTAAGTCCTATCCATTATAGTAACCAAAATCCATTCCACCAACCAACACTGGTAAGCATACGACTGGACCATACCCTTCATACCCCAATATACGACTCGTACCTATGAGTCATATTAGGTATAAAGACCAGAATCTAAAGAAATTTTCTAAGGGTCGAAACCCAAGGTGTTATATTCTCCCTCACTAGGAACATTCGTCCTCGAATGACCGACAAGGTAGGGGCAACAACACGCACGAGTCATTTGCATTATCAAATATATTCCCAATATTTAAAAAAGTTTGAAAATAATGAGACAAAGATATTAATCTTTCCTTGAATAAACTTAGAACATAAGGATGTGTTGAAGACACATACCTTTTGCATGAATACCAAGAGAAGAAAATAGATGCGGACACTTGGACTTTATGCCCTCCTCCACTTCCCATGTAGCTTCTTCCACCTTATAGTTCCGCTATAGAACCTTAACCGAGCTATATCTTTGGTCTTCAACCGACAAACCTGCCTATCCAAGATCTCAACTGAGACCTCTTCATAAAACAAAGAGTCCAAGATACCCAATCCTTCCAAAGGAACAATTGAAGAAGGATCACCAATGCATTTACTCAACATAGAAACATGAAAGACCATATGAATCAAGCTCAAGCTAGAAGAAAACTCCAGCTTATAAGTAAAATTACCGATTCTCTGCAAAATGTCATAAGGACCAATATACCAAGGACTGAGCTTTCCCTTCTTGCCAAACGACATTAATCCCTTCATGGGAGATACCTTGAGGAAGACCTTATCCCCAACTTCAAAATCCAGGTCTCTATGCCTAATATCCGCTCAAGACTTTTGGCCACTTTGGGTAGCCTTAAACCTATCTGGAATCACCTTAACCTTCTCCATAGCCTAGTAAACCATGTCAGGACCAAAAATATCTACCTCCCTAAGCTCAAACCAACCAATAGTAGATCTACACCTCCTACCATACAATGCCTCAAAAGGGGCCACACCAATACTAGAATGATATCTATTGTTGTAAGCAAACTATACCAAAGGTATATGGTCAACCTAATTACCACTATAATCAATTACATAAGCCTAAAACACTCCAATGTCTTAATAGTTCTCTCTACTTGTCCATACATCTTTAAGTGGAAAGCAGTACTCAGACTCACCATAGTCCCCAACCCTTTTTGGAAAGATTGCAAAAAGTAAGATTTGAACTACATGCCATGGTAAAAATAAATCAAAACAGGCACCCCAAGCAGCTTCAAAATCTCCTGAAGATACAGGTTCACATAATCCTTCACCAAGAAGGTAGTCTATAATGGAAAATGTGCATAGAATTAGATATTTTATGCACGATAATCCAAACCGAATCATATTGATTCCAAGATTGAGGAATACCAGTAATAAAGTCCATATAGATCACTTCCCATTTTCATTTAGGCAAATTAATTTCTTGATACAACCCTCATGGAACTCATGTGCTCAACCTTAACTTGTTGACATGCAATGTATGTGGCCACAAAAACAATCACATCCATCTTTATGCCATTCCACTAATAGATCTCCTTAAGATCATGATACATCTTAGTCAATTCAGGATGAAAAACATGACATGATTCATGTACCTCAGCCAAAATCCTTTGTCATAACTCATCGACATCAGGAACACACAACCTCCCTTGGTACTGTAAAGTACCATCACCACTAATCTCAAACACCACTATCTTTTTCCCACTAATGGCACTCTTAATTTTCATAAATATAGGATCCAGTACTTCCTTCTCCTTAATCTATGCAACAAGAGACGATTAAACCACTTCTTGCGCCACCCACCACCATCCTTGGAATCCTAAAGGCGAACTCAAAGATTAGCTAAACGGTGAATATCCTTCACCAATTCCAATTTTTCTTCCTTCACATGAGCCAAACTCCATATGGATAACCTACTAAGAGCATCAACAACAACGTTAGCTTTACCTGGATGGCAGTAAAGACTCATATCATAGTCTTTGAGAAGCTCAGGCTATCTCATCTTCTTAAGATTAAGCTCCTTCTAAGTGAACACATACTGTAGACTCTTATTATCAGAAAAGATATCCACATAAACACCATAAATATAATGCCACCATATTTTCAAAGCAAACACAACAACCAATATCTCCAAATCATGAGTAGGATAGTTTCTCTCATACACTTTCAACTGCCTGGAAGAATAGGCAATCACCTTTCCATGCTGCATAAACAAACAACTAAGACCTACTCGATATGCATCACAATAAGTCATGAACCTATCATTTCCTTCAGAAAAAGTCAGAATTGGATCTGAAGTTAACTTATCCTTAAACATCTCAAAACTCCCTTCACAAGAATCCGACCAAGAAAACATGACCTTCTTCTGAGTTAACTTAGTCAAAGGGGCAGCTATCAAAGAAAATCTTTCCACAAACTACCTATAATACCCGGCTAAACCTAAGAAGCTCTAACTATTAGAGGGAGTCGCGGGTCTAGGCCACCTCTTCACCATAATAACCTTTTGTGGATCCACCATGACCTCTCTCTAGAAATAATATGACCAAAGAAAGTTACAGCTTCAACCAAAACTCAAATTTAGGGAACTTGGCATATAAATATTGTTCCTTTAATATCCGCAACACCATAAAGAGGTAATCAGGATGATCCACTTCACTCTTTGAATAAACCAGAGTGTCATCAATAATCACCACAATGAAGATATCCAAATACTGATGAAAAAACCTATTCATTAGATCCATAAATGTTGTTGAAGCGTTAGTCAACCTAAATGACTCTACCAAGAACTCAAACTGCCCATACTAAGTATGAAAATATGTCTTCAGGATATCCATCTTTCTAATATTTAGCTGACGGTACCCAGACCAAAGATCTATATTAAATAAGAACTTGGCACCTTGTAACTGATCAAACAGATCAATCAATCCTTGGAAGAGGCTACTTGTTTTTGATCGTAACCTTATTCAACTGCCTATAGTCAATGCACATACAAAATAAACCATCCTTCTTGTACAAAAACAACAACGGTGCACCCCACAGACATACACTAGGATGAATAAACCCCTTATCCAAATGATCCTTAAGTTGCACCTTGAGTTCTCTAAACTTAGTTGGAGCTATTCCATATGGAGGAATCAAATTGGATGTGTGTCCAAAACTAGATCATTACAAAACTCTATATCCCTATCTAGAAGAACACAAAAAAGATCATCCATAAAGATCTCAAGAAACTTTTTGACCACTGAAACTAATTGAAAAGAAGGACCTTCTAAGTTTGAATCTTTAACCCATACCACATGATAAAGACAACCTTTGGATATTAACCTCCGAGCTCTAATATAAGAAATAAACCTCCCCGTAGGAGCAAAAAAAACTACGCTACCATTCTCTATCCGACTCACTAGAGAACCTAAGGATAACCCTACGGGTCTGATAATCCAAGGAACTATAAAAAGAATGCAACCAATCTATCCCTAAAATAACATTGAAATCCACAATACCCAACTTACACAGATCCACCAAGGTCTACTTGTTACTAACAGATACCACACACCACCTATAGACTCTCTTACCAATAATCGAGTCACCTACTAAGGAATAAATAGAAAAAGGATCCAAAATAACTTCTGAATTAAAACCAAAAAATACAGCCACATAAGGAGTCACATAGGAGAGAGTGGACCCCAGATCAAGCAAATAATATACATCATAAAAGAAAAGTCATAACGTACCAGTAACGATATCAGGTAATGCCTTTAAATCCTGTCGAGATGTCAAAGAATACAATATGTTTTGACCAACACTAGAATGAGGAGTAGTAACAAAAGTAGATGCGACACCACCAAGAGTAGAAGCAGAAGATGAAGCCACAAAAATATTATTTTCCCAGTACCAACCTTATTGATCGGATAATCCCTGAGTTAATGGCCTACCTGGCAATATTTGAAGACTTTGTCCCTTCCTTCATCGTAATAAACCCAATGCGGATGACTATAAAACCAAAAAGAAGGGCATGAAAAAACTGATTGGCCTCTACTTTCCTGAGATTGAGCACCCTGCACGTAGAAATTACCACCACCTTGATGATGTCTGTCGCTCGCTTAAGAAGGAGCACTAGTAGAAGAGAAGGAACTAGAACTCCCCTACTACTTTTTCTTCTATTTTTCACCATCTCGACCAGCCTGAGACTGAGCACCTCTCTAGCCAAAAAACCTGCTCCTCTTACCCTGTTTATCCCCCAAACTCTACCTATTTCCTCTGCTCATCTTTTATATATTACATATGAATAGTCAGCCTAGAGATGTCCATATCTTTAATAAGTAAGGCAGTCTTTCTCTCAAAAATCAAATTGCGATTCAGCCCAGAAGTGAACTTCCTCATTCTTGTCTGCATGTTGTCTACTAAATCAGGAGCATACCTTGACAATTAGTAAAACTTCAAGGAATATTTTATGACAGACATTCTTCCCTTCTTGAGGTTCACAAACTTCTCCATCTTTGCTTCCCTCAAATCTTGGCGAAACAAATAATCTAATAAGTCCTTAGAATAAGTAGACAATAATACTGATTTTTCCACATTACCCATATCCATGTCCTATACTTCATACCACTGATATGCAGTATCTTTGAGATGATAAGCAGCAAAGTTTACCATCTCTATATTGGTAGTCTACATCACCTAAAATATCTATTCTATTTTATCCAAGAATCCTTGTGGATCCTCCTCCACCTCTACTTCAGAAAAAGTAGGAGAATGCATCTTCATAAATTGGCCAACCTTTGTGGACTCAGTAGACAAAGCTCCAATCATACTACACTTAGCTTAGGTAGTGACTATCTAAGCAATAACATAAATAGACTAAAGGAATTCCACATTAGTCACCTTGCCTTAAGGAGGACTAGTAGTAACCAGTGGAACACTAGTATAATCAATTAGGATTGTGAAGTCAAAGATGAACTCTAGAAGTAGGATATACCCCTTCAATATTATGGGATAGAAGAATTTTCTTATGTTCCAGATCAATGAGGAATAATCTGCAAATTGAACAAACAAGGATAAAAGAAGATTCCAGGATTGAGACTCTAAACTTTAAAACTAAATACCACGAAAGTGAAACATTCCTAAATTCCTTGTAGCCTTCATGAGTGTGGTCTGCTACATATCTCTAAAAGAGACTCTACTTGACACGGCTTCATGGAATCCTAATTGACCATGAACCTAGGCTATTATACCAACTTGACATGACCCACTCAGGGGCCTTGTCATAATGGACATCCCAAGTCTGATCGAGACCAGAGACTACCTTTATTACCCAACCCAACTTCAAGCCGGCTGCCCTAAGTTGTTTGAATTTTAAGAAAATAACGAGATAGTGTAAAAGCTCACATAAAGACTCTGGAATAGGATTACAACCTTGACCGACCCAACTGAGTCCAACCATACAACGCCAACCACCTAACTGTACCAAATAATACCCAAAGGACATAAACTAGGACATAACCAAATAAATTCCATAACATAATATCATTAGTCCTAAAATTAAATACAATGGAAAAATACCAAGGACGATACCGATATTGATCCTACCCATTTCAACCCATATAAGTACCACAAAACCTCTAACCAAAAGAGTAATAAAATATAGTTGGGACATGCCCCCAACCATGGACAAAACAAAAATCTAAAATAAAATCAAAGTGTCTAGAAATATCTATAACAATTATTGGGGACTCCCAAAAGGATGGAAGCTCACCACTTGAGACCAAACACTGATCCCTAAGTTAATAACTATGTAGGAAGAGTAGAATAGTCAATTCCTACATAGCACGGTTATATAGGCGCCAGTAGATGGGTGGGTAAACACTAGCATGATCTTAAGAGAAAGATAAAATAATGCCATTTATAATGTCAAATAAACCCATCCATATGGACACAACCATACATACATACATATATATAACCATACCGGGAGAGAGGACCGAGTTTAGCATGCTATTAAAACCTTTACCTAGGTTGTTTAGCTTTGCTATCCTAAACCACCAATGAGCTATTTGGGTTCAGCTACCCCTACTAAAAGAGCCCCAGTACGGGTAGCCGCAGAACCAGGGAATAAAACTTGGGACAACTAGTGTGACATCATGCACACGGTCACCAAAACTAACCTCACATTGGCAAATATGAGTTTCCAATTTTGGTCGCCTTGGGACCTCTACCTTTTATGGCTTTGCTACACATACTTCCATTATTTCCCAATTAAAACCACTACAAAACAATTAACCAATCCATTTACCATTTATTAACCAAGGAAATTTAGTGGTGGTATCATCATACTAACCATACTTACAAGTACAATCCATAGACAACCACATATAGTTAAAAGGGGACTTGTAAGTGCCCTTTCATTTAGCATATTAAACAACTTGGAAGATTCCATGTACCCTACAATCATAACCCTTTAGCTATTTACCTTTCCAAGCCATTTAAACCATGCATAATTTCTTTACAAAGTTTTAAAACAAGCAAGAGTTCCATTAAAAGTACTCAATACACTGAAAATATTATTATAGGTATTTTGTCAAACAAATTATGGGCATAATATAACTAAAACCAATTCCAATTACCATTAAACTAGTCCCATGAAATACAATTATCCAAAACCACTATTAATGCAGATAAAACATAACTAAAGCCATGGAAAATGATAACCAACCATTTAAAATCAAAACCCCCAATTCATAAGTGGAAACCAAAATCATGCAATCAATGTAGTCATGAAAACATTCATAAAAATCATGCTTCTAGTTAGAATTAACAATGAGGGAAGAGAACATGCCTTAAATCATGATGATGATGGAAATAAATCACCAAGACAAGCCCCAAATTAATCCTAGATTTAAAACCTTATATTCCCTTGACCAAAAGCTTTTCGAAGAACTATAGAGTGTTTTAGAAGAGTTTACATGTGTTAATGAATGGAATAATAGGGTAAATAACCTCCCAAGTAGGTTTGAAGTTATGGGATAGTACTAGCATCAGTGGGAAAATATCCATAATACCTCCACTTCTATAATAGCATCACTAACTAAAATAACTCGAATGTATGCTCTATTCCAGTAGTTTAAAAGAGTGAGGCAAGCTATCTGAAGCTCAAGGCCTTTCTTACTTCAACTCATATTTTGACTCTTCCAACTAAGGTTGAGGGGTTTACAATTTATTATGAATCTCTTAGTCTTGGTTTGGATTATGTTCTAGTGCAGGAAGGATAAGATATAATATATGCTTTGAGATAGCTAAAGGTGCACAAGCCAAATTACCCTACTCAGGACTTAGAGCTGGCGGTGGTGGTTTTTTCAATTAAGATTTGGAGGTATGTAGTAACCAAAATTTTAAAGATCTAGACCTATTAATAGATAGGCCATTTATTTAGCTTATAAATTCCACCAGTATCACCTTAATCTAATTTCATAGTGAGAAATAATGCCAAGCTTACTGAAAAGTTGTCAAACTATAGTGACAATGACTCAGGTAATGACCCATTACCTTACATAATGAGTCATAGTGTAGAGTCATTCCAATAACTGTGAAGGATCTCAAATGTTATACCAGTGGTGAAGAGTCTAGCATATGACTCATTTTTGGTCCTAACAAGTCATTAGATGGACCAATCATCACTATAAAAAGAAATCTCAAAATCAAGTTTTTGACCAAAACTTCACCTAATGACCCATGACCAGTCCTAATGAGTAGTTAGCAGGGGAGTCATTTTCATAATACTAGATATTCAGAATTCAGGACCTCAGGCCATGACTCATTACCAGTTGTCACGAGTCATTACTCGAGTCGTGATGACTGCTTATTAGAAATTTCTACACAATTTAAAAGGGGTTGTTTAGACTTTACCCATTCTATTAACTCCTAACCAATATTTTTTAGGCTTCCCAAAACGTGGTATATAAGCTTAAACTTCCCTAAACTCACTATTTAATCATAAAATCCACACACAATAGGAAAAAATACAATTCTCTCATCCCCAAAAGTAAGTTAGGGTTTGTAAAGAATAATCTTAAATTCCAAGAATTTCCTCTAAGGTTTCCACTTCAGGAATGTAAGAGTCCATCATTGGGTGAATCCCAAGAACTTTTAAATCCTCATGTTTACATTCCCTCAAGTTTTGTTTCCAATTCAAATATAGATTTTTTTTTTAATTTAATTAGTTTACTTTTTAATCACACCATGAATACATGACTTCCCATGAGGGTGACATCTTTATGTTTAAAAATAATTAATTTTCTTAATATGATACATCATTGAGTTTTTGGCTTGAAGTATAAGGTTCCCTTCTATGATCAGTTTTAAATCATTATCATGTTTAGTTGAATTAGACAAAGATGGTGGGTTATGAATACCTAATACCTAGAATATCATGCATCAACCATTGACATATTTTGAGCATTTTTTATTACACGTATGTTACTATTTTCTAGACTTTACTATATTGAGTGAATATATTTATATATACCAATTTTCCATATCTTTTAGTTAGGAGTGGTACTTAGCACCAAGTGAAATTAGGGATGAAGTATCACCCGCCAGTTGACGACTAACAACTTTAGTAAAAGTCCCTAATTTCTAGAACTACGTTACCATTATAGCTTATAAGGGGTCACACATCAGTAAAGAACTGACACCCTAGTCCTTTGTGACATCAGTTTAGTGGATCTATGTCAGCCAGTATTAGTACCCTTGGTAAGGTACTAGCACCCTTCCAACTAGGGTTATAGGTCGGACCTCAATTTTACTCATATTATGGTATATTAGTTATTGTTAGATCCCACAGTCCCTAGTTCATGTATAGTTTATGTTTAGTTTAGGTTTTCTTGACAAAGTATTCAGATATTTAGTTTTACATTTAGCTTTACCCAGTACATGTTTATACTTGGTTTTGCATTCAAATTACAAGTTCAAAAATTCATGTTTAGTTTATATTAGCTTGTTTCCCATCTTATATACTCAGTACATTTAAAGCACTGATCATATACTTTCTTACATTAGATTGTCTCATAATATAGGTTCGAATTCTCAGTAACCAAACCACACCTAGCATGTTCCTGAATAACTCAGCAGCAATATTGGTGAGTCCATATCATTTGAGGACTGATTATCAGATAGTTTTTTTATATCTCACATTATTTTAGTTAGTTGGAGTTAGATGGGGGTTTTCCCCAATAACTCATCCTGTCTTAGAGGCTTTCAAACATGTTTAGATTTTCAGTTTTTTGGGTTTTCAAACAATTTTATTTCTATATTTTGTTTGACACTCAATTGTACATTATAATTATTTCTATCAGTTATGTCAGTTAGTTTCCACCCAGTTTTTTTTTACGTTATTCATTATTCTAATGCATGTAAGACCATGGGTTAGCTTGGGGTCACTTATGACCTTAGGCACCATGTTACAACTAGGGGATAGTCTCAGATCGTGACAAACTTGATATCAAAGTAGTAGGTTGAATGCTTCCTAGGGTGTCTGAAATCTGCATTGAGTTGAATCTTATGCATGGGTATTAATCGCGCCACACTTATGGGTGAGAGGTTATAAAATATCTTAGGAAGGTTTTACTTTCTTCATGATTTATGCCATGCTATAGTGTATAGGTTCTAAAGATATTTCTCTTCTAGTTCTTCCTTTATTCATTTATAGACAATTCCTCATAAGAGATCTAACGAAAGGAGGAATGGGAACAAACAAGCACCACCGCCAGTTCTCGAAGACTCTCTGAATGAGAAAGTTTCTTATGCTGAGTTCAGGGCTACTTTTACCACACAATCCCAATCGATGACTACTCAAAATAACTAGTAGGATATTGTCTCAGCCAATCCAGTAGTGAATAAGATAGCAGCTAGAATCTGGTATTTCACTCAGATGAATCTGCCAGCGTTCTTTGGGTTTAAGTCTAAAGAAGATTGATAGGAATTCTTGGACGGTGATCAAAAGGTGACTGAATTTTGGGGTGTTTCTTCTACTAAGAGTGCTTACTTGGCCTCTTACCAACTATATGGGGTTGCTCATACTTGGTTCAAGCAGTGAAAGAAAGATAAAGGTGTAGATATAGGGTCTATAGAGTGGAATGAGTTTGCTATGACATTTTTGACTAGGTTCTTCCCGCTTTAGTTGGGGGAAACCAAAGTGTAGGAGTTTATCAATTTAAAGCAGGGTAGTATTATTGTTAAGGATTATTCTCTCAAGTTTACTCAGTTGGCGAGGTAATGCTTCGACAATGATGGCCGATCTTCGGGCTCGAATGAATTAGATTATGTCTGGTGTTTCTTAGGATGTTGTTAAGGAGTATAAAACAACCATTCTAGTTAAGAAATATAGAACAACAATGTTGGTTAAGGATATGAATATCTCCAATTGATGGTTCATACCCAACAGACCGAAGAGGAGAAAATTAAGAAAAGGGAAAGGGAAAATAGAAGGAATAAAACTGGTAGCTTGAATTTTTCTCAATCGAGGTCAAATGATGCGACTCGTTCTCAGTTCCACCAAAAATCATTAGTCCCAACCCCATCTTATACCAGTGCTCCAGTTCCCAAATTCATATAGGATACTTACGATAGGGCTGTAGGCTCTAAGTCTCAGGGAGCATAAATAGTGGTCACACCAACCCAGTGTATAAGTGATATGGCACGAGCCAAAAGGGTGAGCACATGGCTAGTAGTGATACCTATTTTGGGTGTGGCAAGTCAGGCCACAGAATAAAGGATTGCCCAGCGGTTGTACATAGGGGTATATATGTTCATCAAAAGGGTTAGACTAACTCCTCATTAGTTCCAGCAGGTCACTTGACTCGGTAGGGTGCCACTTTTAGTACAACTAGTGGACACCATTCGAATAAGCATTATTTCTTTTAGACTCGATAGGATCAGGAGGGTTTTACTGATGTGGTTATTGGTATGTTACAAGTATTACACCATTATATTTATGCACCGTTAGACCCCAGAGCCACACTTTCCTTTGTGACTCCCTATGTAGAAAAAGTTATTTGTATCATCCCCAAAAATTTTGAAGAGCCCTTCTTAGTCTCTAATCTAATCAGCAGTTCCATCATAGCCAGATGGGTATACAAATATTGCCCAATCATAATAGCCCAGTAAGTTATGTTAGTCGATCTTATAGAGTTAGAAATAACCTATTTTGATGTATATTCTTTGCATGGATTTCCTTCATTCTTACTATGCCGCAATTGAATGTAGAAAAAAATAGTCTAGTTTTAGTTCTCCAATGATATATTCTTAGAATAGAGGGGTAGTACCTCAATGCCCAATGGTTGGATGTATCTTTTCTTATGGTAAGGAAAATGATTTTCAAGGGGTTCTTCCATAACTCTGTCAAAGTCAAAGAGTCAAGTTCCAAATTCTAGAGTCTTTAGTAAGTCCTTGTAGTGAATAAATATAAAAAAAATTTCCTAATGATCTGCACTAAGTTCTTCCAGAGAGGGAAATTGACTTTGAAGAAGATCTTCTTCCAAACACCTAGCATATCTCAATTTATCCTTATACAATGTCTCCAACTGAGCTTAAAAAATTAAATTTGCAATTGAAATATCTATTAGACAATGGTTTCATTAGGCCTAGTGTCTCTCCATTGGGTGCTCTAATTATATTTGTGTACAAGAAAGATGGTTGTCTCAGAATGGGCATCGACTACTATTAATTAAACAAAGTAAAATTCAAGAATAAGTTACCCATCCCAAGGATTGATGACTTGTTCAACAAAATTTAGGGTTCTAATTATTTCTCTAAGATAGAGATCAGATCCAGCTATCATCAGCTCAGAGTCAGAGAATGTGATATTCTAAAGACAGCCTTCAGAACTTGGTATGGTCACTTGAATTTAAAGTTATGTCATTTGGAATAAGGAATGCCCCTAAAGCTTTTGTGGACTTGATGAACAAGGTATTCAAGCAGGACTTGGACATATTTGTTATTGTGTTCATCAATTAAATCCTCATTTATTCTCAAAGTGATGGTGGGCATACAGATCACTTGAGGATTGCCTTTTAGAGTCTTAAAGATTACCAATTATTTTCTAAGTTTAGTAAACGTGAATTCTAGTTGAAATTAGTAACATTCCTTTGGCATATTATTTCTAGTGAACGAATTTGAGTTGATCCTCAAAAGGCTAAAGTAGTAAGGAATTGTCTATAACCCATCTCTCTATTAGATATCAAGAGTTTCTTGGGTTTACTAATTACTACATATGGTTTGTTGAAGGATTCTTCTTTATAGCTTCTCCCATATCTAGACTAACTTAGAAAAAAGTCAAATTCTAGTGGTCTGATTCATATGGGAAGAGTTTTTAGGAATTGTAGAATCGACTTAGCTCCTCCCCTATTTTGACTTTACCAAAATATTCAAATTTTGTGGTATATTGTGATGCTTCTAGAGTTGGTCGTTCTTGTGTGTTGGTATAGAAGGTAAAGGTTATAGAATATGCCTTGATATATCTTAAACACCATGAAAAAAATTACCCGAATCATGATCTTGAGTTGGCAATAGTTGTGTTTGCCTTAAAGATTTGAAGGCATTATTTGTATGGGGTTCACGCTGATGGTTTCACTGATTACAAGGGTCTTCATTTTGCTTTTATCTAGAAAGATCTAAATCTTTATTAGAAAAGATGGCTAGAGTTATTGAAGAATTATGATATGAGCATCGTGTATCACCGAGATAAGGCAAAATTCATAGCCGACACCCTTAGCAGATTGTTCATATGAAGTGTTACTCACATTGAGAATGATAAGAAAGAGTTAGTTCCTGATGTTTATTAGCTTCCTAGGTTAGGAGTTTAGTTGATTGATTTAGACAAAGGTAGTGCTTCAGTGCAAAATGGTTCAAAATCTTCTTTGGTAGCTGAAATGACGGAAGAGCAAGATAGAGATCCTATTTTGCTTAAGTTGAAGGAGGTAGTTCAAATTTAGAATAATGAGGTTTTCTCCTTAGAGGGAAATGATGTTTTTAATTTTTAGGGAAAGTTGTTTGTTCCAAAGGTATATGATTTGAGGCAGCAAATATTAGTAAAAGCTCACGGTTCCTAATATTTTATTCACTAAGAGCCAGTAAGAGATATAACGTAATTTACAAGAATTTTATTGGTTGAATAGCATGAAGTGGATATTAAAGAATGCATGGGAAAATACCCAAATTGCTAGCAGGTTAAGATTGAGCACTAGACGCCTAGTGGTACACTTCAGGAATTTAGCATCCCTACTTTGAGTGGGAGTTGGAGGATAAAGACTTCATCATGGGATTGCCTCATGCTCATAGTCACTATCATTATATTTGGGTTATTGTAGATCAAATGTCTAAGTCCGCCTAATTATTGCCAGTTAACATTTCAAATACAATCGAAGATTATTCTAGACTCTATCTTAGGGAGTTGGTGGAGTTGCATGGAGTTACCTCTTATTTTTGGAATGTTTGTCATAAGGGACCTGATACCCAAGTTCATTTTAGTACAACTTTTCACCCATAGATAGATTCTCATGCCAAGAGGACCATTTAGACCTTAAAGATATATTAATTGCAGGTGTCATTGATTTTAAGGGTAGTTGGGATGATCAATTGCCATTGATCGAGATTGCTTACAATAATATCTATAACTCAAGTATTCAGATGGCTCCATTATAAAATCTTTATTGTAGGAGATGTAGACCTCCTATTAATTGGTTTAAGGTTTGTGAGGCTACTTAGATGAGGCCTTATTTAGTGCATGAGGCAATGGTAAAGGTTCAGTCGATTAGAAAAAGGCTGAAAATGGCCCCAAGCTTTAGAAATCTTATTCATATATGAGAAAGAGGGATCTTGAGTTTGATATTAGTGATTTCATCTACATGAAAATTTCTCCCATGAAAGGGGGGAAGAGATTCTATAAGAAAGGGAAGAACAGTCCCCATTATATAAGTCCTTATATATGTCTCCTAATTGAAGAATGCTTTGATGAACCAGCATCAGTAGTCCCTGTACAAAGGATTGGTGTGAAAAATATCCTCTCCTATGAAGAGGTCCTAGTTGAGATCCTAAATCTTCAGTATTGTAGGTTATGGAATAAAGAGGTCACCTTTGTAAAGGTTCAGTGGAGAAATCAGTCTATTGAGGGAACCACTTAGGAAGCATAGGCAAATATGTTGGCCATGTATCCACATCTTTTCCCTTCAAACCAAATTTTTTCTTTAGGTAATAGTTTTAGTTAATTAATTAATAATTTCATTCCTATCTCTATCCATCTAACCATTTTGATGTCATAGCTTGCATTTATGAGTTCAGCTTAGTGCATGCATCAGTAACAAATTCAAACATTAATTTGTAGTTTATCTCTTTTTCTAGTACTTTAGCTTAGCTAATTTCATTTGAGTATGAATGATCCAAAATGAAAGATATTGTAATACCCAAAATTTTCAAGCTTTAGACCTATCAAAATATAGGCCAATCATTTAGTTTCAAATTGCCATCAGTCTTACCTTAATCTAATTTTGTAGGGAGAGCTAATGCCAAGCTTGCTAAAAAGCTATCAAACTGCTGGTGACAATGACTCAGGAAATGACCCAGTACCTGACATAACGAGTTGTTATGTGGAGTTGTTTCCACAATAGTGAAGGATTAATAATTTTAGCCCTGTGGAAATGATTCAAGCATATAACTCGTTACCAGTCCTAACGAGTCATTAGGTGGACCCATAGTCATGACAGAAAGAAATCCAGAGATCAAGTCTCTAACCATGACTTCTCGTAATGACCCATGACCTATCCTAATGATTAGTTAGTATGGGAGTCTTCATAATAGACAAGATTCAAAATTCAGGACCTCAGGTCACAACTAAAACCGTGACTCATTGCCAGTCATAACGAGTCATGACCTGAGTTGTGATGACTGTTTACTAGAAATTCCTGCATAATTTAAAAATTGTTGTTTAGTCTTTTCCCATTCTATTAACTCCTAACCCAAATCATTTAGGATTTTCCAAGAGTGGTATATAATTATAAACATCCCTAAACTAACCATTTAATCATAAAATCAATCCATAACAAGAAAAAAAATGATTCTCTCATCGAGAAGGAAAGTTTTCATTCATCAAGAAAAACCTCAAATTCCAAGAATTTTCTCCAAGGTTTCCACTTTAGGTTTGTGGAGTTCATCATTGGGTCCTTTACACCCATTGAGTCCCATAAACTTTTACATCATCACGTTTACATTACCTCGAGTTTGGTTCCAGTTCAAATATTAAATTTCTTTAGTGTACTCAGTTTACTTTGTAATTACACCATGAATACAAGTCTTTCTATAAGAGTAACATCTTTCATTATTAAAATTATTAAATTTCCTCAATATGATCCATCATTTCGTTTTTGTCTTGAAGTATAAAGCTCCCTGCTATGATAAGTTTTAAATCATTCTTATGTTCAATTGCATTAACAAAACAAGTGGGTTATGAACATATAAACCTAGGATTTCATACATGAACTAGTTGACATGTTTTGAGCATTTCAGATTGCACATATGCGACTATTTTCTAGACTTACTATGTTGAGCATATATATGTATATATTAGTTTTTATTGTTTTTCAATTTAGGAGTGGTACTTAGCACTGACTAAACATAGGGATAAAGGCTCATCCGCTAGATGAGAACTGAGACCTATAGTAGAAGTCCTTAAGTTCCAAAACTATGTTGACTTTGTAGGTTAGAAATGGTCAGTTGCCAATTAAGGACTGACACCCTAGTCCTTTGGGACATTAGTTTACCAAATCCACTCTAGCTAGTATTAGTACCCTTGGCAATGTACTAGCTCCTTTCCAACTGGGGTTATAGGTTGGACTCTAATTTTGATCAGATTGGTGAATGTCAGTTATTGTTAGCTCCTATAGTCCTTAGTTCATTTTCAGTTTATGTTTAGTTCAGGTTTTCTTTACCAAGTATTCAGATATTTAGTTTTTTAGTATTGAGTTTTACCTAGATCATGTTTATAATTTGTTTTGCTTTCAAATTACATGTTCATGTATTCTTGTTTAGTTTATGTTAGGTAGTTTCCCATCTCACATACTTAGCAAATTCAAAGTATTGTTCATATACTTTTCTGTTCTATATTGTCTAATAATATAGGCTTAAACGCTCAGTTCCCAAACTGCACTTAGCATATTTCCACATCACTTAATAGTAGGTTTGGTGAGTCCTTATCATTTGAGGTTTGGTTATCAGATAGTTATTTTTGGCATGTTATTTTATTTCAGTTAGTTACAGTTACTTGGGGGTGTTTCCCAACAACTCATCATGTCTTAGAGGCTTTTCGAATAGATTTTCAATATTTTGGATTATCAGATAATTCAATTTGTATATTTTGATCGACACTCAATTTTACAATATTATTATTTCTATCAATTATGCCAATCAGCTTCCACCTAGTGTCTCATTACTTTATTTATTATTCTAATTCATGTCCATGGGTTAGCTTATGCTCACTTGTTCCTTAGACACCGTGTTATGACTAAGGTGTAGTTTCGGGTTATGATAAGACATTACTTATGTTGTTCTTACTATAAGATATTCACTAATTATTGTATCTCATAGTGCATTCTTTGTCAGAGAAAGCTTAAATCGAGGAAACATAGATGGCTAGAGTTGCTAAAAAAATGTAAAATTTCTATGTTTTACCATTTGGGAAAGACAAATATGGTAATAGGTGCTTTGAGCAAGAGGTGGGCAGTATTGGGATTTTGGGTTTTTTAAGTTTTAGAGAATCATTAGTCTTGGAAATCCAGTATTTAGCCAATAGGTTGGTTAAACTTTTTATTTTAGACCTCAATAGGATTCATTATAGCATTGTGATCAAGTCTACATTGATTGACCAGATTAACCATGGAAGTTTGAGGATGGTCATTTGTAGGGAATTTTATATCAGGGGCATTCTGAGGATTGTTGATATTTGAGGACCATATTTTAATTCTAAGAGTTGCGGATGTGATTCAATTGATATTGTATGAGGCTATTATTTTATATATTGAATTCACCATAGTGCAGTCAAGATACTTAGAGATTTGAGGCAACATTACCGATGGAGTAAGATAAAGAAGGATAAGAAAAATTCATATAGTAGTGTTTGCATTGTTAGTAGGTAAAGTCAATGTATTTAAGACCTGGTGGTTTACTTCGTAGGCTAACCATTCTCTTGTTAAAGTAGAAGTTTATTACTATGGACATCATTATAGGTTTCTGACATACTTCTTTAGATATCCTACAATATAGAGTGGTTGGACCAGGTTTATGTTCATTAGATAGTCAATTTCCATAGGGTACTAGTGTTCATTAGCTCTAGTAGAGGTTCTTAATTCACCTTTTTGTAGGGATTTCCAGATGGAGTTAGGTATCCAAGTTAATCTTAGCACAATATTTCAACTGCAGTCTAAGGGCTAGTTTGAGTAAACTATTTAGGTCCTGAAAGATATAATGTGAGCTTATGTTATTGATTTTGGAAATGAGTAGGATTGGTTTATTCATTGAGTAGAATTATCTTATAATAATAATGACCAATTAAGTGTCAAGATAGCTCCATTTGAGGCATTATATGGTAGACAATTCAAATCTATGATAGGGTGGTTCGATGTTTTTGAGGCTAGGCCTTAGTATATAGATTTTCTTTTTGATTCTGTGTTAAGGTTCAAATTATTTTGAATAAGATGCAGGTAGCTCGGGGTAGGTAGAAGAGTTATGCTAACCGTAAGAGTTAGGTGTTAGTGTTTGGAGTTGGTGCACATATTTTCCTTTAACTATCAGGGTGTGATGAGGTTCAAAAAGAGAGGCAACCTCAGTACCAGATGTATAGGCCCCTTTGACGTATACAAATGATTGGAGATATAGCTTATCAGTAAGCCTAGCGTCCAACATTTTTGCTCACTCCTTTAGCCTAGCCTCTAGCATTTTTCGTCAATCCTTTATTTTTCCATGTTTCCATGCTTTGGCATTATATTCTAGTTAAATTTCACATTCTATAGTAGGATTGGGTCAATTTAGACGACTGGTTGACATTTGTAGAGGAACCAGTTTCTATTCTAGGCATAAATATCAAACAATTGCATTCTACGGAGACCATGATGGTAAAATTTCAATGGAGATGCCATCTAGTCGAGAAGACTACCTTGGAGATCATGTATGACATATTTACCCAGTAAACACACCTCTTTAAGCATTCAAGTGCTTCTTGAAATTTTTTTTAGTAGTGGATGTTGTAAAGAGACTCCAAATTACATTTCTTTTTTTATATTTTATTTAATTAGAGCTTTTCTATAGCTTCTCCAAATCATTTATGACTTGTTGGGACTTATAGTTTAGTTTCCAAGCAGTTTATTTGGCTTTTACGCTAGTTTCTCGATTTTGGAGTTGTTGAAGTTGAAAAATAGGTTTTTGGCCTAAAGTTCAAGTAAAATAACCTCAATGAAAATTCTGACAGTTTTATTAGCTCTTGAATATGTATTTTATAGTAGAGGAGACTTGGGTTTGGGTCTGATGCTTTTGGGCTTGTTTTAGGCTATTGACTGGAATTTAGTAAAATAGGAAAATAAGTGTAGGGCACATAATTTTTCAAAACATCCTTTATTAGAAACTTTATTGGTTCAATTGGTACTGGGATGCCATATCTGGGTTGATATCTTTGTTTATTTGTATGCATGAGGTTCTAAATAAATCTCAAGCACTTGATCAAAGTCCTTTGCGAATAAAAAAATTGTTAGCTTTTACAAGCCAATGTAGGAAACTTTTTATTCTTCATGTTTTCGTGCCCTTGGCCATAGTTTTGAAGGTTAAGGATTGTTGATCTTTGTGTCCACATATTGTTCATTGCATTTTCAAAGAGAGGGTTGGCTTGGATGGCCTAAGCTTCTTCTTTACATTCAAGGTTGACCAAACATGATTCTAAAGGCCTGGAATGGTTGGTCTTTGCATTTGCAACTGAGGCCACACCTTCATAAAAAAGAAAGGTTCATTAGCGGTATATAAAGTTGTCCCCTTTATCTTTCATTCATTTTCCAAGTTCAAAACCACCTTTGTTTATACAGTGAGCTCTAAAACTATTTAGGGATTGAAATTGAAGCTATGAATAATTAGGGGATTACTTAGTGATTAATTTTTTATCATTTCATTTTAAGTTCTTGGTCTTTTTCTGATTAAATTACACTATAATTTTTGGTTTAATATAGATCTTGAGGGATTATTTGGGGGCATGAATTGGTCCAATTTTTAGATTGTATAGTAAGTCCCACGTGTGATTTTTAGCTTAATTTTTTACTCTGAGTATTTATATCAAAATGGATATTGTTGGTCTCTTCTTGATGAGTAGATTATTATTTTCATAACATGGCAGTAGTTTGAGGCTTCTTGAAAGGGAAAAGTCTAGGTTTAGTTCTTAGTGAGTGTGTTCTTTGGAATCTAGGTAGGATACAGCTTACCTTCTTTTAGTGTTTGGTCAATTACTAGGCGTCTTGGTAGGCTACGACTGACCTTCCTTTAGACTTTGCTCAATTACTATATTGATGTGATAATTTATAATTATTAGTTGTGGAATTATGGCTCAAATAATCTTTTAGGTATTTATAATTCTTATCGTCAATTATTGGGCCATAGAGTAGAATTTTATCTTGAAATCCTTAGGCTCAATTATCGCTTCTCTTTTATGATGAAACTTAGCATACATATGATCCTTTGTACATAGATGACTTAGTGTAATTCCGGATAGTTACTTGCCTTAGATTGGGTTATTGACCTTTTTAGGATAATATCTTTTCCTATGTAGATGACAAAATACCTAGGTAGGTTAATTATCAAAATTGGATTGGTATACACACTATGTTGTGCTTGTTTGATTTCTTATCCTTCGTATTCAAGTATTTTGGTCAAAAAGCATATATTTCAACTAGATAAATGATATTTTGAAGAATTGGCATCCAAAAATGAAAATAGACTATTTAGTCTCGGTTTAAGTTTGAGTACTTGGTTTTACTCATGCATATTTAGTTTTGATTTGAGTTAGCACCTAATTTTACTGCATATTATATATTTAGATCAAATTCGAGTATGGCACCAAATTTTACCACTTATTATATATTTTTTCTGGTTTGAATCCAACATGCATTGTTATTAACTTCTATTTAGGAATCTAGTTTAATTCATGGCATGGATTATGGGTATGGCTACAGGAGGAGTACACGGTATGTTCATTGTATATCATGTATTACTTTCGAATTACTTGTTATTGTATTTGGTTTATACTATTTTGTATTTTTTAGAGACTGCTTAGTATATACTGAACTTGTCTAATACTCTTTATGTTTAGTGGCCATTGTACATAATTTACCAGGTCTTGGAGGACCCATTTTGTAAAATTTACTCTTTTCCCTCCCTATACACACACGTACGCACACATACACAAACACACACACACATATATATATGTATGCTCCATTTTCTTTTACTTAATAGTCAGTTTAGATATTGTTCCACCTTATTTCTCTCTGTTCCATTTGTTAGTCTGTCACTCGATGTTTTAGGATATGGTTTTGGCATACCTACTAGTGGATTATAGTAAATGTCATCATGACTTGAGTTTTTTGGTTGTGACAGAACATCAATCAAAGGATATGCACATATGTGATAGCATTGGTATCTTAACTCCAGTTTATTATTACACCTTTTACTTTATACTTATTTATGATCATCTCATTAAAGATTCAAGGACATTTCATTGTCTTATCTTTTCAAGCATTATCAAACAACAAATCTTGGCCATAAACATGTGTATAGAACCAAACCAGAGATAACAAAAAGTTATCACATACAGTTAATGAAGTCTAAACTCCAGTTATATAGGCATGCCCGTGTATATTATTTATTTATTTATTTATGTTCATCCACCAAATTACTATCCATTCTTTACTATTTTATTATTAACTTCTCTACCCTCCAGGCCTATTTCTTTACAACATATGACATATTGTTAACTAAAACTCACTTTACCCTACAACTTTAAACTTATCACTACAATTATGTAAGACCCCTTACAATTTTTTGATTATTCTATTTTTGACCTTTTCGTGTGTGTAATATTAAATTTATAACTTGAATTGTGTTTAGGGGTATTAAAAGGGTGTTTAGAAAAAGTTTTGGAACTTTTGAAAGGAGTTTGGGGTCATTTTAGGATCCCGAGGAAGTAAGGGTTGTGATAAGGCTATGTTATGGAGGTTAACCTCTACGATATCGGTGTGGCATAGAGGATAAAATCCATGATAATGGCGTGCCACACCATTATTTTAATTTTGACCATTTTTTTAACTTGGGGTGAGGGGATTTTTGTCTTTTTACCCCTTGTATGACATTTAACTAAAATAAGACTCTTTTTGTTAGTTTTCAAAAATCAAAATCATCCATTCTCTCTTAAAACTCAAAACCCTAGAACATTCAAAGGTTTCACAGTGCATTCATCATCCCAGATCCAAACTTCAATTTGACTTCAATTTCTTATGCATTTCAGTCATGTTTCTCTTCCCTAAAGATTATTTTTACATTGTCTCATAAACTGAATAAATTTTCATGTGATTTTAATTGTGGATTTTGAAATTGGGTTGAGAGTTTTTGTTTATTCCTAATTGAATTACTCATCCCATCTTTGGAATTGATTATTCATGATTTAAATGGTTTTTTTGTGGTATTGAATTAGCACATTATTTAAAGGTTTGGAATGGGGGACATGTGTTTCCTCAAATTGGATAAATTTTGGCTTGGAATTGCATGAAACTCAAGCCACTTTTTAAATTTGATTTTTTATCATGAAAAATTGCATTGTTTAACTTACTTTTGAACTCAATAATGGATAAATGGATATAAAATAGGTTTCGATGGCCTTAGTGGCCATGGTTTGGATTTTAATGGATCTTGGGAGTAAATGTGGTTTTGTGGATTGGTTTGACATATTTAATTTAACTTGCTAGCATATTGGTATGAAGATACTAAGTGGTAAATGCCTTAATGGATGACTCCTGGGTTAATGGTTTGAATTATGTTGAAGTTGTTTTAAATTGGGCTTAAAAGGGGTTGTGTAGCAGACTATAAAGGTGTAAGTCCCTAGGGGATGAACATTGGAAACCACGTTTACCAGCATTAGGGGTGTATATGATTGTGTGCTTGATATACACTTGGTATATATATGTATATATATATAGTTGGGAAGGCTAATTCTCATGGTGGATTTAGTGTCCCTCAAATTTTCCTCGGTTCGTACGGCTAACATGCACTGGGGCCCTTTCAGCTGGGGAAGCTAAACTCGTATAGCCCCTAGGTTCCTTTAGGAAGGATCAAGATACACAGTCTAAGTTAATGGTTTTAAACTATCAGGTTCATGACCATTACCCTATCCCAGCATCATATATATATGTATGTGTGTGTGTGCATGTTAATGTGTACATATGATTTTGACTGATCTTGGACATGGAATTATGATATCGTTTTCCCTGAGTTACATTCCAGTTCTTATCCTACTAACAGTCTTAGGGTACTATATCATTTTATGATGTAGTGTCAGAAGACAATTTTGTTTACCCTGTGCAGTGTTAGGATGTTGAGCACGTTCGTTGAGTTATTGTGACGTAGTGATCCTTTATCCTTTAGAAAGCCTTATCATTTTATTTTTTCTTCTTTATTGAGTAACTTTTGGATTCTTTTCATCATAGTCGAGGGCATGTCCTGACTTAGATGTTATTTTAGTAATAGAGACTTTCGTACACAAGTGTAGGTTGGTTGTTGTTTGACTCTTAGTCTTGTTTGAGTTATTTATTCATCTTCTTATTACTGTTTAATTAACTTCCACATTGTTGTTCTTATTATCATTGTGGTCTTGAGGTTACGCTAAGGGGTATCTCCCGTCCATGGTAGTCTTGAGATACCTTTTATATCTAGGCTTGGGGTTAGGCCATGACAAGCTTGGTATCAGTGCACAATTTATAGTTTTTGGGTTTCCACAAAGCCATGTCGAGTAGAGTCCTTTTAATGGGTGTGCAAAGTGCCACACTTGTATGAAGGAGGAAACAAGACATTTAGGAATGTTTTCCTTTCCTGCGTTCTATTTTGGGCTATAGAGTCAAGTGTTATGAAATTTATCAAACTCCCTCGCAGCTTAGATCATTCCTTCCCGAAGATCTGATGTCCATAGAAGCTCTGCTAGGAACTCTGTCCGACCTAAGGACAATGTGGATGGAACTTGCCCTGATTACGAAGTGCATACCTAGTCTAGGGTCCCTTCTCTTGATTGTGCCACCCCACGTGGAGTTTCAACTGTCACTCTTAGTCCTCCTTCGGCTTCCCATGCTGGTGATACTTATGATAAATCTCCTCAGGGAGACATCTTTAATAGAGAGTTCTACTGGTCTATTCATTCGCTTACTCAGTTGGTGACATGTTAGTCTCAACAGTCGGACCGTGTTGGTTTTCTTTCTCCTTTGTTTGAGGTCACTCGGTTTATCAAGTTTAGAGGTTGAATTCCTTAACCTTTATAGGTTCTAAGGTTGATTAGTATTGTAGAGGTTCGTTGATGAGATGTAGAAGATCTTTAGAGTGATTTATGGTATTAATGTAGAGGGTGTAGAGTTTGATGCTTATTAATGATATGAGAAGTGGGAGACGTTAAGGGGTGATAATGCAAAGCCTACATTATGGGAAGAGTTTTTGGGTGCCTTTCTTGATCACTTCTTTCCTCAGGAGTTTAGGAAAGCTAAGTCTGAGGAATTTGTGATACTTAAGCAGGGTAGGATGAGTGTGAAATAATATGCATTGAAATATCAACAGTTGTCCCACTATCTCCAAAGTCTATGTCTAGCTAGAAAACTAAAATGAGGAAGTTTGCTTCTAGGTTGTCCCATGACTTGATATTGGAATGTAAGAATACATTGTTAAACAATGACATGGATATTTCTAGACTTTTGGTTGATATGCAACAGGTGGAGGATGAGAAGAAGAAACAGGAAAAGATATGAGAGAGGTAGAATAAGTAGTTTAGTTATTTAGAGCAGGGTTGGGGTCAGCAGAATAGTTGGAGAGATGGTAGATAGTGGACCAAGAAGAAGAACTAGTGCAATTCTTATTCACCTTCAAGTACTCTCTATCCTAAGCTTTTGGGGGATTGTCATTTTCAAGCTAGCAGTGGTCCTAAAGCACGGGGTGCCCAGTCTTAGGCTAGTGGAGCTCATTCCGCCCCATATTATCCCCCTTGTGTACAGCTTCACCATGGATATTGTGAAGAGGGGTGAAATTAATGTTACAATTATGGTTAGTTAGGTCACATGTAGCAAGATTATCCTTCAGTCAGAGTTTCCACTAGAACTACTAAACTTTGTGTTGCCACATCTTCAGCTCCTATGCCAAAGGGCATAAATTTTGGTACCCTTATTATCTGGAATCATCTCTATTCACGTGCTACTCGCTAGGAATTCGATGCATCTCCAGATGTTGTCACTGGTATGTTACAACTCTTTTCCTATGATGTTTATTGTTTTCTTAATCCAAGATCTACCCTTTCTTAAGTGATCCATTATGTAGTTATGCATTTTGGTTTTAGTCCTTAAAGTATTTCTGACCCCTTATCTTTTTCTACTTAGCTACTACAACTCGTCACCACCATCGTCTCCATTGTGCTCATACTTGCATACTTTCTGGACTTCCTAATACTTTTGCTTAGAATGATCGCCACTATGACTCATAGTCAAGTCCTATGAGTCATAGCCAGCATCAACTTTATTCTTCTTCTCAGATTTCATACTGTTCACCCTACAACTTCAATGATGAGTCGTAGCATTACCCAATGACATATTGTCCAAGAAAATACTTCACATTTTGGAGCTTTTTTCTGCCTTTATTTCTTCTACTCAATTCCAACCTTGTTTTCCTGCACAAAAAAAAAACACAAAGCACATCACATCTAACTAAATGGACCTAAGTACTTTGATACTTTTCAGTTATAAGCATTGAAAGTGAAAGAAAACCATGGCACCTCAATACCCTTAACTTAGAACATTTTCATATCCTTAGGCAACTAACACTTAACAAACACAACACTACGATGCTTAACTAAGGGAAACCTATTATACCTATGGCAGTCAACTCAATTTCAGCTCAAAATCTCTTATCCCCTCCTATTTCCAACTTTTCAAAACAAACTCTGTTGATATATGTAGCACAGTAGTATGACACAAAGGAATCCAGCTATGGCATTACACTAGCAACAAACAATCAAACAAGTATCAAAGTTACACTACCGCACAAGCAAGCAGTTAGTAATACAACCCACGTACCCTCAGTGAAAAAAAGTCCCAATTCTCACTGTATCATCATGGAAATGCAAGGGACTATGTCACAACTCATTCTCATTAGACCAATTCCAATCAATGTGCATAGAATACCATAATCTTTCCCTTATTTTCTATACATTATTTTTTTAAGACAATCACAATAGGATCACTATAGGACTATACTCGACTTGTAATGTAGGCTTGGGGGCTGGTATGGTACGTTCAGGAACTAGTGACTCACCCTCCTTGACATTACACAAATAGTATGGATCCACTAGTCAACTATTCTTGTTTTATTCCTAAATTTTCTCCTTTACTGATTTTTTGGATTGGGTATGGTTCTCCTTTTTGGTTTTCACAAATTCTCTTTTTCTTTCTTTTTTTTTGTACTACACACCAAACCATTCTTTATTTTTATTTTATAGTACACCCTTTTACATACCCAACTTTAACTATGCACCCCTATATAGTCATCTTCAACTTATGCAATTTGCTTGCATTGAGGTGCACAGTGTTGAAGAATAGATAAGGGGAAAAATATGTTCATTAAAATCAACTTGGGAAGGTGAAAGGTGAAAACAAGAAAATAGGTCAATGTTGGCTCAAATCAAGGCTCAAGGGATACTTATTCACATTTAGATGGTTCTTTAGGCTAAGAGTAGACTAGATCAAAAAACGACCTATGATCATGTCCTAACCAAATATCCTACAACTTAGGCAAGACTAACCGATCAAGTTCTATAATAAATGCACAAACAGAACTAGGTAAGTATCTCACACACACATGGTATATAGTTATATCATCAACTACTACCTATCTAGTTCATGGAAATTTTAATCTATGACTGTTTTGTCCAAAATCCTAATGCCATAAAAATATTCACAATAGTCACACATATATTTACATCATACCGTTCACAAAATTTTTGGTGGGGTATTATTTTTCAAAACAATTAAAAACAACAAAACATATCAATGCCCTTAGGTTCTTTATTTTTCTCTTAATTAAACATAAACAAAATATAACACATAAAACAAACACAAAACCAACATAAAAATGCCAAATCTTCTAGGATAATACAGTCGATGGAAAAAGAAACATGGAGAAAAAACCTAAGCCTTGGTACACACCCACCCCACATAAAGACTATACAGTGTCCTTAGTGCATAACTATAAAGTAAAAATAAGAAATGGAAACATACCTGGATGCAGTAGGCATTAGATCATGATGTCTAAATAGAAAAGGCCCTAGACTAAGTCATACTCTTATCAATCATGGAGCCAATGGTGATTGGGACACTCTAATTAATAGTGGCACCAATGGTGGTGGGCGTTCTCGAAGGTATCTGGCTCTCAGGAAGCAGAATGGTGCTTTCACTTATATCTACTTTTGTTGAAATTGTCATCTCACCCACACGGGTACTTCCAGCTCCTACTTCTATCTTGTGGATCTAAATCAACTGGTGCTAAGATGTCTTTTGTATAGCTACTCGTGTTGTCCATACATCGTCTTTCTCTATTTTTCTCTTTCTTCTCTTTCTTAATCTCTCTACACCTTTTTACTTAGTAGTCCTCTCTTTACTTTTTGTATCAAAATATCCAACACCTCATTAACAAGAATCTTATAAATAATTACAAAAGTAGGGAACGACCTTACAGCCATGTCCTCAATAGTAGCCCGAAGTGTGACAAACTCATTATGCATGACCGCTAGGTATTGGCTTTATCTCTTACTAGTTTCTAGATAATTTTCTGCTCAAAACTATTAAACTAGGTCTGTATATCCTATATCTAATTCTTAATATCCCTCTTCACCCAAGATTACACCCTTTCATGATAATAATTACTCATCGCTTGGTACCCAATCTCTTTAGCACACTAGTGAGGAAATCCTGTGGGACCAAAGTATAGCCACCTAGAAGTGGATGAGAAGTGGATGTCTCGATGGCATAAGATGAAGGGACTATGAGAATCCTATAGAATCTGAGGAGGCATATGGCTTAGCTTGGGTAGTCTCAGTGGGTGCATCTCTACGGTTGGCAAAACATGGAGTATCAATGTCAATCTGCCCACTCACCTGGAAAGTTGTCTAAAATAGTGAAGCACCAACTTTTGCATTTGAAATTAGGTTGGAAGGATCCTAAATCATCCTTAAAATATTGGTCCAATGTACCATCAAAAAGTGATTGATCAATGGATTACTGGGACCCCCTCATCAAGGCATATCTGAGTTAACAAGCATGAGAATACTAGGTTGGTATCGTATGTGAATCTCCATAGAAAGTATCTTGGTACATCAATATCATATCCCTCTATAATACCAGGAACCAATGCATCTCTGTCGTGACATGGAGTATTATCTCCTATAGCCGATCTCAGTCGATGCCGAACCAAAGTCCACCATGCCTTAGTCACAAAACTTAGGCTGGCCTTCGTGAAATCCACAACGGGTACATCCTCATCAACTTCATCTGGTATGCTATATAAAAATCTTGTTCTAGTGTCAGGTTGTATCTATTAGAGGCCTTAATCATCAATTCAAAATGATATTTTTTAAACCTGGCCTCAAACTCTAGAATCTCAGACATCCCCATTATGCTTAACTTAGGCTCAAGGTAGAAGCCTCTTTTTGGCCTCTATGCTTGGGAAAATAGCACTATTCTAATCATATAGTTCCTGTATCTCAGGGTACCCTCATGGGGTATTAATGGGCACTGGGTTGGCTAAATCTGTTAAGTGGAATTGATTAGGGGTGGAGAAGGAATCTCCACTAAAATGCTAACACTAAACTCTCCTTTTTTATTTTCCTCATCATTCTTTGAAGACAACTAAGAACCTCTACTATCGGATCTGCTTCCAATTATAGCATCTTCCTCCCTTTCTTCACTCTACTCGAGGCCTGACTGTAACTTCTCTCTCTGTTAAGACTCAAGAGGGAAGTGTAGTGGTGTGTTAGATTATTTATTTGGGGCCTAGCAGGTGGTGGTGACTGGCTCAGATTTTCCATTTTGTCCTTAACCTTATTTCCTTAGGCTAAGCTGATCCTTGGTTCCATCGCTTTCATGATAGGATATTCCTCTATGAAATATCTATACTCATCATCAGTAGGCTCATCCCAAAGCTGCTGAGTAGTGGGATGAGCCTTCTTTATTGGGGTCTGCTTGGTGCTCTTTGGTTCCATTGTACCAGAGGGAAGAGGCATGTTAGTTAACTCTAGAAAAAGGAAAGAAAAATCTAAGAAAAATGAAGAGTTATTATTGTGCCTGGGCATGCTACGAGTTCAGCTTTGACTTAGTGAAAGAGGTTACGAGTCATCCTGACAATCATAGGGTAGCATATCATAAAAGATATTGGGTACTAGTAATCCTACGAGTTCACCCAATGAGTTTTTGGGTCACCCAATGACTCATCAGGTGACTCGTAGTCTAACCAGAAGAAAATATATCGGGACCTATCAGTGCCCAGTCACTACGAGTCTGCCTATGATTTTTCAGGTTAGATAATGACTCTTAGGGTGAGTTATAGTCTGACCAGGGACTTTCACTTTTATTCATCTCATATTACCAGTAGCTGTGAGTCGCTCAATGGCTTGTTAGGTGACCCTATGAGTCGTTACGAGACTCATCGCGATTGTTTTAATAGATCTACTGAGGATAGTCCCTTACCACTCATTTTCCAATGGGTACTCAGACTTCTCCCTTTAATTCCACACACATATATTGAATCATAGATCATTGCAACCTTCAAGTTCTCCTCCGTTATCATCAATTCTTAAGAATTCAAGAACCCTTACACTTAATTTATATTTGGGCATTTTGGAAACAAAAAATCCTAAGAAAATCGTCGTAATTACACATCTATGAACATCAAATTTTAAACAAGATTAGTATACTTGCTTCATAATAGAGAGATTTACTCAGATTTCATAATTAATATTTAACCTTGTTCTTTAGATGAAAATCTAAACCCTTTATCAGAATTAGGAAAACTTGATTAAGGGAATCTTAAGATAATTGGGAGTATTATTAAAGTGGGAGAACTGGTTATGGAATGTGGAAGGAGTTTAGGCATTAAAAAGGAAAGGGAATCATTTTGGAATTTAATTCCCTTTTTACTTTTCATAATCAGATTGGATCGACCTTTTGGTTCTATGATTTTTTTATTATGACGATGCCTTAGACAATGACTCATAATCAATGGCTATGGGTCATTGTCTACCGCCATTTAGTATTTAATCTTACTTGGGTCTCCAATCATAAAGACTCAAGGTGATGAGTTGTTGTCACTTACAATGACTCGTTCTTAGATACATCAAGAATCCAAAGAAATCTTACCTGAATGAGTTCACTTGGGCTCTTTTTTATGGGCCAGGTAACGAATTGTAGAAAGTCTCTATGACTCGTAGGGTCCCTCATGGGGACCTGGGAACTAGAAATTTTTTTGGTCTTTTTCTACATCTTTCAGTCTAGCACACTGAACACACAAGTTACCCTATAATGTAATAAGTACAAAACATGGGTTGCCTCCTGCGCAGTGCTTGATTTAATGTTGCGACATGACGCAGCTATGTTGGATAGTTAGACTTCCCCAATAAACCCCATGGGTTGACTTTGATACAACACCTGATATAAAGTCACGAATGTAGTGCTTAACACATTTCCTGTTGACCTTGATTGGGGCTTTTCCTTTTCATTTTAGCTCAATTTCACCTTGCAAAAATACTCTAACCATATTGAATGCTCCATACAACCTAGAATTCAATTTGCCAGGAAACAAATGATGATTTTATTTATACAATAAGACCATTTCATGGTACAACTTCATATTCTCATTATTCAAAGCATAACTCTCATAATAGTTGAGTCAAAATTAATCCAACTCATTCACCTTACTTATTCTTAGGTTCGTAGAATTTGTTCACTTGAAAATTATCTTCTTCAATGCCCATAGTTCATTATGCTCAAGTTCAACAGAAAAGTGGAATGCCCCGTACACAAGCTGATATGAGGAAGCACCTAAGGGAGTTTTAAAAGTTGTTTGAAAATCCAAAAGTGCATCGCCTAGATTTCTTGACCAATTTGTCTGGTTAGCATTCACAGTCTTTGCTAATATGGACTTGAACTCACGATTGGAGACCTCAACCTGACCACTTGTTTGTAGATGGTAAGGTGTTTCCACCTTATGTTTCACACCATATTTTCAAGCAGAACCTTGAACAGATGATTGAAAAAAATAAGACCCACCATCGCTAATAATAGCACGTGGAGTACCAAAATAAGAAAATATATTCTTTTTTAAAAATAATGAGAAACTGTGACCCTCTTTATTAGGAGGCCCAATCTCTTCCACCCATTCAGAAATGTAGTCATGTGGAACCAATATATACTTCATACCATAATAGCTCACAAACGGATGCATAAAATTAATTCTCCACGCACCAAACAACTGAAGTTCAAAAATAGGTATCATAGAGAGCTCATGCTTCTATGAAACTTTTTCTTGGGGTTGGAATTAGTTACAAGCATATGCATATTCATGTGAATCTTTAAAAATAGTCATCCAATAGTAACCACATTGCAAGATTTTATGGGTCGTTCAAATACCACCATGGTGACCGTAACTGGAGACAAGTGATGGGCTTTAACAATATGCATTATCTTGACTTTGGGATACACCTACAAATCACACCATCTGCACACACTCAAAATAAGAGCAGCTCATCCTAGAAAAACTTGTATACTTCATGCGTAAACTGCTTTCTCCGCTAAAATGACAAGTTTTTCGAAACA
The DNA here is from genome assembly GCF_002878395.1 of Capsicum annuum. NCBI lineage: Eukaryota > Viridiplantae > Streptophyta > Magnoliopsida > Solanales > Solanaceae > Capsicum > Capsicum annuum. Next base: position 167,065,022 of record NC_061121.1, read on the forward strand.
AGGTGACTTGTCAAATAATTGGGAAAAATAGCAAACCAGGGATTAAGTCTTATGATATTGGCACGAGTCGCTCAACTATAAAAGTATCATAAAAATCAGGATCATCCCCCAATTTCAGCATCACCTCTTCTTCTAGCCGGGATAAATAGTCTGCAACTTGATTTTTTATACACTTTCGATCCTTGACCTCAAAATCAAATTATTACAACAAATGTACATATCAAATTAACCTCGATTTTTTATCCTTCTTTTCCATATCAATGTTGTATAATTAATATACTCAATGACTTTGGTCGTAATTATATAGGAATGCAATTTCTCAGAAACAAACAACATAACAGGTAAATCTTTCCCAGTCACCATATAATTGTTCTATGTGGAGTTGAGTGCTTTGCTAGGATAGTATATGGGATGAAGTGTTTTTTCTTCCTTCTTTGGCCTATGATATCTCTTAAATTTATTCCAATAGAATCATACATCACCTCAAATAGAAGAGACCAGCCTGGAGATAGAATGATAGGAGCAGAAATCAACTCAACTTTAGGAACTCAAAGGCCTTGAGACAAACATCATTAAATGCAAGATTTACCTCCTTCTCTGATAACTTATGCAATGGATTTGCAATTTTAGAGAAGTCCCTAATAAACCGCCTATAGAACCCTGCATGACCAAAGAAACTCCTAATACCCTTGATAGAAATAGGTGAAGGAAATTTTTCAATTACCTTAATCGTTTCTAGGTAGACCTCTATTCCCTTCTTTGAAATCATGTGCCCTAAGACTATGTCCTCCTTCACCATATAGTAACACTTCTCCCAATTCAACACCAAATTTCACTCCTCACATCTCTAAAGTGAATTGTCTAAATGGGCCAAACCATTATCAAAAGAGTCACCCATAATTTTTCTTAAGATCATTCATAAATTCCTCTACAGTATCCTCTACCATATCAGAAAATAAGGATATCATAAAATATTGAAAGGTGGGGGAGCATAAAAAATCCAAAAGGCATTCTCTTGAACACGAACATACCATATCTTCATATGAAAGTGTCCTTCTTATGGTCATTAGGGGACATAAAAATATAATTAATCTCTGAATAACTAGTAGTAAAATAATACCATCCCTACCTGAAAGACTCTCTAACATCTGATCCATAAATGACATAGAGAAATGATTCTTCTATGTCCAAATGTTCTACTTTAGATAATCCATACAAAATTTCCATACCCTAACTGGTCTTATAGGAACAAAATCACTCTTCTCTATTGGGATCACAATGACCCCACTCTTTTCGACACACGCTAAACAAGCTCACTCCACTTATTGTCTGCAATAGGGTAAACCACACCTGCATCTAACCATTTGATGATCTCCTTCTTTACGACCTCTTGAATTAGTGGATTGAGATGATGTTGATGCAAGATTCTAGGTATACACTCCAATTCTCTCTAAATTTTATGTGTATAAATTCTGGGTGGAATCCTAGCAACATCCGCAATGGTCCAACTAATGGACCTTTTAAACTCTACAATATTGTGATTAAGGCCTCAACTTGTGTAACAACTAAATCAGCCACAATAATATCCAAAAAAGTATTGTTGGCCACAAAAATTCATAATTAAATGAGGAAGGGACTTCAATTCCAAGACTGATGGCTCCTTCGAGATGTTAGAGTCTCTTTATTCTTTAAATCCAAATCCAAATTCTTTAGAGCATAAGTGTAAGATCCTCTACTAATAAGAACAGTCAATATCTCATCATACTCATCAATGCCATCATTGTCAAAGTTTATTTTCACCATTGCAAATTCCTCTACACCAAGTCATTCCTCAATGGGTGTAATTAATGTATCTTTATTTACAATATCTATCACACACACCACTCTTATATATTTCAGCTATCGTACAAACTGACCCATATTAAAGGTAACCTATTTGTCATTGAGCCTAAATTTTATCTGTGTTATCTCCATGTGAACCAATGCCCTAACCTATTTGTCTTTGAGCCGGAATTTTTGTCTTTTCCTCCATCTTTCAGTCTAGCACAATGAACACACAAGTTACCCAATAATGTAATAAGACAAAACATGGGTTTCCTCCTGCGCAGTGCTTGATTTAATGTTGCGACATGACGTAGCTATGTTTGATAGTTAGACTTCCCCAATGAACCCCATGGGTTGAATTTAATAGAACACCTGATATAAAGTCATGAATGTAGTGCTTAACACATTTCCCGTTGACCTTGATTGGGGCTTTTCTTTTTCATTTTAGCTCAATTTTACATTGCAAAAATACTCTAACCATATTGAATTCTCCATACAACCTCTAATTCAATTTGCCAGGAAACAAATGATGCTTTGATTTATACAATAAGACTATTTCATTGTACAACTTCATATTCTCGTTGTTCAAAGCAGAACTCTCATAATAGTGGAGTCAAAATTAATCTAACTCTTTCACCTTACTTAATATCAAGTTCGTAGAATTAGTTCACTTGAAAATTATCTTCTTCAATACCCATAGTTCATTGTGCTCAAGTTCAACAGAAAAGTGGAATACCTCATACCCAAGCTGATATGACGAAGAACCTATGGGAGTTTTAAAAGTTGTTTGTAAATCCCAAAGTGCATCGCCTAGATTCCTTGACCAATTAGTCTGGTTGGCATTCACAGTCTTTGCTAATATGGACTTGAAGTCACAATTGGAGACCTCAACCTAACCACTTATTTGTAGATGGTAAGGTGTTTCCACCTTATGTTTCACACCATATTTTCAAGCAGGACCTTGAACAGATGATTGAAAAAAATAAGACCCACCATAACTAATAATAGCACGTGGAGTACCAAAATAAGAAAATATATTCTTCTTTAAAAATAATGAGAAACTGTGACCCCCTTTATTAGGAGGCCTATTCTCTTCCACCCATTTAGAAATGTGGTCAGGTGGCACCAATATATACTCCATACCATAATAGCTCACAAACGGATGCCTAAAATCAATTCTCCACACACCAAACAACTGAAGTTCAAAAATAGGTATCATAGAGAGCTCATGCTTCTACGAGACTTTTCCTTGGGGTTGGAATGGGTTACAGGCATATGTATATTCATGTGAATCTTTATAAATAGTCAACCAATAGTAACCATATTGCAAGATTTTATGGGTCGTTCAAATACCACCATGGTGATCGTAACTAGAGACAAGTGATGGGCTTCAAGAATATGTATTATCTTGACTTTGGGATACACCTACAAATCACACCATCTGTACACACTCAAAATAAGAACAGCTCATCCTAGAAAAACTTGTGTACTTTATGCATAAACTGCTTTCTCCGCTGAAATGACAAGTTTTTCAAAACAAGGTGACTTGCCAAATAATTTGAAAAAATAGCAAACCAGGGATTAAGTCTTATGATATTGGCAAGAGTTGCTAGACTATAAAAGTATCATCAATATCAAGATCATCCCCCAATTTGAGCATCACCTCTTTTTCTAGGCTGGATAAATAATCTGCAACCAGATTTTTTTATACACTTTCGATCCTTGACCTCAAAGTCAAATTGTTACAACAAAATTACCTATCAAATTAACCTCAATTTTTTATCCTTCTTTTCCATATCAATGCTGCATAATTAATATACTAAATGACTTTGGTCACAGTCATATAGGAATGCAATTTCTCCAAAACAAACACCATAACAGGTAACTCTTTCTCAGTCACCATATAATTTTTCTATGCGAAGTTGAGTGCTTTGCTAGCATAGTATCTGGGATAAAGTGTTTTTCTTCCTTCTTTGGCCTACGTTATCTCCTAAAGTCATTCCAATAGAATCATACATCACCTCAAATGGAAGAGACCAGCCTGGAGACAGAATGATAGGAGCAGAAATCAACTCTCCTTTAGGAACTCAAAGGCCTTGAGACAAGCATCATTAAATGCAAACTTTACCTCCTTCTCTGATAACTTATGCAATGGATTTGCAATTTTAGAGAAGTCCCTGATAAACCACCTATAGAACCCTGCATGACCAAAGAAACTCCTAATACCCTTGATAGAAATAGGTGAAGGAAATTTTTCAATTACCTTAATCGTTTCTAGGTCGACCTCTAGTCCCTTCTTTGAAATCATGTGCCCTAAGACTATGTCCTCTTTCACCTTATAGTAACACTTCTCCCAATTTAACACAAAATTTTACTCCTTATATCTCTAAAGTGAATTGTCCAAATGGGCCAAACCATCATCAAAAGAGTCACCCATAATTTTTCTTAAAATCATCCATAAATTCCTCTACAGTATCCTCTACCATATCAGAAAATAAGGATATCGTAAAATGTTGAAAGGTGGGGGAGCATAAAAAATCCAAAAGGCATTCTCTTAAACACGAACATACCATATCTTCATATGAAAGTGTCCTTCTTATAGTCATTAAGGGAAATAAAAATATTATTAATCCCTGAATAACTAGTAGTAAAATAATACCATCCCCTACCTGAAAGACACTCTAATATCTGATCCGTAAATGAAATAGAGAAATGATTCTTCTATGTCCAAATGTTCAACTTTAGATAATCCATACAAAATTTCCATACCCTAACTGGTCTCATAGGAACCAACTCACTCTTCTCGATCGATATCACAGTGATCCTACTCTTTTTGACACACGCTGAACAAGCTCACTCCACTTATTGTCTGCAATAGGGTAAACCACATCTGCATCTAACCATTTGATAATCTGCTTCTTTACCATCTCTTGAATTGGTGGATTGAGATAATGATGATGCTAGATACTAGGTACACACTCCAATTCTCGCTAAATTTTATGTGTATAAATTCTGGGAGAATCCTAGTAATATCCGCAATGGTCCAACTAATGGACCTTTTAAACTCTACAATATTGTGATTAAGGCCTGAACTTGTGTAACAACTAAATCAGCCACAATAATAACCGAAAAAGTATTTTTGGCCATAAAAATTCATAATTAAATGAGGAAGGGACTTCAATTCCAAGACTGATGGCTCCTTCGAGATGTCAGAGTCTCTTTATTCTTTTATCCAAATCCAAATTCTTTAGAGCATAAGTGTAAGATCCTCTACTAATAAGACAAGTCAATATCTCATCATACTCATCAATGCCATCATTGTCAAAGTTTATTTTCACCATTGCAAATTCCTCTACACCAAGTCATTCCTCAATGGGTGTAATTAATGTATCTTTATTTACAATATCTATCACACACACCACTCTTATATATTTCAGCTTTCATACAAACTGACCCATATTGAAGGTGACCTATTTGTCATTGAGCATGAATTTTATCTGCGTTATCTCCATATGAACCTATGCCCTACCCGTGTCTAGGAAAGGCCTTCATAAGAATACAAACATCAAAATCCACCTCACAATCGAGAATCATGAAATTAGTTGTCAATATAAACGAGTCTACCTTCACTAAAATGTCACACAAACCAATATGTTTGTTCACAGTCCGATCGGCCATCGATAATCTCATCGACATCGGTTTAGGTGACCCAAACCCCAATTACTTATAACCACTAGCAACATCAAATTTATATTATCTCCCAAGTCATACAATGCTTGTCCAAAATTAAAAGACCCAATAGTGTAGGGGATAGTGAAATCTTTGTGATACTCTTTCTTCTTAACCAAAAACCAAAAATAAATAACACTATAATAGTGTATTTTATCAACGGGATTAAAACTCAATGTCCACTTCTTCGTCACTAAGTCATTTATAAACGTTGAATAATCGAGCATCTTCGCCAATGCTATAATAAGAGGGATATTCATAGACAACTACTTACATATAGACGTGAATTTTTTATGTTTCCGTTCTTCTTTCTTCTTCTTCAACCTTTGAGTAAAAGAAGGAGAGGTTGTGGAATAGTCTTGAAAATTGGCTCGAATTCCTTACCTTTTTCTTTAGCAGTTTTAACTCTTTTCTCAACACTATTCAATTTCTATGATGTCTCAGTGTCAGTGACTAACTTCTTAGTTTTAGCTTTGGGTGCATCATCAAGATAAACAGTATCATTCCTTACCTCATCAACTACTAGCATAGAGGAATTAATAGTATACATATACTCCGAGTGGTAATGGCCAAACAGTGGCTGCCATTCTTAAGATTCTACATAGTATTACTCAAAAGAATGGCTGCCTGATGTTGACTCAATGCTGCTGACATCTGGGCAAATTGGTGCTCTAGATGCTTAATTGCAGTAGCATGTGATTCTATCTTTTATCTCAGTCTTGAAATATCTGCCTTAAACTACTTAAGGAAACTCTCTTGATTTTGTGAACCCTTAAACAGCATTGCGATGAGAACTTTCATCCTCAAAATAGTAACATAGTTCCCTAGTGGAACATACGCACCACTCTTTACTTTCTAGTCATCCTTTCGCCTCCAATCATCATCTCTTTCTCTGCTTCAACCTTAATACCTATCCCTATAGTAGTTCTAACATTATTTACCTTTACTCGAGTTCCATGAGTGCTAATTGGATCTTTGTCCCTTCTATCAAAAACCTATCATCTCTCTATCCAGGTACTTACTCTTATTTTTAGAGTCAGATTCATCACGTCTAGCTGACTTACCTTGCACGCACACTACATTCATCTTTTCATCATTCATAGTTGCAAAGTACTATGTGAGTAAAACAATCTTTATCCTCAGATGTGCCACCTCTTGATCCACTATCTCATTTATGTTTCTTTTCTCATTGGAAGCACTAATAGCATAAGTACCATCTCCTATTACTTCCTCATGAGTATTCCTCCCTCTTTTGGCATTAGAGACTCGATCTAAAATTTCTACAGCTCCTTTCCAGTAAAGGCTCATGAAATTTCCGTAAGTAATAGTATCAGTAACAACTTTATTGTTGGCATTTAGGGCTTAGTACAATATCTCAAGAAGATTCCACCCTAAAATTCTATAATTGGGTGCAATCATCAACTTCTACTTGAATCACAACCAGGTCTCATAAAATGCCTCTAAATGCAATTACCTGAAATTATAAATCTCATCCTTTAACTGAAAAATTCTAGAAGGATGGAAGAATCAATTCAAGATCTTTTTTTGTAACTTATTTCAAGTAGTGATAGAACAACGAGGTAGTTTCCCTAACTATAATATAATTTTTCCTATAAGAGATAAGTGGAACAACTTGAGTCTCAAAGGTTTTTGACTCACCACAGGTAAATTGTATAAGCTACAAATCCCAACAAAGTTCATGATGTATATCTTGGCATCATTAGTCGGCGGATAAGAAAATGCACCTTCCATGTTAAGAAACCAGATCATAGCGCTCGGAATGTCAAACTTCACTCCTTAGGTAAACTTAAGAGGAAAGATATTATAGGCTCAATAGTCTCAACAGACCCCAAATCTTTATATGGATTATCATATGCTATCAAGAATGAAAAAGTTGGGTGCTTGATATTTAGCTATTCCATCTCATGTTGAGTTCTACTCGACGCTCTCCTTCTTATCTCACTCTTTTCTCTTGATCTTCATAATGAGAATTAACTCCCCTCCTCAAATTCTCTTTAGCTAATAACCGAGTAATATTCTATATGTCTATTTTGGAACACCATGTAGAAGTGGCATATTTAAGAGAGCTACGTCATCATAAACCCATACTCATACTCTTCCATCTTACGATTCTGTTGTAAGGTCTGCTCCATCTTAATATCATATGGGATCAAGGTATTTCCTTGACTCCAAGTCCTGGGCATACACCTGTGTAATCCCTAAGAATAGTAGCAAAATAAAAAACAACAACTTCAACAACTCCAATCAATTAATATTTAACTGTATTCCCTGGAAACGGTGCCAGAATTTGATGTTGCCTAAGATTAAACCTCTAATAAAGTATAATGTGGTTTCTATAAAACATATAATCCAATAATGGTTAGGGTAAAACCCATGGGTAATTGGTTGAATCTTTATCAAGACTTTTCTAGGATAGCTGGAAAAGTGTAAAAAAGTAAATAAGGCAATTTTGTGAGAACAAAAATAATAGTAACAAATCCGGATCGCTTTAGGTTAAAATTTTTATGAGATAAATAATAGGACTATGTTCCCATGACTTCCTAACTCCGTAGACTTATTATGTTTCGTCGAACTATCTTAATGCCTTGCATACAGAATCCAACAAGTTATGTATCACCAACCTTCTTGCGAACACCTTTAGTAAATTTCACTCATCACCTTTTGAGTCTCAGTGTGTCGCCTTACTAATCCTTATCCTGTATCCCAGATTAACTATTACCTTTTGTGTCTTAAGTTTATTAGATAATGGTCAATATCTTTAAATTAATGTTGTGATCTTCTTTTCTTAATCTCAACCTATTTTTTGAAGTATCAAATACAGGAAAGTTCTAAATTTCTACAATTGTTAAAAAAGCAATCACACTGAAAAAGATCACAATACATGCAAGAATATTAGTTAAGAATAACTTTGCATTTACACTACTTTGTTATGTCATCAGAGTTCCCATAACTCTAGTTAGATGGTTTAGCCGCTCATATTTGCGAGAAAATCTATCGAATACATAAATAAAAGCATGTGAATAATCTTAAAATAATTGAAAAATAAAAACCAGAATCTCAAATTAATATCCACTGGTAAAATCAAGAACAATAGATACCAAGATCAAATGTCGAATCTCAAAATCAATATAGTGTTGTGAGTATAAAGAGTGCATAAACTAAATGCAAAAATATCTTAGTATTTATTGTTACAAAATAAAATCTAAAAATACTATCCAAAATGGAATAAAAAAATAAGGTCAACAGTGGTAGCACCTCAGGAAATGATTTATCTAGACTAATGACTCATTATCAGCTCCATATCCTGGATTCAATGATATTTAGTGATGAATAGTCACATCTCCCTATGAGTCATTAGCTAAACTCATTGCTTCCGTAGTGACTATTCAGATTTTAGGTCTTTTCTCTAAATGGTCAAAACAGTCATCACGACGTGTCATAGTTAGATTACATAACTCGTCACCAACATCGTCTACACTAGGCTCATCCGTTCATACTTTTAGGACATTATCATATTTTTCCTCAGAATAATTGTCCCTACAACTCATAGTAAAATACTATGAGTTGTATCCTATTTCAAATTTAATCTTCTTCACAAATTTCTTTACTTTTCACCCTACGACTTGGACGATGAGTCATAGTTTTACCCAATGACTAGTTTTCCAAGTAGATACTTCACTTTTTGGAGATTTTTTCTTTCATTATTTCTCCTAGTCACTTCCAACCTTATTCCTGCAAAATAAGAAGTATATCACATCTAACAAAATGTACCTAAGTACTTGCATACTTTATAGTTTTAAGCATCAAAAATGCCATAAAACCATGGCAGAACAGTGCTTGTGTGGGAGTGTATTATGTAGTTATTGATGGTTTGAGACATTATTTGCTAAATGTGACTGGGTGGGGTCTCATATGATGATGTTGGTATAATATTTATAAATTTGGTTGATTTTTTCTTGGTGGAATTTTTTTAAGTTGGGATTTATGTGGGATCAATGACATAACACTGCATATCTTACTCTACTTTTGCATGTAGTATATTGGATCAGGAATGGTTAGCTTAGTGAGTGGATTTTTATCTTATGTGCTTGAGTACTGGTCGGATAGTTGAAATTATCATTCTGGTTTGGTTGTATGAATTATATACTTATATCATATATACATTCATGAGTCATGGGTACCACTGTGGAAATACTAGTTTTTCTGACATAATTGTGAAATCTTTAAAAAGCCTCTACCGAAGATCATGACCGAAGAGGAATTATGGATATTGGATGTGTATTGGTACTGGTTATTGGATTGTGTATAGGTTTTGGAATCCCCCATAGGACCTACCTCAGGAGTAATGCTCGGTAGGTGTATACGGATGTTGTGTGACAACATCAAACTTATCACACAACAATCATCATTATTTGCATTGCATATTATACTTTATTCACCATCTGTGTTGTACTTCTGTGTTTGATTTATTGTATATCGATCAGTGATTCTTTTATGTACATGTACTTGATATATGTACTAATATTTAGAACTTTTAGTGGTGATAGTGTGGGATACTATTCGGAATATTTTCTGATTGTAGGTGACATGCCCATGTTGTGTATTTTACATACTTTATTTTCTACTTTTCTCATTCACCTATGATACCTAATGAGTACAAGTAGACCGTACTTACCACTTATATGCCCTTTCGATGCAGATTTAAGTACAAATGCACTACACGACAACTAATTTTTGGGTGACAATTGGATACTTTCGATGTAATGGCCGCTCTATATTTCCAGAGTCAATCTCTTACCCCATATTATCTAGTTTATATCTTGGTTTTATTCAAAGACAAACTTTTGTTCCTTTTTGGATTATCGATTGTATTTTCAGACTTCGAGTTGTATGTAAATTGTTCTTAAATTATGACACCAGGTTTTAGGATGATTTATGGTATAATTGCTTTGTATGTGTCTGCTATTATTGTATATGTGTGGTTCAACTTTATTCTAGAAGCTTTGCCTTGGGATTTTGGTGTTGTTTTCTCCTTCTAGATCAGTTTGGGTGATTGGCTTATTTATCAAGGCTCTCCATCACAAGTGCCACCATGACCTTTTATTTTTAGGTAATGACAATCTACCACTCGAACCCTGCAAAGTTGTCTGCACTGGTTTACCATGGTAAGCATGAGAACCTCCAGAATCTCTACCTCGAGGGACGTGTATACAAAACTTGGAAATAGTCGTAAAGCCCTAATCCAAGTGATCAAACTCGTCTCTCATCTAATACCTCAAATTGTATAGCACAAACCTATCTAAAAAGGACTAACCAAACTGATCCTAGGTCACCTTTGGTGAACCAAGGGGTTCTTCAACTAACAAGTGACCTCCATCAATTAGTTGATACAACTCTCAACTGGTATTTAGTGTAAGCAACTCTATGCGACTTTAGTGATCAAGGGTTATGCAACTGATGTGGTCTATCACACAAGCAAGTGCACTTGATCGTACATGTAATATAGTTACTTAAAGAATTAGATATCAAGCCCATGAGGACTACTTGATTAGTAATGTACCTTTACTTCGGTTTCGACAATAATGTATTTAAATGTTTTAGAGTATCAAGATGATTGTGATAATTCAATGGTAAATCTACTAATTAATTCAATAACAAAGTGTGACAATAGCAACATAAGCGAGCTTGTGAACAACATGAGATATAATTCCAAGGTTGAGGCACTCTTAACAATCTTATAAATCTCCATCCTTATCATAGTCATGTTAATTATTGGGTTATTAATTCACAATGTTTAGATTACGATTAGTCTCTCGATCCTCTAATATTCTACCTAGATGGATATTACAAAGTGAACCAAATAAGGCTTCTAGGTATATCTATGTCCTAGCCGCTAATTCAAATCCTTTATTGTATAAAAGAATAAGAACTTGCACATTAAATTCTTCGATCTATCCTAATGATTCTTTTCCCAAATTCATAAAGGATTATAGATGTATTTTAATAGTGTCCATTCATCAAAATAGTTAGTACAGGAGAATAAGAATAACCTATATGATAAATCAACATTAAACCTCTCTAAGAATATCAAAGTATAATCATGTTCTTGGCCTCAACCCCAGAACAAGGGTGTTTAGAAAATCATGTTTTAAATAAACATCAAAGAAATATAATTAATCTTACCCAAAATCAATATCTGAAGATGAAGAGTTCAAAGAACCCTAAGAAAAGTGTTGCAATTGTTTCGACCTTTGTTGTATGTCTGCCAAAATTGTTTCTTTTATAGTAGGACAAGTTTTACTGAGTATTAGCCTTTGTCGTGCCACCGAAAACAATATATGGACTAGGGTCCATGCCGTAGTGGTAAACGCAGAAACTAGGGCCCGTACCATGGGGATATCATGGGCCCTCATAGAAATGTAACTTGAAAAATAATTCAACCTCCAGGACACGGGGTATCAGAAAGGCTTACATGAAATTTCCATCGAATCTAAATCCCTTTGTACGATGTAGACCCCATCTAAGGGACTAGGGTCCATGATGTGGAGCTCATTGCTTTCTTTCTTTCTAGCTCATTGTATCTTTCTTTGCTTATGTCTTTAGTTCCATCCGTTCTGAGCTCAATCCCAGTATCCTCATGCAAATCAAATCACTCCTAATGTTTCCATTCATCATTAGCTTCTCGTCAATGCTTCCAATTACGTCCAATTTCATCACAATTTAGCCTTGCATCAACTAATCATATCCATTAAATAAGGAATGCAATTATAGCTCAGACACAATAGTAATAACATATTTTTGCTCATAGAATAAATCCTATTATGGGTAATTCTTAGTATTTGAACATATAAATACACCCAAGATCATCACTCCCACCCTTAGAACCTTGTTCATCCTCGAATAATGCCAGGCAATCACTACACCCAGTTAGACTTCACACCATAATCTAGAAAGGACCCTTGTGCTAGGCACACATAAGCCAGTTATGACTTTTTAGTTGAAACGGGTCAATTCAATTTTGAAAACACTGAACTACTCTTTTCAAACGTCCTAGCCTCAAAAGTGAACTTCCAGATTGTTGGAAAACTTATGAAAGTTGTTCAATGAACAATACTATAAGTCACCTGAATATCATCTTCATTCATCCTCACAATAAGAAAATTACCCATAGTCGCTCACATCTTGTAATGTATAATCAGAATGGGTATATCAAAAATAAATTTGCTCACTGTCATAAAGAATTCCTACATGATATATGATGAACCATAAGCTTTCCCTTAGTGTACTAATCCACTAATAGTCGAATGTTAGGTTTAATGATCAACTAGGTCTTTTATGGTTGTAATGTAAGCTAAGGGACAGGTAGGAACTATTTGGGAAAATAATGGCTAATCTCCCTGAGCACTTTAGTACATCACATGAACATTAAAAACACCTAATTGACAACCAATTCTTTTAATTAACTATCTTCCCTTATTCTATTGCTTCAGCCCTATCTTCTTAAACTCATTGACACATGCTATGGTTGAAGTGTCTTTTACTCATATCTTATTAAATTTTGAACTCCCTTAATTCCTTCTACTCCACACTCTCAACCACTGCACCTATCAATTTTCAAACCCAATGGCCATTATCTAAGGGCTACAATTTCACCCTTTTCCTTACTTGAATTTCTACTCCCTTGACTAGATTAAATTTCAACTTAAGTGCTTAGGAGCTTTGGATTAAATTAAGGTCAACAAAAGAAGGGGTTCACACTACATATGAAGCTGCCAAAGAAAATAGGCTATAGGATCAACAAGGCTAACTAAAAATATGACAAGGGAAGGTAAAAGTGATAAAAAATAGGGCTATCAAAAAAATAACTACATCATTTCCTAAATCGAACACCCTTTATTTTACTTTGTAAACACACCAGGCAAGTTATAGACATCAGTATGCATGTAGAAGAACTAGAAAATCTCACTCACACAGGTGCACGCTAGATCAAGTAGGATCCCTATAGACTCTTGATCTAGTAATTGCAGAAATTCAAAATTAAAACAACAAGAAGAAAGTCACACTATTAAGATTAGGTGTCCAAAAGTAGCATACTTCTTTTTAAATCTGACATGCTTCTATTACAAGTCAAATATTTTTCATTTCATGTAAACACATTGCCCCACACAATGACTATGAACTACCCATAGAAAATATCATCAATAATAACTATTTCAAACCGAATAGTTAGAATGTCTATCAAAATTAACATCATAGACATAATAATATCCAAATATAAATATGCAAAAAGATAAAACAAAAACAAAGCAAATGAAGGTACGAGGAATGAGAACCACTACCCCATACTTAAAATAAAGAACTATACTAGTGCTTACAAATAATACCAAGTAATAAGGTGGTGTAACATCTCCCTAAACATGCATCATCCATGTAATCACTGGTCTCTGGACTAAGGACCTCTGCCCTTAATCTAGATCATCTGCTTCCTCCTCTTCATCTAACTCTATGTCAGAATAATGCATCCTCATCTCCTCATCAATGGATATATGATCATCCATAGGCTCTAAAATCTTTGGTCCAATTTGTAACATAGTAGTAGCATGGTGACCAAGAGGTTAATCCATCTCAACAACATAAATCTCCTCAGGTGTTGCTATTCTACCTCTCTCTCCTAGTTGGATCATCTGCAGCTCATACATTTAGGTTGTAATCTCATCATTCTGAGTCCGACTCTCGAGCATAATCAGTATCATCCCATAAACCATAGTTATACCCTTAGTCCTGGATACATCAACAAAATTAATGTCCAGTATTGTCTTATAGTTAAGTGCCTCCTCCTAAAATCCATGGTTCCTAAAAAATTTAGTCAACAAACCACCAAATCTATGCGTGTTTCCCTGATAGCACGCCTTCTTCATAGAAGAGAAGATCACAGCACCTATATTGATATTAGTGTTATCACACATCAAACCATAAATAAGGTATCCCTTATCCCTCTTCACATCAGTTATATGTTTTTCCTGAATCAGGAAATGGTAGATAATCTTTCCCTATATGCAGGCCTCCAAATTTATTTAGGCATAGGGGAGTGTGAGGTGGAGGTTTCTTTCTTAGTGATGAGTCCATCAAGTGGCAAAATCGTTTCCACATAACAAATGTATGATGTCTTTATCGGATGGTGTGATGTTTAGCTACTTTATTTATTCTACATCTACCTCCTCTGCACCTAAAAGAACATTTAAATCATGACCCATAAAAGTCACCACCTGACCTATGATCTTTACCTCTGAGTTTGAATTCTTGGGGTCCTAGTTAGCATAGAATTCCCTAGAGAGGTGTAGGTTGCACTCCGTGGTTTTCTCGATCAAGAAATTCATGTGCAGCTATTCTAGTTATCAGACCATGTTGGGATACTCTCGTAGTAGGCTCTCCCGATTGATGAATTGGTTCAGAGGATATTTTGTATTATTGTTCTTGGCGTACCATTTCTTTGCTTCTTTAACAACCTATCTATCCCCATATCTCCTAGTTTGTCCTTCTGGGATTGTAGGAGGTCTAGGCACTCTACCAGTTGGTTTACTTCTCTTTCGCGAGGGCTTAGATAGCCCAGCAATATCATTTCACTTTTGTTTTCATCTAGACATTGTACCTTTTATTTGAAACATTCAGCAAAATAAGTTAGGCATGACACCTAATTAGACTAGCAAACACTAAGTGTAAAAAAGTGTTGAGGACACCCCTCACTTAGTTACTAGCATTGGTGTATCATTGTATGAATGAGGGTACTTAGACTTTCCCGATTCAACCTAGAAATATCAAGTACACAGCACCCCAATAACCAAATTGAACCACTTTTATATTTATCTACTCACACTTCAAGCAAACATCAATCTAGCAAACACACAATTCAACAAATGCAACAACATAAAATCAGTTGTTTTGTTCTACTCATCACTACCTTGTGAGTTTAATTAACCCATAGAGGTCAGCCTCATATATGATATACTCAATTTCACTCCATCAAAGAAAGAATCAAGGGCTATATTTCTTTATTTCAATACATTCTCCCAAAATTAATAAATTTAAACAAGTTCATGTACAATTGCAACCATCAGTTTAGTCCTGTAAGCATGCATATAACAAAAATGTAGCAACCACTAAGTGTAGGCAGATTTGTGAACCACTCCACACTTAGTTGCTATCATGGGAGTATAACTTAAAAAATCAAGGTACTCAGACTTCCCTTCTTCCAACTCACATCTCTTACTCTATTTCAGTGCCAATACACAAACAAAACCTTTACCACACTGGTTCGATTATGCATGACATGCGAAAGTGCATTTTACCACTCAAGCCACATGTCATTAGTCTAGTTCGACAACTACAAATAAGTAGAGCACATAAAGTATGACAATATCCATTAACAAAAAAAATGCTCAATTTACTCGACATCATAACACTAAGTATTAAGAATGACAAGCATTTACCCATTTACGCACAATAATGATATCACCAATTCATCTAAGTTAAGAAGATGTATATCAGTTGTGAGAACTTACGTGAGTCCTTTTTTAAGGAGAGAGTAGAAAGAGCTTCCTTTTACATACAAGCTTCTCACTTTTAGAAGGACAAAGAGAATTTTGGGTATGGAGGTGCGGTGCAAAGTAGGATTAGAAGTGGAAAAGAAGTGGGAAATAAAAGAGTATTTTAATTGGAATGTTGAGTCAAGGGGATTGGGTCAGTTAAAACCCAAATTTATAATGCCTCCATGGCGCGGGGCTTTGCCTATGTGATACCTACTGTGATGTTGTAACGCCCCGATTCCCATTAACCAGAATGCCATAAAGTGCTCGTGACCCCGAGGGACCACTAGCTAACCCTTCACTGATATCCGTATCTGTTCACTGTATAATATAATATGATAAATGCAGAAACTGGCTAAATCTGGCCATAAGGTTCAAACATCTAAATATACAGTACTGAAAACTAAATGTCAATACATCTGTCTGAAAAGCCTCTACACTGTCTGAACTGTGGAGTTGAAGGGACAATTCCCCAACTAACTCCGTCTCACTGAAATAGAATATCCTTGGATGATGAGGACTCACTGCTGCACCCACTACTACAAGATCTGACAGCTAAATATACTCTGAATCTCGCTCTTCTGAACCTATGGTGGGGAAAGCACCATAGCGTGAATATGTCAGTACAAAGAATGTACCGAGTATGCAAAGATAGGGGAAGGTAAAATATAAGGCTTATGCATAAACATAACAATCTGAATAATATGTATTTGATGGAATAAACATATATAGAAACTCTGCAGTTACAAATTTTGAAACATGTCTGATCAACAATACACACATGGATGCATAAAGTACAACTGAAATCATCATGACACCGAATGTTACATTTTGAACACTGACAGCTAAAAATAATAATACTGACAATAAGATACTGAGTATCTGAAGCTACTAGAGCTGACATCTGTACTTAGCCATACTGAGAAATCGAATAACTAATATTACTGATATTTGATATTCAAATTTACCAACTCTAGAACACTGAACAACTGAATCTGAGATCAACCCTCATCTAGCAGGAAGTCTCTAGAATACTGAACAACTGAATTTGAGATCAACCCTCATATAGCAGGAAGTCTCTAGAACACTCAACAACTGAATCTGAGATCAACCCTCATCTAGCAGGAAGTCTCTATGTTCAACGATAATGATAATAGGTAAATAAGTTTGAGAGTAATCCTCATCTTATAAGAAGTCTCTCTACTCAATAATAATGATAGCAATACTGGGAGGCTTGCATCTGATAGCCTCAACTTCTGCACATTAACTGAGTTCTTTTCTGAGACTGTTACTGAAACTGTGGGAGTGATCATTTAACCGATATGCCCCACTTACCACAAGTGGGATCCAACTAGGACCCCAGCTGGAAGGGTGTCAATACTGTGCCACCAGTAAAGACAACTGTATAGGACCCTCTACTATCAGGACCTCAAACGAGAATGGTAGGACCCTCTACTCGCAGGACAACCACCTCATCTAACCCTCTACTCGCAGGATAGATGTCTCAACCTACGCTGGCAACGTAGTTCTGGAGCATAAGGATTGCTAGCAGAAATCAAACCCTCTACTCACAGGAATGTTCCCATCCTTAGCTCGCTCGGTACTGAATCCTACTCCCAACTGAAAGACATTTAACCGGTTCTTAACTTTACTCAACTAAACTGAATCTGTTCTCACATTATGATACTTTATCAATATGATAGATTTCTCTTGATTCTGTTCTCTGACGGAGTATTTCTAATTGCCACTTACTTTTAAGAAAGGCTTACTATCTCACAAAATGTATAGAGGTCTGTAACAGAGTAAATTGATATGTAAGATTTCAGAGCTTCATGGCCTGATTATTTGATAAAGAATGATTTCCGAGATTACTGAGTTTTCCCCAAGTTTTGAAACTAATCGGGAGTTCATTGTTCATCGCTCGATTGAGATTACCGTGAAACTGACCCGGCTCTAGACCAGCAGACTATTTCAGGCATACGTACCCCCAGCAAACAATAGCATAAAGTAACACAAGATAGATAACTCATACACAAAATGCCCATAAAATCATACGCAACGCATAATTGAGGACTTCACACTTAGCAAATCAAATAGCCTCATTTCTCCATATAAGTATCCAATCGAACACGTGGGGAGCATGCTTTTGGTCCACATCAAATACTACACACAAACATTATAGTTACCTCAACAATTCATCATGGCATGCCATCATACACCCACAACGCACCACAAATTCAAGGAAATCAACTATCCATAGGAACAAAGCATGAATTTATCTTTTAAGACCTAATGAACCACAATGCATAGTTTCCTATTCTCTTAAATATTTTGTCAAACATATGGTAGACATAAGTTAAGCATATGGATGTGGCATGAAATTATAATTTGGATAACAAACATGTCAAATACTTAAATTCTTCTTCACATAGGCATTTTAGCAATTATCTTACATGCACCATTTAGGGCATACGTTTAATGGTCAATTTCATGCACCACAACACCATCATCCTTCAACTATAACATCCACATTTCTCAATTCACAATCCAACTCACATTTAGAAAATATTTAACATATCAGTCAATAGTAGGGATATATAATTCCAAATAACAATTATCAAGTCATAACAAGGAAATAATGGAATAATAGTATAAATCAAGGCTTAACAATTTAAATCATCATACATTCAAAATCAATTAATTTTGGATCTATTATATTATAAAAATAAAATCTATAGTCTCCTTGGTATTTTCACAAACACCTTACAAGCACTTCTTAGGCATAAGTGGATTCATCAAGATTACAAGTATTCAGTCACCCATTTCATATATTTATACATCACACACCAGCATAGTTTCCACAAACATATAAAGATCCCTTCTTAGATTTCATCAACTTCAACAACATAATCACCAACCATCACACAAATACTACACACATATACTTCAACCAACACACATAATCATCCCACACATATATCTCAACCATCATGTGAATATTACACACATACACAATGAAAATTTAGAAAGTATAATCATATATATATATATGTACACATGTATCTTGAGCCTTTGAAAAAGGATTTGTGGGATCTATGGATGAAAGAAGCCCATAGATAAACACTTACATACCTTAGATTTCGTGGCCAGAAGAGATTGATGGAAGGAATTCTTGAATCAAAGCCTCTAATTAATTTCTTCCAATTCAAAACCCTAACCCTAACTTGACATATATATATATATATATATATATGCATATAAGAGAAATGAGAGGAAAATAATACAAGTTCTCAGCTGAATGAGATATTTATAGAGGTTTAAAAGAGTGGTAAAAGACAAAAATGCCCCTAAGAAACAAATAAAACCTGAATCTGTCCTTCAGTGATCTATCCGATAGGCTGAAGTAAATTGGCCATAACTTTTTACTTCAATGTCCAAATTGGATGAAACCAATTTTATTGGAAAGGAGGCTCTCAGGGATTTTCGTTGATATATAGCAGCTCACACAATTCATTATGTACCAGGATTTATGATCGTTTGAAGTTGACCAAAAAAATTGCCTGGCTGCAGTATTTTTTTTCCTGCATATTTTACTGTTCACAGTTCGATCGGAATGGTCGTAGTTCGATTGGAATGGTCATAACTCATCACTCGAGTGCCCGTTTTGGGTGATCCATATATCGTTGAAAATCTTATTGGATGCTCAACGAAATGGAGGGTCGAAATCCAAGAAATGACACATAAAAAAATTATACATCATTCTCGAAGATAGGATCCAATACATTTATGCACAAATTTCGATGAAAAATTTTCTGGGGTATTACAGATGCGGGACCATCGTGGATGCTCTCTATAATTTATGTAATGTAGTATTCCCCTTGGAATGATGTGTACCTTATCATGGAGACTAAGGTCCATGATGCCTAGATATTGTGGAAGGCCACTGTTTTGTGTACTTGGGGGAATTTGATCCCCTATTTTCTCACCTTACCTTTTCATGAAGTTATACATCTTTTATGTTCCTGATAACTTCCCAAAACATGAAATTCACTCACTTGTACTTATCACCTTTTCCCATGAGTTTCCTCATACCTGCACTATCAACAAAAACAACAAAAATATGTAAGTAAAAGTGGGTTGCCTCCCAGCCTGCCCCTTAGTTTTGGTTGTGGCTTAAAAAATCTTCTTGTATTTTAAATTTCTTTCATCTCTTTTTTCCCGTTTCAAAGAAAAATGAAATAAACTAAACTATTACATTTCAATCGTGGGTTACCTCTAATGCAGTGCCTTATTTTACGTCGTGGCATGACCCAACTCAATTTTATTCTTCATTAAAGGTTATGGACATCTTGTGTTGATCCCCATGATTCACCAAATAATGCTTGACTCTCAATCCATTCATCATGAATATTTTGCATTTGTCCTTACTCCATAGTTCAACAGCCCGATGAAAGGTCATTCTCACTACTTCGATTAGTCCAAACCACTTGGAACTTAGCTTGCCTAGAAACAACTTCAATCTAGAATTAAACAACAACACCTTTTGACTAGGCTCAAACACTTTATTCATAATCTGCTTGTCATGCCATCTTTTCATTTTCTCCTTGTATAACTTCACACTCTCATATGATTGTAAGCGAAGCTCAAAGCTCAGCCAACTATAATATTCTCTTATTTCCTAAAATATCCGAATCAAGATTCAACTTTCTCACAGCCTAATATTCCTTATGCTCAATATCTACTAGTAGGTGACAAGCTTTGACATACACCAAGTGATAAAGAGAGGTAACAATAGGCATTTGATAGGCTATCTTATATGCCCAAAATGATTCATCGAGCTTAGCCGGCCAATTCTTATGTTCTCTATTGACCATCTTCTGTAAAATATGATTAATCTCTATATTAGACACCACCATGTAACCACTAGCCTGTAGGTGATATGCTCTAGATACCTTATGTCTAACCTCATATTTAGACAACAAATTCTTGAACTAATTATTTATGAATTCTGTTCCCCCATCACTAATGATTTCTTGAGGGGTGCCAAAGTGAGAGAAGATATGTTTCTTGATGAATTTAATCACTACTCTTGCAATATTTGGGGTTAGAGATTTAGATTCTACCCACTTTGACACATAATCAAAAGCCACTAGAATATACAACCTACCCTCAGATAGGGGAAGTGGCGCCACAAAGTCTATACCCCATAGTCTAAGATCTCTAAATATAGAATATTTTTTAAGGGCATCTCATGCTGTCTTGATATCATTCACATTCTCTAGCATTGGTCACAAGCTCTAACATAATCCAAAGAATCTTTAAATAGTGTGGGCTAGAAAAAAATAGACTGCAGAACTTTTTGAGATGTCCTTTCTCAACCATGATGACCTTCAAAAGGGGTTGAATGACAACTTTCAAGAACCTTTTTATATTTATCTTCTGCAACACATCTTCTCATTATCCTATTTGTACCCTATTTTAATAGAAATAGATCATCCCATACATACACACGAGAATTGCATAACAACGGCTTCTAGAGGATAAATACTAGCTACTAACAAGTTTACTATATTAGCAAACCATGGAACTTCAGCTACATCCAGTACAAATAATTGCTCATTCAAAAACTCTTCTTGAATACAGAGTGCATCATCGGCAATATGATCATAAATCTCAAGCCACAATAGATGATTCACCATTTGATTTTCATCTCCTTTTCTATCTAGAACTTCTAAATCAAGTTCTTGGAGTAAAAGAATCCACCTAATCAACCTTGGCTTTGTGTCTTTTTTATTGAATAGATACCAGATGGTTACATGGTCAGTATGAACAATTACCTTTGTATCCACCAAGTATGCTTTGAATTTATGAAATACATATACAAGTGTTGGCATTTATTTCTCCATGACTGTATAATTTACCTTGGCTGCATCTAATATTTTACTTGCATAGTAAATAGAGTGAAATACATTATCTTTATGCTTCCCTAATACTGCTCCAACAACCATATCACTAGCATCACACATCAGCTCAAATGGTAATGCCCAATCAAGACGAATTAGGATGGGTGCTTCTGTCGATTTTCTCTTTAAACAATCAAATGCTTTCTAACATTCATCCCTAAAACCGAATTGACCTCTTTCTCCCACAGCTTGCAAATTGGATATTCTCAAGAAGTCTTTGATAAAGTGTTTGTAAAATCCTACATGGCCAAGAAAGCTTCTAACACCTTTCACTAACACTTGATATGGGAGCATTTAAATGATCTCCATCTTAGCTCTATCTACCTCAAGTCCTCTATGTGACACCTTATGAGCAAGGATGATACCTTTCTTGACAAAAACTAGAACTTCTCCTAATTTAATAGAAGGTTTGTTTCTTCACAGCGTGCCAAGATGCTGTCTAAGTTCTAAAAGTACATATCAAATGAATTAACAAAAAATAAAAAGTTGTCCATAAATACCTCAAAAATGTCTTCCATCATATCATAGAAGATAGACATCATGCATCTATGAAAATTCACTAGTTCATTACAAAGACCGCAGGGCAGGGGTCTTAATGCATAATTGCCATAAGGACAGGTGAAGGTGGTCTTCTCTTGATCTTTATGTGATATGGCTAGCTGGTTATATCCTGAATACCCAACTAGAAAGTAGTAATATTCTTGCCCTACCAATTTGTCCAATATCTAACCAATAAACTGAATGGGGTAGTGATCTTTCCTCGTGGCATCATTCAATTTCCTATAGTCTATGCAGATCCTCCACCCAGTTACTCTATGAGTTAGAATCAACTCATTATCTTTATTAGTCATAACGGTCATCCTTTCTTTAATTGGAACATAATGCATAGGGCTGTCCTATTTACTATCGAATATGGGATATACTATCCCAGTATTAAGCCACTTAATGACTTCTTTTCTGACCACTTCTTTCATCACAAAATTCTTTCTTCGCTAGTGTTGTACACTTTATTTGTATCCCTCTTCCATATATATTTTGTGCATACAAAAAATTGGATTCATTCTTATGATATCTGATATTTGCAATTCGATTGCTTTCTTCCTTCTCTTAAATATTATTAATGCCTCTCTCATTTATATATCAAACAAACCTACATACAAAATCACAGGTAAAATAACATCCTGACCAAGGAAAGCATATTGAATAACCTTAAGCTCTAGCTTTGGTACTTTATTAATAGAAGACTTTGGAGAGGAATTATTTGGTTTATTCAATGGCTCAAATTCAGTAATTCTTGAGTCAATGACTGCCAAATCCATAATTTGTACCATTTTGAGTGCCTCAACATCACTATAAAGATCATAACCTATCAATGCTCGCTCAAGTGGGCCATTAGAAAATAGAAGGTGGATCTCAGACTCAAGGTCTATAACTATAATAGTAGACGATTCTTTATACATTAAAGGCATCTTCATTGCCTTATACATGTCAAAGACCTCAACCTTATCATGAGCTCTTATGGTAATTTACCCTTCACCTACATCAACCAGTGATCTCCTAGTCACTAAGAAGATATATCCAAAAATAAATAGGATGGCCGAATTAGCATCAAAATCATGAATAATGAAATCCACTTTGAAAATAAGCAATCCTACTAGCACCAATACATCTTCAATGATCCCATCGGGCCTACCAAGGGACCTATCGACTAACTATAAAATAATTATAATGGGTCTGGGACTGCCTAGACCCATTCATCTGAACCAGGATGTGGGCATGAGATTTATGCTTGCACCTAAATACCATAGGCCCCGATCACTGATGGATTGTTCGATGGTGATCTGCAGAGTGAAACTTCCTGGCTCTTTTATCTTTGTTGGCAATTTATTCTAAATCCTAGATGTGAAATCCTCAGTAAGTGCTACTGTAGTATATTTAGTCAAGCGGTTATTGTTTTCTATAATGTCCGTCATATGCTACATATAATTTGGAACACTCTGCAAAATATTAATGAGAGGGAGATTAATATAAACCTATTCCAAAGTCTTAATAAAATTCTTATAAAAAGTATCATCTTGGTGTTTTCAAATTTTATAAGAATGGTGGAGGTGTAGTTTCTTTCTCCACTTTGGTTTCTTTATTTTCAGCTTTTTTTCCACTATATTCTCTTTATCCTTTTCACTATCGCCATCAGTAACCTGGTGATTCACCTTCTTAGGTTCTAACTCCTTCAGTTGCAGACCTCTCTGAGTAGTAACCACATTCACCCGAGGATGTGGACTTACCTCCCAGTATAGGGTCTAATTCTTAGAAGTAATCCTTCCATTCCAGAACTACGTAGCTAGCATAAATTGAAACATCAAACCTGCCAGACGAGAGTTGATGAGGTGTTTTAACTATCATTTGAGGGTTTCACCATTCTCATTAGCGTACCTACTAGATGAGGGTATTTGTTTAGTTGTTTTTACCCGTGGCATGGTATTGGGACCTTTCCAACTGGGTTACAGGTTGGACCCTAAAATCTATTCAGAAAAGGGATATGTCAGTTAGATGATTACCTCCTACAATATCAGTTTCAGATTCAGTCTTAGATTAGAACTCAGTATAGTTCTACAGACTTCAGGACTGTCAGATACAGTCATCTAGATAATCAGTAATAGGTATCAGTAAACTAAGATATCAGTAAATTAGTATTCAAACTCAGTATCTGATATTATCATAATTTCAGTTACAGTCTACGTATTCATATATGCACTCTTATACAGTCATATCCACGTTATTTAGTTAGAATTGTTCATGCATCATAAACCCATGCATTTCAGCCTACCTCACTAAGCATACCAGTACATTCAAAGTACTGACGCATACTTTTTGTGCTATGATGTCTTATATCATAGGTTCAGATGCACGACTCCCAAAGCACCCTCAGTAGTACAAGTTCTCAACAGATAGCGTAGTGTTGATTTCTCATATTTCAAGGACATAATTATTCTTAACATTTCAGTTATTTTAGCAGTTAGAGTTAGTTGGGGACTTGTCCCATGAACTCCATATTTCAAACAGTTTAGAGGATTATCAGATTAGAGTTTTTTCAGATAGTTGTTTTCCAGCATTTATTTTTCTGTATACATTATTTTTTTCAGATATGAACCTTATAGCAGTTTCTGCATTTACCTTCTTATTTTGTTAGTACAGTGTCTTTATTATTCAGTGCTCACAATAAGTACCAGTCATGGGTTAGCTAGTGGTCCTTTGGATTGTTAGCACCATGTAGCGTCCGAGGTATAGACTCGGGGTGTTATAAACCTAATATTGGTGGATTATAATATTAAGTAGGGAGCTAGCTCTAGTATAATCAGGACGCCTAATCCATAATATGAACAACTATAAAATGGTATAACAATAATAAAGCTTATTATAATAAAGATAAAAGGTGCTCAAATTCATACTTACAACATCAGGTACCAATCCTAACCTAGCCTACCATAAAATATACAATAATATCTAAACAATGACATTACCAAACCCTCATAATCTCAAAAGGTACATACAATCATTTGGCAACTATTAAACATATCATATAACTATCTGTCCTCTCATAAGATGGATATATTCAAGTGCCAAATAATTATACTGGTGATACACAGTGCATAGGAATGAATAAATGCAATATGAATATAATACCTACATACCACCTGAGAGCCATATTGTTCAAAATATGTACACCTCCTTCAACTTTCTGGCTAAAATGGTAGGAACTATGGGGTATACCACATTTCAATAGGTGGTTCTTAGCTAGAGTGACCCACATAAGACTCGAGATATCTGTATATACTAACTATTCCAAAATCAGGAGTTTCAATAATCCACCACCACCAATCCACTTTGTCCAGTACTGAAGGAATGTATGAGCATAAAAAGCTCTTGAAATCAAATTGATACTAAATAAGTAGAAATCTATGAATGAATTCAATTCTTGAGATCATATTAAGGACTAAAATTGTAGAATAATGTATAAAATGTCAAAATCTCCCTTAACCAAAATGAGTATATAGTGACTAAGAGTGGATCAATAATTGACCATAATCTGCCACGATCTGAGTTTCAAAAATAGTATATTTATTTTAATAGGTTATAAATCAATAGTAAAGGTGGTACTTCTTCCATTTAAGAACAAATAATTTTAAAACGGAAAAAGTGAGAATAAACCACTTATTGGAATAAACTAGTAAGACAAAGTTTTTGGTTGGAATCGTCACTAAAATAAATGTGAGAATATGAATAATGCATGCATATGATTTGTAGTATTCAAACAACAAAAATGTAAATTCTTAAGTTTCTAAAAATTAAACCACTAATCTTTCAAGGCATAGAGCACTAACCTAGTATCCAATTGGTCGCAACTAAGTCCTCAATCCAAAGAATATAATATACAGAGTGAAAAAGATATAAATATCAAATTAAGAAAACTAAGGTAAATAAGAGCATCAAGCTATTGGGAGGGTCAAATTGAAGAATATCACCCAAATCACTAAGTATTTTAATAATCTTACACTAAGTGTCCCTAATGCCAACCTAAGGTCAAACAAGTATAAAGTAAAGCTTAACATAATCCTATAGCTATAATGGTTATTCTTGGCTAAGGATTAATTACAATTCTATTCTAAAATCTCCTAAACTAGTCTAATTAAGATACAACTAGCTATAAACCTATTCTATAACCCTCAACTAGCATGCAATCTATAAAATACATATGTCATAGTGAAGAATAGATTGTAGCTTGCCTAATTTCCAAACTACAGTCTTAAACAAACCACAAATTGCTCATCTACACTTTTTTATTTCTAAATATCATTGCACCAACAAATTCATAATCTACAAGTTATATGAGTAATATGAGACCCAAAATACAATATAAACACAGGCCTAAAAAATGGGTAAAAATTAGGCCCATGGAACCCTCATACGAAATATAGAAATTGAATTAGTTATTAGGTCACTTGAAGGATAGGAAATACACTCTTTTAAATTAAGCACAATTGGAGTCTCGATTGGGGATCTAACCAGTCCTAAAATCTAAGGAAATAAGAATGAAAATTAAGAATTAATTAAAAATAGGCCAAAAAGTTTGATGAAACTGATGGAAACTAATAGCCTTAATGCCCTCTACTTATTCCCAACTCTAATTTAAGATAATGTCACTAAATTTGAGCTTCCATAAGAGAAGTTATAGGTTATAAACTTAGAACAATGGGTGGAATTTTTGAAAAATAAAATAGAGGAAATAATCAATGATAGACTCTTTAGTGGCTAAATAAGTTTTAAAGAGGAGAGGTGGGTGCTAAAGTAACCTAGCCACAGTTGGCCAACCACTACTAAAGCAGTCTCTAGGCCTCTAACGTTGTTGCACCAACAACACAAGCATTAGAAAATTTTCCAAGTTTAAATAAAGACTGATCGGGTACTCTTAGTTCATTTGGAAGCCCATACATGTAAACGAACTATATTTCCCTAACAAATTCAACATTTCATACTTATTGAAATCATTCAATTTTCCATCAGAGATTGTTTTGATAAAAAGTAGGCCCCATACCTACTATATCATTTTCACCAAATTCTATCTAATAGCACAAAATATGTTTGGAATCCTCGAGACTTGTACCAAAGGTACCCCTAGTCTAAAATCCACCTTTTGAAGCTAACAAAATAATCAAAATTATTGTCCGAGACTATTTACCTAAAGTTTTGGTCGAAGATCATTTTCTCAACTTTGGAATCTCTAAAAAGGGAAATGAACTTACAATCCAAATAAATTTCCATAAATCTAAAATTCCAGTTCCAATAATTTATAAATTACTTGTAGCCTCTATGAAAATGCATAAATATGCATCTCTAATAATTTGGCCATATTAATTTTTTGCCAACACAAGGAAATAGTCATTGTAACCTTTTTAATATGCATGTCAACCTAAAACATTAGAATTATTTTACATTTTAACAAGTCCAAATTAAGAAAATGGATATAGGGGAGTCGTATATCCAACCCAACCAATTTTGGATTAGAGCCAATCTATAGGCATGTATATTCAAAACATCCCCAAACTTGCTCCGCGGAAAGAAATATTAAAAAGTAATATAATAATATAGGAATTTCTATTAGTTATACTTTTATATGCTATAATGCCATTTTATCTTTACCTAAAAGACTTTACCTTTAATCTCTTAAGTATATGTGTTCTGACGAATAAAAGTGTGAAGCTCATCTTAAAACACATTAGAGTTTTGAGCTGATAACATGTTTTAAAATTAATCTACAAGAGTTAGTATAAATGAAATAAGAAATCAAGAATAATAATAAGAGATAATAGATGAGAGATTTTTATATTTCCTCCAAGTATCAAGAAAAGTATTTTCAAGTCTCAATACAAATCTTTATGCTTCTATTTATTGTATTACATAGATACATATGAAATATTTTTATAAATATGACATTAACCATAAAGGTTATGCAAGAGGTCAAAGGGTGTATGTAACGCCCCAAAAATGGTCCCGAGACATCAAACAGTGCTTAGGACCACAAGGGATCCCAAGAAAACTCTTCTACTGGCATAACTCATAAGCAAATAAATAAAATACATAAATCTTATCAAAATAAGTAAAAGATAACTATTTTCTGAATCTGATCAATACAAAACTAAATTAAAATGTTTACAACTATGCTTTAACAAAACAATACTAGAATAAAATACATTAACTCTACTAACTGTCTATGAAACCTCTACTAGTATTGACTATATATAGTCAGTACATGACCCCCAGCTATGCCAACTCAATACGACTGAATAAAAAAAGTATAATAATACTCAAACTATATGACTGAATCGAGCCCTTAAATCAAGAGGACTCATCACCTGCTGACTAAAAACTGTAAATTCTCTAAATATGGTATGTGTGCTTCAACTAAACTGATACCAATATTATGAGACAATGTAGCACATAGACATATATTTGGATCAGTACTTTGAGGATTTACTGAGTATATGGGGGTGAATGCATAAGTAAAAATATCGTCTCATTATCATAATTTGTAAAACAATGCATGCTAAATGTAAATGACTCATATAAGCTGGAATATCTGAAATACTAAAAATAAATCATGAGAAGAAAGTCATGCTTTATAAATCTAGTAAGTCATAACATTTAGTTTTAAAAGTTGTACTTGTATCCTTTCTTTAGATCATGTTGTCTAAGTGTAGAAAGGACTCACTCTTAAATTTGAGATCTGGAAGCTGAAAATTATAGCTAATGTCTTTCTATAAAGCATAGTCTGAATAAATTCATGAGTCTTTACACATAGTTTTCTAAAAAATTTTATGTTATTCTTTTCTATGAGAGAAAATACTTTATCTTAAGGGAATTCTTTCAAAGCTTTTCTTTACTAATAGGGAAAATACTTTAAAACTATTCTAAAAATCTTTACTGGTAGGGACTTAGGAACTTTGAAAGGTTCTTCTAACCAACATAAATCATGTGAGCATTCATGGAGTCCCATGTCTTGCCAACATTAGGTTGAGATATTCTACCCCTGTCATTGAAATAGAACTTCTTATCTTAAGTGATCATAATCTTAGTCATCCGCATAGAAGTGGGAATAATCTTAATGCTATGGTGGCACGTAGTTTTGGGGCATGAAACCTTGATAACATACCCATCTTGGTTCTAAATACTACTCCCATTCTTATGCTTAGGATCATAGGAAAATCCACTTCCAAGTAGCATAAAGGTCTACAAGAAAACCAATTGTGCTCTTTCTTTTCTTTAAATCTCAAGTCATATGAACAATGTTGATTCTTTATCTTAGCTTAGTACCAAAAGGTCAAATCTTTTTCAAAAATCTGAGAATAATCTTTTCATGGGGTGCGCATAGCACAAACAATCTTGAAATAGCAATCTTTAATTAGGTCTTAATGACTGATGCATCAAACTCATGTTAAAATATCATAATATTCATGCTTGGTAATGTAAACATTGATAAATTAATTCAAAATTTAGAAACCTCTACAATATGCATGAAAATATGAACATAATCATGTAATTCAACTTCTAAATCACTGAAAATCTTATAAGCTTGTAAATAACAATAATGGGTATAGACTGTAACTTGAATTTCATGGAAAATCATATAAAATTTTAGTAAAATTGGAATTAAAATAAGTTTTTGGACATAAGGACAAAAGGATTGTCTTTGTTCATAACCCCACATACCTTGATTAAAGATTAGATGAAGAAACTTGATCTATTAATTCCTATTTGAGTTCTTGAAAATGAGTTCTTGATTATCTTGCCTTGGGAATCCTCAAGTTAGAGCTTTCTTGGAGAATCTATGGAGGATTTTTTATTTCTTAGAGATGAACCTTTGGAGCTTTAGGGCTTTGCTTTGAGAGAGAATGGATGAAATTAGGCATAAAGTGCTTAGAAAAGGCTTAAATCTTATGTTTGGACGGATTGGGGGCTTGAGAATTGACCAAAATTCCCTCTTTAAACTTATGGATGGAACTGAAAATATAATATTTTTATGATTTAATAGTCCACCACGATGCGCCACTATTGCGGTGGCTCACTGAAAAAGGACGAACGAGAACTGGACATTCTCCGTGATGCACCACTCTCCCGCACTCCTCAAATGATCAATGAGGTAATGGGGTCACTACCTCTACATAACTGCCTTGGTTGATACTATATTTGTAGCTCTTCCTTATACACCACATAAAATTCCCACACTAGTGTAGGACTGTATATACAGGGCGCTCTGGTCATCCACTCAAAACTATACTACCTAAATCAATCTTCAAATCTTGGAAACCCTATCATCTCTATCATAGTCAATCTCTTCTCAAGGTACAGACTTCGTTTGGTTCTCCCTATCATGGACTACATACCGGGGTACCCCCATTATTTAATACTGGGCACCGAATTAGATAAGATGTCCAAGAGTAGGTGCTGCATATCAATATGTGGAACATCAACTTCTTCTTTAGCACTACTAGTACTTTTGAACTCTCTTTCTTAGATCTTGATTCAACATCATCTTTTGCCTCTAAAGGTAGAGGTGAGTATGGAGGGCAGGTACTTAGGTTTTTCATCTTTGGTCCTTGCAAAGGTGTGTTTTCCGGGATGACCACTTTCTTAAGCCCATAGTTATTTTGCCTATCGGGTCTGCCTGTCCCTTTTATTTGATATTCAATGCGGTCACCGCTACTGCTGGATGACTCTATGAATTCAGAAATAGAAGATAATGCCTTTTTGTTTCCTTTCTTAGACAGTTGTTTCGAAGATGATGCACCTTTGGGAGGTATGGTACCTTAATATACACATACATTAGCAACTAAGTAAGTAAAAAAAAGTAATATTAAGAAAATAAATGATAGTGGGAATGTTCTATTTAGGGTATGACTAGGGTAAAAGTCATATCGACTGGGTATGACTAGTATGACCAAGTCGTGTGATACTCATTGTGGACTTGGACATTCACTGATCTGCTATGAGTCCTCCTTACTAGTCATAAGACAAGGGTACAACTCATTACCAATACTCATAAGCAGGCCAAAAACAAAACTCTAAAATATGACCTCTTCCCAGGTCAGTACGACGTGTGTTTGAGTCATAAAAGTTAGGTACAATTCATATAAGCAAGTCGTACCCATAGAAGAATCTACACTTAGTTGGACTTCAATGTTGTCAGTGGTTACGAGTCTCTTTACGACTTATTACTTGTGGGTAAGATTTGTAAGGTGTCTTATATACACTGCAACATAGAAGTTTAACTTCAAAATTGACTCCAATTCAAAATTTTCAAACTACCTCTACTTTAAACAACATTTCTCCCCTATATAAGTCAAAAATACTCATTTTAAGATTGAAATTTTAGGTTCAACTATAACTTCCTTTTTCTATTCAAATCATAAGAACTAGGGTTTATATTTTTGACACACAAATTATTCAACGCAAATAAACATCACATTTCAACTTACTAACAACTTCAACTTGAAATGTAGTACATTTAATTTCAAGAAGATTTGCTTGGTTTGTTTTGAATGTAGGGTTCTTGAGTTTTCCTATTTCTTCCCCAAATTCATGCTTAATTTAAGCAATGTGAGAGAACTTGAGTAAGTTGGTATGTGATTCAAAGTGAAATCATGTTTTGGGAGTTCAAAAATCAACATAAAATAGAGGTATCATGGTTAAGAATTTTTTTTAGATTTTGGGTAACCGTATCGGGTGCCCTGTTTTCTTTTAAATTAAGTGTTGGGACAAGTTGACCCACGACCCTCAACCAGGTAATCTCGAGTACGATCATGTGTACAACTAGTACCCAGGATTAAATGTTTTTTCCTACACTCATAACGACCTGAAACCATACCTAAGCTCTAGAGTTGATACAACTCAATGTGATGGGTTATACCTTAATAGCATGACTCATTCTGAGATTCATAAAAACTCCAAAAACTTTGACCTGCATCTTCATATCCTCCCTGGTCCTTACTACTCTTAGTCACGAATCATATAATTAAGATATGACTCGTGAAGAGCCTGTAGAAATTTTCCTTGAAAGCCATTCTCTAGACCTAGTACGACTCCAGGGTACGAGTCATACGCTGGGTAGGAGTGATGTGGTCCTATCGTAAGTTGGACAGTGTTATTTGGTAGGATGGTTTTGATCACTGGAATGTTCACGACTTAGGGGTATGAGTCATAAAAATTGGTACAATTCATATTGGTGACTCGTATGGTGGGCAGTGTTTGATCCTCCAGGCAATTCATTCTGCCAGTTATACAGATCATGGGTATGGATCGTATGTTGATTTTATGACTCGGTTGGATGAGTCGTATGTTTGATAGCATCTGATCCAAAGGTTAAGGACTTGGTATGACTAGTGGAAACTAATCGTAAGAAAGGGTATGACTCATAAGAGGGTCAGTCGTATCCCTATGATGGGTTTTTAAGGGACTTAAGTAGGGGTATTCTGGATATTTCCCTACTTACCCTAATTATGATCCATGGATTCTAATACACTTAGGAGGTTATTTACCCTATTATTATATTCATAAATACTTAGAAAACAATTTTAAAACACATCATAATTCTCTGAAGAGCTTTTGGGGCAAGAAAGCTAGGGTTTTAGCTTAGGGCTTACTTTAGGGCTTGCTTTGGTGATTTTCATCCATCATCTTTCTCGATGTAAGGCATGTCTGTTCCCTACATATTATTTCTAAAAATATGTATTTTATGGATGTTTTCATGGTTTCAATGTTGCAAGGTTTATGGTTTTCAACTATTAATTAGGGGTTCTATCTATAATGTCTTGGTTATAGTTTTCTATGGTTCAACTATGGTTTTGTATGCACTAATTATGGTTTAGGGAAATTGGATTACATGGTAATGGTTTAATGGTATTTTGAATTGGTTTTGGTTATATTACTCCCCCAATTTTTTGATAAAATACTTATAAGGATATGTTCATTACATTGACTTCTTTAAATAGAACTCTTGCTTATTTTCGCTTATATATGAAACTATAAATGGTTTAAATGTCTTACAAATGTTATAGGATAATTTGTTATGATTTTGAAGAACATGAAAGTCTCCCATAGGTTAATATGGTGAACGAAAAGGGCACTTGAGAGTCTCCCTAACCTAAATGGTTTGACTGTGGATCAATCTTACTATTGTAGTTGATAAGATGATACCACTAATAATTGGCCTTCGTAATGAATGCTAATTGGAATTTTTGGACATAGTTTTAACTTGGGCATTAATGGCAAGATGTATAACTAAGCCGTGGAAGGTGGAGGTTCTAGGGGGACCAAAACTAGAAACTCATATTTGCTAATATGAAGGGTCTTCAATGACCACATGTGAGTGTCATGTTTTATATTGAAGGGATGTACTAGTCATCCATTGAAAATTTCTTGGTCGTGCGGCTACACACACTAAGAATCTTTCAGCAGGGGGAGATGAACCTATACGGCCCATGTGTGTGGTTAAACGGAAAGGTTCCTTAGGCCAGGTAAAGGTTTAAAATTCATGGTAAACTCGAACTGTCTTTCCTAGTATATATATATATGTTTGGTTGTATGCATCATGGATTGCTTTACTTGGTTATTTAAATGACATTACTTTATCCTTATCCTGAGATACATGCTAATGGCCATTCGCTAACTCGTCTACTAGCAGTTGTATACCCATGCTATGCCAGAACTAGCCGTTCGACTCCTCCTACGTAGTGATTCACTTGGGAATAGCTTTTGGATTTAAGTGGTGAGCTTTCATCTTTCTGAAAGGATCCATTTCATGATATGGACATTTTTAGATATTTTGCTTATGTTTTTTATATTTGTTTTGGCCATGGTTGGGAGCATGTGCCAATTGGATATTTGTATTCTTTTTTATAGAGGCTTTGTGGTACTTCTGGGGGTTGGCATGGGTGGGATCGATATTGGTATCGTCCTTATCATTGGCATTAGTGTTGGGGCAGATATTATTAGATGATATTATTGGTTGTTCCATCATAGTATATTTTGGGTTTGATTATCGTATTATGTTTTGATATTCTCTATAGTTTGGTATGGCATAGATGGAAGGTTTAGTTTAGGTAGACTCAGTTGGGTCGGTCATGGTTGTGACCCTATCTAAGAGTCTTCATGAGAGAATTTACACAATCTTGTTATATATTCCAAATTCAGGTCATCTAAGGTTGTGAAAGGTGGTTGGGTTGGTTAAGGAGCGATCTTCGATCCTAGTTAGACTTGGGATGCCCATTACGTCTAGGCCTTGCTTTGGATTATGACAAGTTGGTATCAGATCCAGGTCGGTCAACTGAGATTCCATAAAGTCATGTTAAGTAGAGTGTCTTTTAAGGGTGTGAAGAGTGCCACACTCATAAGATAGAGGTTGGGAGACATTTAGAAGTGTTTCACTTTTTTTAAATTCTCGGTCTTAGAATCTTCTCTAATCCTTGGTTTTTTGTCTTTCTGATCATGCCTCCAAGATCTGGAAAATAAGGAAATTCTTTTATCCCATCTGGGGATAATAATGAAGGGGTACCTCCTACATCTGGAGTATATCTTTGATCTTATGGTCCTATTCCCAATTGTGCAGGAGTTCCTCCTATTCCTTCTACTGCTCCTTAGGTCCGTTAGGGTAATGGGATGAATGTGGAGTTTTATCAATCTATTCATGTTATTGCTTAGATGGTCATTGCTTAGGCTGAGAGGGGGCGGCTAGTGTTTTGTCTGCTGAGGAAACAAGGGTTGGTTAGTTTATGAAGATGGGTCCTCCTACTATGGAAGTGAAAATGGAGGAATACCCATAGGGATTCTTGGATGAACTAGAGATGATATTTCGGGTTATATAGGCTTTTAATATGGAGGGAGTTAGCTTTGGGGCTTAACAGCTCAAAGATATTGCTAATCAGTGGTGTGAGGAGTTGGAAAGAGATAAGGGTGATATGGAAGAGGAAGGGTTGTGGGAGTCCTTTTCTATTGCCTTCATGGATTTTTTCTTTTCTCAAGAGTTGAGGGAAGCTAAGATGGAGGACTTTGTGAACCTTAGGCAAGGTATGATGTCTGTGAGGGAATATGCCTTGAAGTATCATCAGTTGTTATGGTATGCTCCTGATTTGGTGGCGGATATGAGGTCGAGGATGAGGAATTTTGCTTCCGAGTTGAATAGAGACTTTATTTTGGAGAGTAAGACTGCTTTTCTCATTAGGGATATGGACATCTCTAGGTTGACAGTTCATATGTAACAGGTTGAGGATGAGAAAAGAAAGCTGCCAAAATTTGGGGATAGGCAGGGAAAATAGGGTAGGTCTGATCATAGAGGTGCATAGTCTTAGGGTGGTAGAGATTGTGGCAAGTGGAAGGAAAAGAAGTGGG
This sequence comes from Capsicum annuum, assembly GCF_002878395.1. Taxonomy (NCBI): domain Eukaryota; kingdom Viridiplantae; phylum Streptophyta; class Magnoliopsida; order Solanales; family Solanaceae; genus Capsicum; species Capsicum annuum. The sequence continues at coordinate 167,101,080 of NC_061121.1, forward strand.
GGAGTTGTAGTCCCTTCTCCGCTGCCAGTGCTCCTTACCTACAGCAGTCTGGCGACAAGCGTCACCAGGGCGGTGACAATTATCGAGATCAGGTTGCCCAATCTCAAGCGACTGGAGTCAGTCTATTTTTTTATGCTCTCCTTATTAATTCTATGGTTATCCTCATTGGGGATTCTATGAGGAAGGGAGAGATAAGTGCTTTATGTATGTTTAGATAGGCCATCAGCTCAAGGATTGTCTAGCTAATAAGGTTGCGATAGGGGCAAATAAGATTCCGGTGGCATCATCTTCTGCTCCTACACCTAGTGGTGGGGCATCTGCTTTTGTTACTGCTCTTGGTTATAGTATTGGTCAGAACAGGTTGTATGCTTTGACGTCCTGACCGTAATTCAAGGCAACACTTGATGTTTTTACTGGTATGTTACAGCTATTTTCTCGTAACGTATATTGTTTTCTTGATCTAGGATCTACTCTTTCTTATGTGAATCCTTATATAGCTGTGTCTTTTGGTTTTGATTTGAAAATTTTCTTAGATCCTTTTTCTATTTTTACCCCGGTAGGAGACTCAGTTATTGCTGAACGGGTCTATAAGGGGTGGTATCTATTTGTGATAGGCAAACCTTAGTAGATCTATTTGAGTTAAGGACGGTGGATTTTGATGTGACTTTAGGTATGGACTGGTTGTTATACGTCTTTAGATTGTCGGACTCGTAAGGTCATCTTTAGGTTCCCTGGTAAGCCAAAAATAGAATGGGAGGGTTATTTATTAGCTCCAAGGGGGAGAATTATTTCTTATCTTAGATCTCGAAGTTTAATCTCTAAGGGGTGTCTTTATCACTTGGTCCGGGTTAAAGATTCCAACTCGGAAGGTGTCACGACGCGAGTCAGGACCCTGGCCGCGATGAGCATCCTGAACCATATAGACTCAGGAGTCACTTTCTATCTGGTACTCATGAACACCATTCATAACAATACAGAAAAAAATGTGGAATACCACAAACGGAATCATGGACATAATCTGAGTTATGTTTAACAATACAGAAGTAAGTCAATAATATCTAGACAATATCTATTTCAGTCTACAAATCTCGATTACATACAAAACTATCAAAATATTTGAAACTGGGACAAGGCCCCCAGTATACCTAAAACAAAGTAAATAACAAGTATCTGGAAAGAAACAGTCCTTCCGGAATAAAGATTGCTCACCAACTACACACTTCTGTCTGAATAACTCTAGGGCTTAGCAGGACCTATAGACTGAACCTCAGATCCTGAAATTAGGGGGCAATACAATTGTACTAGTATGCAGAACAATCCAAAATAATAGATTTATATATATAAAAAATAAATGAGAGCAGGTCATGAAACATCATGCATTATATAGTTTAAAATGCATGGGCAAATCTTTGATAATCATAAAACATTCTTGTCAATGCAATTCAATTCTTTCTATTACTTCTAAGTTAAGTGGTACACCCTACAATTCTATGACCCTATGGGATATATGAAGTCTGCCCTTGACTCGGCGGCCAAGGCCCCAACCCAAGTTTACCACAAGAGTTGGAGTTCTAATTCTGATATGCCATAGGGCACTAGGCCAGCGTATAATCCCTCTTGGGGATATAATAACATGTATCGGCAAAACACGGTTAAGGGAAATGAGTTATCTGAACTCGTGGATTCTTCGGGCAACCACCTAACATCTCTTAATCCTATTTTTATCCTTTTCTAAGCATGCCACTTTCTAAAATCAAATTATGAAAATCTGAATGAAATCTTACTTATGTTCTATTTTGAGTCTGTTATGGCATTATCTATTTTGGTATCATCATAACAAGACTTGCAAGTCATATATCTAAGCCACACAATATCATGTTATAGTCTTCTCTTTCAAAACATTATTTTCAGACCACCAAACTAGTCAAACAATATAAGAGGATATGAACAGTGAAATTCATGAAAACAGAGTCAAACATCCTCAATTCAATTTAGAAACACATGATGGTCAAGTATCTTGCAAAAAATCATGCAATTCTCTTTAAATCATCACTTTCATTTATGTAATTAAGAAAGATTCCTTCTTTTCAAGTCATCATCAAAACCAAGACAACAAATAATAGTAAAGACATTTATATCATGATTCTCAATATGCAATCGAATAATTCATAACGAGAGAGGAAGTATAAATCTCCATGCTCTCAAACCAAGTTTCAACACTCAAACCACATACATATATACTAACAAAATAAATTTTAAGGAAAGGCCTCAATACCAAAACAAAATTATCAGAAAGGTTTCATAATGCATAATTACAATTGTAAATCAAAACCCATTAGTAAATTCATAATTTCTAACATTTAAACATGATTAAGAAAATTTCACCATGCCCATGTAGTTTAGGAAAAATCCCAAGTACCTTAAGTAGTTTAATTTTATAATTGAAACTCCAATCTTGACGCTCTTCTTGAATTCTTGAACATAGAAAATAGGCTCTAGATCTTTGGAAGAAAGGTTAGAGTTCTTTTGTTCTTGATAATTTTGAGTAAATATAGACATAATCTGTCCTAAAAACATTTTAATCCTCAGATAATATGGTTAGGAATTGTAGGGAAAAAGATGAGACTGCCCTCGGACTTACAATTTGTTGAACTAATCGCATCTTTGAGGCTTACCGCGATGCGGTAATTGTGTCATCGCGATACCCACCGCGATGCGGTGAAATCATGGTGACTTACTAGTTCGTGACAATTGTTTCTTTGGGGTTCACAGCGATGCGGTGCAATTGTGGTGACCAACTAGAATTGGACAAACATTGATTTGGCCACTACCACAACATGATGTCCTTCGCATCGCTGTTCTCACCATGACGCAGCCCAATCGCGGTGAGCCACTTGAAAAAAAATCCAAACAAAATTTTAGACGCTCATCAAGACTCAATCAATGGGGAGGATTTTGGAACATGTACGGGTAGGAATGATGGTCTACATTCTATCCGGAAATGTGGGTTGTTACATTATCCCCCCTTGGGATCATTCATCCCCAAATGATGACTTGGGACATAACAAGCACAATTGTAAGAATTAAATGAAGGAAAAGGAGTAGTGTAGAATTTTTACCTTCTAAATCTCTATCCATGGCCATGAAAAGAGTTGGGTACCTCACACGCATAACATCTTTTGACTCCCAAGTAGCCTCGTTTTCTTTTTGATTTCTCCATATCACCTTGACCGAAGCTATTTTCTTAATCCTCAATTTTTGAACTTGGCGATCCAAGATTGTAATAGGTTATTCCTCATATGACAAGGATTTCTTCACATTAATCTCCTCTACAGGCAACACTAGGGAATGATCTCCAATGCACTTCTTTAACATGGACACATAAAATATGGGATGAATGGAACCTTGACTTATGGGCAAATCTAACTCATAAGCAATCCCACCTATCCTTCTCACAATCTGATATGGTCCTATATAGTGAGGACTCAGCTTTCCTTTCTTCCCAAATCGTATGACTCCTTTCACAGAGGAGACCTTTAAAAACACCCAATCACCAATCTCAAATTCCAGCTCCCTCCTTCTAACATCGGCGTAGGATTTCTGACGACTCTGATCTGTCTTAAGTGTTCTCTAATGATTTTCACCTTGTCCATTTCCTGATGAACAAGATAAGGCCCAAACAACTACGTCTCACCCACTTTCTCACCCACTTTATACCACCCAATTGGTGATCTACATCTTCTCCCATAAAGTACTTTAAAAGGAGCCATCTTAATACTGGTATGGTAGCTATTATTGTAGGCGAACTCTATCAATGGAAAATGATCTACCCAACTACCCTTGAAGTCAATTATATAGGCCCTCAATATATTCTTTAGGGTCTGAATGGTGCGTTCATCTTGTCCATCGGTCTAAGAGTGGAATGCAGTACTCAGGTTCACTTAGGTACCTAAACCCCTCTAAAAAGATCTCCAAAACTATGAAGAGAATTACGTACCTCGATCGAATATAATGGATACAAGTGCCCCGTGCAAGAAAAATATTTCCTCAATGTATAGCTTGGCATAATCATCTCTCGAATAGTTAGTCCTCACAGGTGGAAAGTGAGCTACCTTCGTCATCCGTTCCACAATTACCCAAACAGAATCATATTGGTTTTGGGACCTTGGAAGTCCCGTGATGAAGTTTATATTGACCATCTCCCACCTCCACATAGGAAAAGCTATCTCTTGGGAAGTACCACCTAGTCTCAGATGTTCCACTCTAACTTGTTGGCAATTCAAACACTTGGAAACAAAATCAACAACATCACGCTTCATATTATTCCACCAATATATAGCTTTAATATCATGGTACATTTTAGTAGATCCTAGGTGAACAACATACCTCGAAGTGTTAGCCTTATCGAGGATCCTCTCTCGCAAACCATCCACATTCGGTACACACAGCCCGCCCTGGTACATCAAATACCATCACTGGCAATTTCAAAATACATCACCTTCTGTTGACCCACATCTTTCTTAATTTGCATCAAGATGTGATCCTTGGTCTGCTTCTCCTTAACTTCCACACATAGGGAAGATTTAGCTATTTCATGCACAACTACTCCCCCATCTTCGGAATCCAGAAGCCGCACCCCTAAATTTGTAAGGCGGTGAATATCTTTCACCATCTCCCTCTTTCCTTCAACAACATAAGAAAGACTGCCTATAGGTAATTTTCTGAGGGCGTCGGCCACAACACTTGACTTGCCCGAATAATAGTGCAAGCTCATGTCATAATCCTTTAACAGTTCTAATGAATGGCTCTGTCTGAGATTCAGTTCTTTCTATAAGAAAACATACTATAAACTTTTGTGGTCAGTAAATATATCAATATGTACCCCATACAGATAATGCTACCAAATTTTAAGTGCAAGCACCATAGCCTCTAACTCCAATTTATGGGTGGGGTAATTTTGCTTATGCACCTTTAACTGTATAGATGTATAAGCGACCACCATGCCATGTTACATAACTACACACTCAAGTCCCACTCAGGACTTATAACAGTATACCACAAGAATCTTTCTTCCTTCTGAAAGAGTCAAAATAGGTGTTGTAGTCAACTTGTCTTTCAACTTCTTAAAACTACTCTCACAAGAGTCAGACCACACAAATTTCACCTTTTTCTATGTCAACCTGGTAAGTGGAGCAGCTATGGAAGAAAAAATCTCTACAAACATTCTGTAATACCCCACCAAACTCAAGAAGCTCCAAATATTGATTGGAGTCATGGGTCTAGGACATTTTATCACTACCTTAATCTTTTGAGGATCAATATTAATTCCCTCACTAGGCACAATATGCCCCAAGAACACAATAGCACTTAGTCAAAATTCATACTTGGAAAATTTTTCATACGACATATGATCTTTAAGGGTCTGAAGAATAATTCGGAGGTGATTGGCATGATACTCCTCACTCTTAGAATAAATCAAAATGCCGTCAATGAAAACTATGACAAAAAGATCTAGAAATTGACGGAACACCTTATTCATTAAGTCCATGAAGGCTGCAGGGGCATTAGTCAACCCAAAGGACATAACTAAGAATTCATAATGGCCATATCGGGTTCAGAAAGATATTTTGGAAATATTTGCCTCCCTAACTTCAATTGATGATACCCCGAACGAAGGTTTGTCTTAGAGAACCACCTAGCACCTTGAAGTTAGTCAAAGAGATCATCAAATCAAGAAAAAGGGTATTTTTTCTTAACAGTGACCTTATTCAGCTGACGGTAGTCTATATACATACGGAGGTAACCATCTTTCTTAAGCAAGAAGAGTACATGTGCACCCCAGGGATAAACACTAGGATGGATAAATCCCTTGTCAATAAGATCTTTTAACTGTTCTTTCAACTCTTTCAATTCTATAG
>NC_061121.1:167109997-167138925 GCF_002878395.1 Capsicum annuum
GTCAATAAGATCTTTTAACTGTTCTTTCAACTCTTTCAATTCTATAGAAGCCATCTTGTATGGCAGAATAGAAATAGGATGAGTATCCAGCAATGATTCAATACCAAAATCTATCTCCCTATCAGGTAGTATCCCTGGAAGGTCATCGGGAAAGACTTGGAAATTCATTAACCATCAAGGTGGACTGAAGAGAAGGTCTTTTGATATTGGAATCCTTAACCTGAATAAGAGGGTACAAACAACCTTTGGAAATAATCTTACGGGCTCCAAGGTAAGATATGAATTTCCCTTTAGACGCTAAAGAATACCCCTGCCACTCTATCACAGGTTTGTTCAAAAAAGAGAAAGTAACCCTTTGGGTTCTACAGTCTAGGACGGTGTAGCACGAATGAAGCCAATCCATTCCCAAGATAGCATAAAAATCAATAATGTCAAGCCTTATAAAGTCTTCCACAGTATTATGATTACAAATAGACACTAAAAATTTTTTGTGCACTCTCCTAGCCACAAAATAGTCACCAAAAAGAGTTGAGAAAGAAAAGGGTTTAGGAACATTTTCAAGTTCGAAACCAAAACCAACGGCCACATAAGTGGTCACATAAGACAAGGTAAATCTGGGATCAAGTAGCACATACTCATCATGGGAGAAAATCTATAATATACCCGTGACCATATTTTGTGATGACTCTGTATCATGGCGATTGGATAAGGTATATAACCAGTTGAAATTACTCCCGATAGTTGAAGAAGCGCCTTTTCGATGTGGTGGTGGCATGGTGGAGTTTGCTTGGGACTTAGCACCATCGAGCTTCCTTTTAGTGGAAGGACAATCTCTCTATAAATGGCCCAACTGATCACATATATAGCATACCAACCTTCCTATTTTGCACCTCCCTGGGTGATGCTTACCGCAGGTTTCACACCATGAAAAGGTCTAATATGGATGAGCCACACTGCCCTAAGACTAGGTACTCTACGCTCCGGGTCCATGGCTAGGCTAAAAATTTTGAGATCATTAGTCAACGAGAGGTCTAGGAACTGGTGTGCTGCCTGCAGGTTGAGCATTGCCTCAAAACTTTTTCTTCTACCATTTGTTACCCCAATTACCACCCTACAACTGACTATTGTTTTGGTCTGTTGTTCTGGCTCTTTTTGCCTGTCTATCCTTCTCCCTTGCATCAAAAACCCTCTTTTTCTACTCCTCAACCTGTTGTATATGAACGGATAATCTGGTGAAGTCCATATCTCTATTCAACATTTCCCTTTTGAACTCTAACAGCAAGTCATCTGAAAGACTAGATGCAAACTTTCTCATATGGGCCCTCATATTTCCTGCCAATTCCAGAGCATAATGGGGGAGTTGATTAAATTTCAAGGTGTACTCCTTCACGCTCATCTTCACCTATTTCAAATTCATGAACTCTTCAGCCTTGGACTCCCTCAACTTCTGGGGAAAGAATTAGCCTAGGAAAGCTTTCATAAATTCTCCCCCAGACGAAAGGCTCAGTATTTTCACCCCTTGAATCTTCCCACTCATTGTACCACTAATTTGCTACCTTGTTTAGTGTATGAGCCATTAGTTCAACCCCTTTCACTTTTTTAACATGCATCACTCAAAAAAATTTCTCCATTTTATCCATGAACTCTTATGGATCCTCCTCCACCTTTGTACCCATAAACTTAGGTGGGTTCAACCTCATAAACTTACCCACCCGTGTAGTGTCGGATAAACCAAACAAAGATCATACATTCTCTGACCCTCGGGTCTGTGAAGACACCTACTGTACAATTATATGCATCGACTATCTGAACTCAATATTTGATATTTTACTCTAGAAAGGTTGAGCATGGTTAGTCCCAGACCGAGGAGCCCTAGGTTCCCTAGGTTGACTGGTTTAAATTGGAAGGACTCCCAGAGCAGTAATAAATTTAGGTGACTGAGCCTTGTTATGTGTCCTTATTATGTGGGTAGGACGGACATCTTCTGTTTGTGCATTCTAATCATTGGAGCAATGTGGAGGCATGATAGATTTTCTGAAATACAAGAGACCATTGATTAGGGGACATTTTAGACACTACAACATGAGCTAAATCACAAAGAAAGGAGATATTCCTAAACGTCTAGTAGCCTCCTGCCTATAAGTGTGGCGTTCTACACATCCATAAAGAAGACTCTACTAGACGCAATTTTGTAGACACCCTAGGACCATGAACCATGTTCTGATACAAAGTTTGTCATGACTCAAGTCGAGGCTATGGCTTCGACGAGCATCCCAAACCATATAGATTCAAGTGCCCCTTTCTATCTAGTACTCATGAACACCATTTATGACAACAAAGAAAAAAATATAGAATATCACAAATGGAATCATGCTCATAATCTAAGTTCTATTTGATAGTAGGAAGTAATTAACTCAACATCTAAACAACATCAGTTCAGTCTGCAAAATCTCTATTACATACAAAGCTACCAAAATGTCTAAAACTGGGACAATGCCTTCAGTGGAGTTAAACCAAAGTAAATAAAAAGTATCTGGAAAGAAACAGGCCTTTTGGAATAAAGAAGGCTCAGAAACTACAAACTTCTTTCTGAATAACTCTACGGCTTAGCAAGACCTTTAGACTGAGTCTCAGACTCTGAAATATAAGGGGGTCAATACAATTGTACTAGTACACGGAGAAATCCAAAATAATTCATTTATATATATAAAATAAATGAGAGCAGTTCATGAAACATCATGCATCATAAAGTTTAAAATGCATGGGAAAATCTTTGTTAATTATAAAAAATCTTTGTCAATGCATTTTAATTCTTTGTATTACTTTTGATTTAGGTGGTACACCCTACAATTCTACAACCCCACAAGTTATATGGAGTCCTTCCTTGAATCGATGGCCAAGACCTCAACCCAAGTTTCCCACAAAAGTTGGAGTTTCTAATTTTGATACACCACAAGGCACTAGGCCAGCGTATAATTTCTCTTATGGATATAAAAACACGTATCGGCAAAAAATAATTTTGGACAATGAGTTATCTAAACTCGTGCCTTCTTTGGGTAATCACTTAACATCTCTTAAGCCCATTTTTAGCCATTTCTAAGAATGCCTCTTTCTGAAATCAAATTATGAAAATTTGAATAAAATCTGACTTATGTTCTATTTTGAGTCTGTTATGGTATTATCTATTTTGGCATCTTCATGAAGAGAATTGTAAGTCATATATCTAAGCCACACAATATCATGTTATAGTTTTCTCTTTCAAAATATTATTTTCAGACCACCAAACTAGTCAAACAATATAAGAGGATACATATAGTAAAATTCATGAAAACAGGGTCAAAGATCCTCAATTCAATTCACAAACACATGGTGGTCAAGTATCTTGTAACAAATCATACAATTCTCTTTAAATCATCACTTTCATTTATGTAATTAAGAAAGATGCCCTCTTCTCAAGTCATCTTCAAAACCAAGTCAACAAATAATAGTAAAGACATTTATGTCATACTTCTCAATATGCAATCAAATAATTAATAACGAGAGGGAGTATAAATCTTTGTGCTCTCAAACCAAGTTTCAACACTCAAACCACATACATATATACTACCAAAATCAATTTTAAGGGAAGGCCTCAAGACCAAAACAATATTATCAAAAAGGTTTCATAATGTAAAATTACAATTATAAATCCAAACCCCTTTGTAAGTTCTTAATTTCTAAGATTTAAACATGATTAAGAAAATTTTACCATGTCAATGTAATTTAGGAAATACCCCACATACCTTAAGTAATTTAATTTGAGAATTGAAACTCCAATCTTGACAGTCTTCTAAAATTCTTGAACATAGAATATAGGCTCTAGATCTTTGGAAGAGAGGTTAGGGTTCCTTTGTTCAAGATAATTTTGAGTAAAAATGGGCGTAGTATGCCCTATAAATATTGTAATTCTCAGATAATACGATTAGGAATTATAGGGAAAAAGATGAGACTGCCCTTGGACTTAAAAGTTGTTGAACTAATCCTATCTTTGAGGCTTACCGTTATGCGGTGATGTTTCATCACGATGCCCACCACAACATGGTTAAATTACGGTGACTTACTAGATTGTGAAAATTGTTATTTTGGGGTTCACCATGATGCGGTGAAATCACAGTGACCTACTTAAATTGAACAAACATCAATTTAGCCACTACCGTGATGCGATGGCCTTCTTATTACTATTCTCACCGCAATGCAGCCCAATCGTGGTAAGCCACTGGAATAAAATCCAAACAAAATTTCAGATGCTCATCAAGACTCAATCAATGGGGAGGATTTTGGAACATTTACAGGTAGGAATGATGGTCTATATTCAAGCCCAAAATATGGATCATTATAAAAGGTCCTTCTATGTAGTCAGTTATGGTAGTTAATTAATTTCTAGAGGTCTTTTTGGATGATCTTTCTGGTGTTTCTCTGGATAGGGAAATAGAGTTTGGTATTTATTTACTTCCAGACACTCGTCCAATATATATTCCTCCGTATTGAATGGTCCGGCTAAGTTAAGGAAACTCAAAGAGCAAATTAAGAATCTTTTAGATAAGGGGTTTATTCATCCCTGTTCTTCTCTGTGGGTTTCACTGGTGTTGTTTGTGCACAAGAAAGATGGTTCCCTTTTGATGTATATTAACTACAGGTAGTTGAACAAGGTAACGGTCAAGAATGAGTATCCTTTACCAAGGATAGATGATCTATTTTATCTGTTATAAGGTGCTAAGTTCTTTTCTAAGATAGATCTTCAGTCTGGGTCCCATCAACTTAAGATTGGGGAGGTGGATATCCCTAAGACAACTTTTTATACTCGGTATGGGTATTTTGAGTGCTTGGTGATGTCATTTGGATTAACCAATGCTCCAAAATCATTCAAGGATTTGATAAATAGGGTGATCAAGCAGTATTTGGATCTCTTTATCTTGGTGTTTATTGATGATATTTTGGTGTATTCGAGGAGTGAGTTGGATAATGCTAGTCACCTAATTGTGGTGTTGTAGAACTTAAAGGAACAAAAATTCTTTTTCAAGTTCTGTAAGTGTGAGTTTTAGTTAAATACCATAACTTTCTTAGGTCACATTATTTCTAGTGAGGGGATAATGGTTGACCCTTAAAAGGTTGTTGCAGTGAATGGGCTGCCTAGGCCCATAAATCTATTCAATGTTTAGAGCTTTTTGGGTTTAGCCGAGTATTATAGGCAATTTTTGGAAAGCTTTTCGTCGATAGATGCTTCTTTGACTAAGTCAACTCAGAAGAAAGTTAAGTTTTCTTGGTCGGATTCTTATGAGGAAAGTTTTGAGAAGTGAAAGGATAGGCTGACTTTGGCTCTGATTTTGACTTTGTTGGAAGGAAGTAAGGGGTTTGTGGTTTATTATAATGTATCTCGAGTAGGGCTCAGTTGTATTTTGATACAGCATAGAAAGGTAATTGCCTATGCTTTCAGGCAGTTAAAGGTGCATGAGAGGAATTATCCTACTAGTGATTTAGAGCTGTAAGTGGTTATTTTTTATTTCAAAATATGGAAGCATTATCTATATGGTGTTTACATAAATATCTCTTTCAATCATAAGAGCCTTCAGTACGTGTTCACACAGAAGGATCTTAATCTCAGGCAAAAGAGATAGCTTGAGTTTCTCAAGTACTATAATATGAGTCTTCACTATCACCTGGGTAAGACTAATGTGGTTGTTAATTCTCTTAATAAATTGTGTATGGGAAGTTTAGCTCATGTAGAGAAAGGAAAGTGGGTATTAGTGAAGGATATTCACCACTTGGTGAATCTTGGAGTTCATCTCATGGATTCTAAGGATGGTGGTTTGATGGTAAAAGAAGTGGTTCAATTGTCTCTTGGTTCATAGATTAAGGATAAGAAAGTGTTGGATCAGGTCTTGATGAAAATCAAGAGTGATGTTAGTGGGCAAAAAGTGGCGGTGTTTGAGATTAGTGGTGATGGTACTTTATGGTACTAAGGGAGGTTGTGTGTTCTGAATGTCGATGGGTTACGTTAAAAGGTTTTTGTTGAGGCACATAAGTCATGCTATGTTGTCCATCTTAGCTTGAAAAAGATGTATTATGATTTTAAGAAGATCTATTGATGGAATGGTATAAAGGGAGATATGATTGACTTCATGGCCAAGTGCATGGTTTGTCAACAGGTTAAGGTTTAGCACATGAGGCTGGTGAGTTACATCGACAAAAAGAATTTCCTGAATGGAAGTGGGAGATGATCAATATAGATTTCATTATTGGTCTTCCTCGACCTCGGAACCAATTTGATTCAATTTGGGTCATCATGGATAGGATGACTAAGTCTGCTCACTTTTTATCGGTAAGGACTACCTTTTTGGTGGAAGATTATGTGAAGTTATATCTTCAAGGGATTGTGAAGCTGCATGGGGTTCCTGTTTTGATTATTTCTAATTGTGGTACGCAGTTTACATCTCATTTTTGGCAAGGGTTGGGGACTAAGGTTAGTCTGAGTACGGCTTTTCATCCGCAGTTAGACGGGCAACTGGAGGGAATAATTCAGACATTAAAGGACATGTTTTGAGCATGCGTGATTGATTATGGTGGTAGTTGGGTTGAGCATCTACCTTTGGTAGAGTTTTCTCACAACAATAGCTATCATTCTAGTATTGGTATGGCTCTTTTCGAGGTGTTATATGGTAGGAGGTGTTGTTTGATGAGTTTTTAAGGGACTTAAGTGGGGGCATTCTAGACATTTTCCTACCATAATAATTACCCACAACTTCTAATATACTTAGGAGGTTATTTAACGTGTTATTCTATTCATTAACATTTTGAAAATTATTTCAAAATGCATCATAATTCTCTCAAGAGCTTTTGGGGCAAGAAAGCTAAGGTTTCTACTAAAGGATTGCTTTGGGGATTGCTTTGGTGATTTTCTTCCATCATCTTTCTTTGTTTAAGGCATGTGTCTATTCCATACTTATTATTTCAAAAAAAGCATGGATTTTATAGATGTTTTCATGGTTTCAATATTGCATGGCTTATGGTTGTCAACTATTAATTGGGGGTTTTATTTCTAATGGCTTGGTTATGGTTTCCTATGGTTTAATTATGCTTTTATGTGTGATGATTTTGGGAAATTGTAATGCATGGTAATGTTTTAATGGTCTTTGGAATTGGCTTTGGTCATATTATGCCCCCAAGGTGTTTGATAAAATGGCTATAAAGATATGTTAATTGCATTGACTTCTTTAAATGGAACTCTTACTTATTTTCAGCTTATATATGAAACTATAAATGGTTTAAATGAATTACAAGGTTAAAGGCTAATTGGTTATACTTGTCGAGAACATGGAAAAATCCAAAAAGTTTAATATGGTAAATAGAAAGGGAACTTAAGAGTCCCCTTAACCTAAATGGTTTAGCTATGGATAAATCTTACAAGTGTGGTTGGTATGATGATACCACTAATAATTGGTCTTGGTAATAAATATTAATTCGGTTGTTTGGACATAGTTTTAACTTGGGCATTAATAGCGGGATGTGTAACTTAGCCGTAGAAGGTAGAGGTTCCAGGGGGACTAATACTAGAAACTCATATTAGTCGATATCAGGGGTCTTTGATGACCACATGCAACTGTCACATTTTATATTAGAGGGATGTACTAGAAATCCTATGGGATATCTCTTGGTCATGTGGCTACACTCACTACGACTCTTTCAGTAGGGGGAGTGAACCCATACGACTCATAGGTGTGGTTAAACAGTAAGGTTACACAATCCAGGTACAGGTTTTAAATGCATGGTAAACCCGTATTTCCTTTCCCAAAACCTATACATATGTATGGTTGTATGCATCATGGATGATTTTACATGGCTGTTTAAATGGCATTACTTTATCCTTATCATGAGATACATGCTAGGGTCATTCTCTACCCTATCTACTGGCGGCTATATACCCACACTATGTTGGAACTGGCCGTTTGACTCCTCCTACATAGTGATTAACTTGGGGACAACGTTTGGATTGAAGTGGTGAGCTTACATCTTTTCAGAAGTCTCTATTTCATGATATAGACATTCTTAGACCTTTTAATTTTGTTTTGGATATTGGTTTTGGCCATGTTTGGGGGCATGTCCCAACCGAATATTTGTATTCTTTTGGATAAAGGCTTTGTGGTACTTCTGGGGGTTGGCATGGGCGGGATATTTATTAGTGTTAGCCTTAGCATTGGAATTGTTATTAAGGCTGACATCATTGGATGATATTGTTGGTTATTCCATCATAGTATATTTTGAGTTTTATTGTCATATTATGTTTGGATATTCTCTTAGGTTTGGTATGGCATAGATGGTTGATTTGGTGTAGGTAGACTCGGTAGGATCGGTCATGGTTGTAACCCTATCCTATAGTCTTCATGAGAGCATTTATGAAATCTTGTTGGTTTGGAATGGTCCCCAGTCCTGGTTGAACTTGGGATACCCATTACGTTAGGTCCTAGTTCAGGTCGTGACAGGAGCGCAACTAATTCCACCCATTTAGAAACATAATCCACAGCCACAAGTATATACTTCATGCCAAATGAACTCACAAAGGGACCCATGAAGTCTATACTCCATATATCAAACAATTCCAATTCTAAAATAGGAGTCATAGGAAGTTCATGGCATTAACAGATATTACCTTGTCATTGACATTGATCATAAGATGAAACAAAATTATGAGCATCTTTATAGATTGTTGGCCAATAATACCCACATTGCAAGATTTTGTTGGCTATGCGGGCTCCTCTATGATGACCCCCAACTAGTGAGGAATTACAAGCATCAAGTATGCTCATCATCTCCACCTCAGGTATACATCTACGAATAATCCCATCCACAAAAATTTTGAATATATAAGTCTCTTCCTAAAAATATTTCCTTACCTGATACATAAACTTCTTTCTCTACTGAAAGGAAAGATCTTCTGGTATTAGATCACTTGGTAGATAAATTTCATAGTCTGCAAACCATGGAATTAGATATTGGAAAGCTACTAATATTTGCTCATATGTAAAACTATTATCAATATCGAGTCCGTCTTTAATATTCTACGTGGCTTCCTCCTTAAGTCGTGACAAATGATCTGCAACTTGATTCTCAGTGCCTTGTGATCCCTTGACCTCAAAATCTAACTCTTGTAGCAATAGAACCCACCTAATCAGACTAGGCTTTGCATCTTTTTTCACCATTAAGTACAGTAATGTTGCATGATTAATGAGCACAATCACCTCTATCCCAATCAAATAATATCTAAACTTCTCAAAGGCAAAAACCACTGCCAACATCTCTTGTTCAATAATTGTTTAGTTATTTTGAGCAGGATTTAGTGCCTTGCTAGCATTGTATATGGGATGAAGAATATTATCTTTTCTTTGTCCTAGGATATCACTTAAGTCCACTCTACTTAGTTTACACATAACTTCAACTAGCAATGACCAATTAGGATACATAATGGTTGGAGCCATCACCAACCTCTCTTTTAGGCTTTTAAAAGCCTTCATACATGCATCATCGAAAACAAATTTCATCTCCTTATCAAGAATCTTGCAAAGAGGGTTAGAATTCTTTGAGAAACCCTTGATAAAATGCCTATAAAATCTTTCATGCCCTAAAAATCTTTGAATCTCCTTCACAAAAATTGGTGGAGGAGGATGTAATTTCTCAATCACCTCTATTTTGTATTTTTCAACCTCTATGTCTCTTTTTGTAATCTTATGCCCAAGCACAATACCTTATTTTACCATGATTTGCCCGCAAGTCTATCCAAAATATAGTCCATGAAGGGCATGGGAAATGGTCCTTCTAAGTCCATGCATTCAATTTTCTAAAATCTATGTATACTCTTCATCTTGTAACTGGCCTTATTGGCACTAGCTCATTCTTCTTATTAGGCACAACAGTGATACCACCTTTCTTTAGAACACATTATACCAGACTGACATACTTGTTATCGAAAATGAGATACATTAAACCAATATCCAAGCACTTGATTATCTCTTTCTTCACTACCTCCTTCATAGGAGGATTAAGTCAACGTTGATGCTCTATACTTAGAATATAATCTGGCTCAAGTTGATTTTTATGAATACAAAGACCAGGTGGGATACCCACAATATCAGTAATAGACCAACCTATTCACCGCTTAAATCTCTGTAGCACTAATAACAAAGCTTCTACTTCTGTCTCACCCAAGTCAATTGCTGTGATTACTAGAAAAGTGTTGTTAGCCCTCAAAAATGCATTTCATAAATGAGAAGGGAGGGCCTTCAACTTTAAGATAGGGGTCTCCTCAGTAGACGGATGAGCAGGTGGAATGGTTCTATTCTTTATATCCAAATCAACCTTCTTCGATGCATAAATGTAAGAACAGCTCCCATAGAGTGTACATACCATCTCATCATAGTATTCAATACCATCACTATCAAAGTTCATGATCATGTTTGCTAGAGCTTCAACACCCTACCTCTCTTAAATAGGCACATCATCAGAAGTATCATCCCAAGTTGTTACTACATCAATGTCAAGAAAAGTGTCTATCTCTTTATCAAACACATCAATCACAGATATAACTCTCAACTCATTAGGCTGCTTCATGGATTTGCATACATTGAATATCACCTGTTCATTATTGAGTCTCAATATTAGATGTCCTAGCTCCAAATCAATTAACATCCTTCCAGTATCCAAGAATGGTCTTTCCAAAATAATTGGTACTTGAAAGTTCACTTCACTTTCCAATATCACAAAATCAAAAGGAAATATGAAAGAATCCACCCTCACAAATATATCATAATACCAGCTGACTTTTTTACTATTCTATTTGTCATCACTAATCTCATGGTGATTGGAGTGGAAGCCCCCAACCCCAAATACTTAAATTTTGCTAATGGCATAAGGTTGATACTAGAACTCAAATGACATTATGCCTAAGTGAAATTAAAAGATCTAATGGTGCAAGGTATGGTGAAAGAATCAGGATCCTCCTTCTCTACTAAAGATTTAGTTGCTACAGAGCTGCAATGATGAATATTGTCAACTGACTGATAACTGACTGACCTCTTCTTGGTGATTAAATCATTTATGAATTTTGTATATCTTGGCATTTGATCCAATACCTCTACAAGTGGGATGTTGATTAATAGTTTCTTTAACATTGACAAAAATTTTGGATGCTTACACTCTTCTTGTTTTTTCTCACCCTTTGAGAAGAACGAGGGAAAGGTCTTGGAATGGATTTCATAATAGGCTCCTCAGCCTCATCTTTTCCTTTATCTTATTTTCTACCTCCCTCCACATCAATAGAATCACCATTATTATTTTGTTCATCAATAGTGGGTACAAGCAGATCTATAGTGGTTTTACGACTCTGAGTGGTAATGGCTATGTTACTAGGAAGAGAGGCAGGTTGCCTTTGATTTAATGTGGCCGACATCTTTCCATACTATTGTTCCAGTTGTTTGATTGAGGAATGATGTGACTTAACTTTCTGATTCAGCCCTGACAAGTCTACCTTAATCTCCTTAAGATAGCTCTCTTGAATTTCTTGCCCTTTGACTAGTTTCAACAATATTACCTCCACTCTTGACTCAGTATCTCTGCTAATTCATAGAACATCTTGACTCAGTATCTTTGCTAATTCATAGAACATACTTGTCACTCTTCCCCTTGAAGTTATTTTGTACTGCCAATCACCATTTCTCTCTACTTTTGTCTCTGTATCTACATTATAATAGTTCCAACCTTGATTCACTTTCCCTTGATCTTGGAAATCCACCAAGCTATGATCAAGATACTTTGCTTCCTCTTCAAATTTAATCTCAAGAGTTCTAAAAGTAGATCCTTATGCCGCTACTTCATTAACTTTCTCAACACTCATTGTCATAAATTATTTGTTAAGCAGCCCAATATCTGTGTGAAGTTATTCAACCTCTTGTGCCACCAAATCTTGACTAGCTCTATAATCATTTGTTGCTCTAATAGTATATGTACCTGCACCACACATAGCATCTCTAGTATGCCAACCTCTATTTGTCATTGAAATATAATCAAGCATATCCTGTGCAGTATCCCACCGAAGACGCATAAATGCACCTCCCGAAATTGTATCTGGCATTCCTCTAGAATTGGCATTCAGTCATCTGTGGAAAATTTCCAACAAATTTGACCCCCTGATTTAGTGGTTAGGTACCATGCTTAGCTTTTTCTTGAATCTAAATCATGCTTCATACAAGGATTCTGTAGGTAACTGTTTGACATTATAAATTTCATCTTTCAACTGTAATATTCTTGCAGAAGGGAAAAATTTATTCAAAAAATTTTTACACAATCATGCCAAGTGGTGATTGAACCTCTTGGAAGTTCCCCTAACCATAGTAATGCTTCACCTGTCAATGAAAATCAGAACAACCTCAATCTAAAGGCTTCCTGATCTATCCCAAAATAATCTATGACATGCAGATCCTCATAAAATAACTAAGATTCATGTTTCCATCATCAGTAGCTGATCCCAAAACACACCCTTCAAATTCAACAATTAGATCATAGTGCAAGTAATATCAAACTTCACATTAGGTGGTAAAGCATGAGTAATGATGGCTCCTGTCTTAGCAGGTTCAATATAATCCATATCCTCTTTATCCAGATATCGGTGTAAGTGTTGATATGTAGAAATCAATGGAGCTCTGCCTCTCTGAACTTTGTCTCTATGCTTGGCTACTTGACACGGTATGGCTAGTCTCCCTACTGAACTAACCCAGCCTCTTCATCTAATTGGACCTATTTGGTTGTTATTCTCTCTTCCTCAATAACAGCTATCAACTTTTTTTATTTACAAATCTATAAAATTTTATGGATCACCTATAACATATGGGAGTTCCACTTTAGGATCAACAGGTAGAGGGGGAAGGTCTTGAACCCCAGTAGGAACACCATCATGAATTTGACCTGATATCCTTCTTGGTGTTTGAAGAATTTTTTCAGGCTTCAGATCAAAAGAGAATAAGGGATTTCCTTTTCTCCGATTGTTTGATATACATCGGCGTATACCAAATCAATAATAGAAAATAAAAACTCGCAAACTTCATCAATTCAATTAACTATGTAAACCGTCTTCCCCGGCAACGACGCTAGATTTGATTTTACCCAAAACTAATCTCTAAAATAAGTATGATGCGATTGATGCCAAATATAGTAACCCAATTAGGTTGGGGTCGAACCCACATGGAAAATGTTGAATAGTTGCTTAACTTGTTGAAATCCACGAGAAGTGTGAAAAAGTAAATGGAGGAATTTGGAAATAATTAATAAGTAGTAACCTAATCTTGAATACTTTGAGTTGTAAATAATAGAAGACGAATGCTACGACTGTTTTCCCCTAGCTTCTTAACTCAGTAAGTTTCTCCTATTTAGCCCATCTATTCTGTTGCTCTGCATGTAAAGTCGATAAGCTATGTATTATCAACAGTCTTGTGAACATGTTGATAAATCTCACCTTTTACCTTGTGAGTCTCAAGACGTCGCCTTATTGCTCCTTGTCTATGACTTCAGTTCAACTCTCACCTTTTGTGTCTCAAGTTGATTAGATGATATGGAGAAATAATAAGATGGAAGTGAACCTTAAATTACTCTCTTAATCCTCTATTCCTAATCTCAAAATCTTTTGTGAGGATGTTATCAAATACAGCCAATTCTTAAGCTTCTGCAATATCTCTGAGGTCAATTATTGCAAAAAAGATTACGATGCATGCAACTACTTTCGAATAGATGACCCTCTTACTTTCCTTATGTTGTTAATCCACCAGGGTACCCACAACCCTATTAAGGGAAGTAGTCGCTCATGCTTATACAACAGTCCATGATAATCAATAAAAAATATGTAATATTTGCATAATAATGAGAAGAATAAAATCTAAAATCTTCTATTAAATAATATCCCAAAATATCAAGAATAATGCAAAAGTATGTAATAAGGTATACTAGAACATAAAAAGATATTACAGGATGTAACCTAATAAAAGGTTACCCCTAGGGTATTTATAGTATCCAAAAATAACCCAAAAATCCTAATAAAAAAGTAATGTCGGTACATGGTACGACTCTCCATCAACTCGTATGCTCTTCATACGAGTCGTACAGTGCCTCTTGTATCCATACTAGTGTATGATCTCCCAAGGCTTCAACTTTTTGTTCTTCTTATAACTTTCTCTCACGAGTAGTACCTTTATCATACGACTTATGGCCTTTACTCGTATCCACCTTTCACTTTTATCTTTCCAAGCTTTGACACTGATCTTCTACTATTGGATCATATGAGTCGTACTAAGACTTTCGACTCGTATACTTTTGAGACTTCAACTCTGAATTTCTTCCTTGGTTTCTGTTCTCTTTACGATTTTCTGGTATGACCATATCCTCATCTTACGACTCAGATTCTCCAGTCGAATCTTCTCTATACTTAGCTTCTCAGTTTTTCTTTTGCTTCTATTGTGCTTGTGGATCAACCTATGAGTCATATGATGTGTTGACGACTTGTGTAGTGACTCGTATCTTCTCTAGTCTTAGTCTTTTTTAGGTCTTTTTCTTCCAGTTTCATTTAAACACTATAATAGACCTGTTTAACCTGCAACAAGCAACAAACCACATCATATCAACCAAAATACCTAAGTACAGGCATAATTTCATTGTCTTAAGTATCGAAAGTGTCGATCATATCATTAGTACAAGTACAAGTTTTCACTTTTCTTTTTACATCCTTGGTAGAAAAAATAATAGGCTCAGAAGGAAAATTTGGATTTTTGAGATATTTTGGGTTGTAAAGTTCAAGGAACTCAGATGGGAATGTGATGAGATGACCTGGCCAGCCCCTAAAGACTGGCCAGTGGTCGGACTGTCCATGTTGGCAGTGATAAAGGGGTTTCATGGGCTGAGGAAATAACATCAGGGAGAGAGAAAATTTCCCTCTAGGGTTTGAGACTAACACCCTTCTTTATTTGAAATATACAGTTTTATCTAAGTGTTAAATCTTGATTAGCAAATTTTAATTTGAATCTTGTTAATTAAGTTTTAGCGGATCAAGTATGTTACTTATGTAATATTGCTTAGTAGCTGATTAAATTTATAAATGATAAAAGAACATTAAGAGAATTAATATGTAGAAAGTCCTAGAATATATGATAAAAGAAAAAATTCATATATACACACCTTCGTGGATTGACTATTAAAAATTCATGGCCACTTGAATAATAAGTTGAGATGGTGAAGAATTTCTTTGCTTAAAAAAAATAGCATCCAAAAAACATTAGCCAAATAATATACTCATTAGAGTTGATTGACAAGACAGGGACTTAACTATTGGTGTGAACTCAAAAAATTATCCACAACCTGCTAAAAAGGAATATCATTCATGGCTTCTATTAGTTTTGACCATTCGTTTCATTGTTTAATTTGGTTTAGGTTTAGGGTTTTTTTATTTTCTTTAATCTTTTTAGAGTAATTTTTGTTCTTGATTTATATTAAAAGTCCTAATATTTGAGACTTTAAACCAAAAACAACACATGGTTCAAATAAGGAAAATATTGATTTGAATAAACATATGTGTTGAACTAAACAAATATATTATATATTTTTTAGAATTTAAGGAGTTTTAAATATACAGTAAAAGATATTAGGAGAATTAATAATTAAGGAGTTCTAAAATGTATAGCAAAAAAAAAATATATTTTAAAAATTAAAGAGTCCTTAATCATATGGTAAAAAGAAAATATAAAATATATTATGGGAAGAAAATATATTTTTTAAAGTAATAATTTTAAATATATACAATAACATTGTTAGTTTACAACAAATATAACCATATATTTATTTAAAAACAAATAGCCAAAAAAGTCCAAAATACTCACATCTTGTATAAAAATCATGGCCAAATGGCTATTTTTTTTTTGGTTAATAATAATTTTATTAATCACCAAGGAAATTTTATATATAACTTCTCAAAAGTTATATATGCAATATATATGTAAAGTATCTATATTGTATAAGTAGTTTGCGATATATTGATATTATATAAATAGTATAATCGTGTATATATGATATATAACTATGTATAAGATGTGCATATAAATTCTTATATGTTGTATATGTAATTCACACATATTATATAAATAGTTAAGTAATGTATCGATATTGTATAATTGCCACGTCTGATTTGGCAAGTAATGATGAAACCTACTTTAACCCAGCAATTGGTACGTTAAAAACTAGAGTCCGGAACAACAAGTAATAGGCTAGTAGGTGGAAGGT
This sequence comes from Capsicum annuum, assembly GCF_002878395.1. Taxonomy (NCBI): domain Eukaryota; kingdom Viridiplantae; phylum Streptophyta; class Magnoliopsida; order Solanales; family Solanaceae; genus Capsicum; species Capsicum annuum. Next base: position 167,126,339 of record NC_061121.1, read on the forward strand.
CTAGTAAATACAAAAAATAAGCATAAAATGGAATTTAGGCAACAAAATATAAGTGCAATTGAGTATATAGCAAAAGGGAGAGAGAAAGAGAACAAAAGAATATTCCATGACCTAGTAAGGTTGATACAAGAGACACTAACTCCAAAATAATTAGAGTATTGAATCGTATCCAATGTGTATATAATTTTTATAACTAAAGACTGTTTAAAAGTAATGGAATAAGAGAGAATTACCTTCGACTCTAAACGCTCAACCTATCTATAAATCTCGCGAGTAAGCAGGATAGAATGTCACTAACTTGTATCTAGATCTATATCAGAAAAAGATACAGAGTGTAATATGAGTACCAAAATAATGATAACTCGGTAGGAAAAATTAGTAGATTGAGCTAAATCATAACAAATGCATAATAAGATATGAAAATGTAAACTAAATCTAGAGATAACTAGGCAAACCTAAAATAATGCTCCAACTAACAAATAATAGGTAAACAAGATAAAACAATTGGAAACAAATACAAGTTAACTATAGCCTAGTTGAACCCTCATAAGCCTAGAAGGCCAAACAAGAGAGGATCAACCTAATCGAGCCCCCATAAACCTGATGGGTACAATCAATAAAACAGTTGTAAATGTAAAGTAAGCAACAATTGAAATCATATCTGAGAATCCTTTTGTACCATAACCTCCTGACTCAAACCATAAATTTAGTATCATTAGAGAACAGTAAACACTAGACTCAAATCGGAACTTAATATCATAGGTGAATAGTAAATGCTTGACTCAAATCAAAATGTTAAAGTAAATACTAAATAACAAGTCTATCCAAGGAATGAAAAGATATCTAAAACATCCTAAGGTACAAAATTATGTAAAAGATGATGAAAGAAGGCCTCCTAGGATTACAAGGATTTAACTAGGATATTTGATCTAATGCTACTAACACCAAAAGCCCATACTAAGGCAAACATTTCCCCAAAACTACATTAAGGCTTCAAAGTTACATTATAAGGTGTTAAATAGGTCCAAACTATTCCTAAGACAATAATTTAACTAAAAGAGAGGAGGAATGAATTAATTCTACCTAAAATAACTCCCTAACCAGATGAATAATCCAAGATTCACTAAACATCTAACCAAGCCATAAATCCCAATCCAAATCTAGAATATTACTATACTAATAAAATAATCAATCACAATCTATGAGAAAATTAATCCTAGCCTACCTGGACATCGATGAAGCTGGAGAAGGTCCACTAAATCAAAATATTTCCCTTTCAATAAGCCTCCACACGATGTCACACTATTAAAAAATAAGTTATACATTAACACAAAAATAACAATAACCATATTTTATTTAAATATTTTGAGTCCAAAATCAAGCTAAAAATCTCATGTGGGGCTTACTTACAGAATCACAAATTTGAAACTGTTAAAATATTTCTCTAGAATTAAGGATTATTTACCCTCAAAAATGTGTGCAATCTAAAAACAAACATATATTAAATCATTATTTAAAGTAAATCGGGAATTTAAATTTAAATTAGAGTATCAACTAAGAAATTAAAGTAAAATTATAGAATAATCAATAGGAAAATAACTATAAAAAGATATCCAAATGAGCAATCTCCTCTTTCTCTATGCTTTATAGGGTTATTTATGTAGTGGGGACTTAGAAAGATGAATGGGAAATTGTGTGCCACAACATTAAATACTACCAGAGGTCCCTTATTTAAGAATATAGGGGCCCCATCTCAAACGCGTACCAGCACTTGGCTTACCTTTCACGAATATGGCCTATCCACTACGATCGTAAATGAGGGGGTCTAGTCTGATCTAGAGAAGACTTCCCATGAATGAGAAGACAAAATCACGAATGCAATGGCTGATAATATTGTCCTTCATAAACACAACTAAGGGTCACAAATGTGAAGGCCCTAGATAGCTAACACCAGCAAATTTAGCCAAGTGTCCAATCTCTAGTCGGACCCTTAATATTCCCCTCGACTCCCACAAATGCAAACAAACTATACTAAATTAAGAATTTGACATTTCAAACACAATGGTGCCATCAAAATTTCCATTCTAGGTTGTTTTGGTAAAATTCCATCCCACACCCAATGTTATTTTAATCAAAGTCCACTCAATAGCTCAAAATGAATTTGGAAGCCTTAGAAACCAAACCAAGGGTTCCTCTAGATTAAAATCAATATTTTTTGATCAAATGGAATAGTCAGAATTGGCATACAAGGTCATTTACTTAAAATTTAGGCCTGATACCCTACTCTAAGTAGTAATAACTTTAGAATGGGAAATTGGCTCTAAAAACTAAATAAACTAGCTAGTAATTAAACTATTGACTCCCACAAGTCATGGATGACTTAAGGAAGCTATGGGAAAGCTATAACTACTAAAATAGTGTAGAAATATATATAAATAACCTAAAGAGTTATTATAATATTCACTACTAGAAGGACTTTTATCGGTGAAAATGAAGGGTTAAGGTATATCCAAAGGCTCAAATAGTTAGAGATACAAGGACGATATCATATTCTCAATCTCTCATATAGCCTTCTCAATAGGATAATGTCTCTATTAAATCTTAATTATTAGAACCTATCTAAAGAACAATTAGCTGGCATACCTGGACAATATAGAAACTAATTCCTCTAAAATATCAACCTTTTCTTTAACTGAATCACATCCCCATAGAAGTGCATGTCACTCATCAAGATTATATCCCTAATTTAAAAGACGCATCCAGGGTTAAAAAGGTTAATTTTCCACCCTTACTTAATCCCTTTAACAAGAGATTCAGCTATTTGGAACCCAAAATATACTAGTTTCTCTCAATTTTCTCTCAAGAACAAGCTAGGGTTTCAATTGGAAATTCAATTTCAAGAAAATCTCTACATCAATCTTCGCTAAATCAAGAATTAAGGTATGTCATGTGTTGATTCATGGGTCTCTTTCACCCATAAAGCTCAAGAATCTCTTTTCAAAATCAAAAATTTGTATATTTACAAATGTTCATGATTTGATTGAATTGAAAAATGATGTTCATGTTGTTGTTTGATTTCATTCTATGTTATAGACTATTAATTATAAGAATTGATTCTAGTATGTGAGGAATTACACGATATTCATGATAAAACCCTTCAATTCACAAGTTGATTGATGTATCATTGATTACTATATATGTTGATGATTGTATAACCATAGAATTCTTCCCCCATGTTTGATTAAATGCCTATGTGAAGAAAAAGTGCCATACTAGTATGATAATATGAAATCTTCATTCATGTACAAGTTATGTATGTCAAGTGTTTGATGAAATGTCTTAGCCAATGGATTATGTATAGTTGGTATTGGTCCTGTACTCAAGAAAGTCATGCTTTGTCAGTTTCCTTCTATCAAGTTCTAGGGTACTTGTACCCAAAAAATATAGTTGTTTGCCGACAGTCTATGTTATGTTTTCATGATATCCTCAGTCAAGCCATGATCCATAGAACTCAGTCAGTCATGTGACTTAGGAAATCTGAGTAATACAGTAATCTCAATACAATTCTATTAGTCAATGAAACTCAGTTAATTTAGTCCAGTTCAGTTCAATAATTCATAATCAATATCTATTTAGATGGGAGTAGAAATTAGCACCGAATGAACCCAAAGATGGAAACACACACTATTAGATGAGGGTGTGATTTTTAGAAGTCATCCTTGAGTTCTAGAACTATGTAGCCAGCATAGATTGAGATATCAATACTATCAGAGATGGTTGATGAGGTGGATAAGCACTGTCAAATGAGGGCCCCACTGTTCTCTATTGGGAACACTGTCAAATGAGGGTCACTCACAACTTATCCTTACCAGTGGCGTGGTATTAACACCCTTCCAATCGGGGTTACAGATTGGACCCTAACTCACCTATAATGGAGTATTAGGGGCATGTCAGATACAGTCATTCAGTCTCAGTAATAGAACTCAAATAGTTCTATAGAATTCAGGACTTTCAGATACAGTCAACTCATAATAGTACAAAACTCAGTTAGTTCCATCAGATTCAGGACTATCAGATACGTTATATCAGTCATCATAATTCAGTTATCAGTCATGTTAGTTATCAATAAATTCATGTTATCATGATCTTAGATATATTTACAACGTATTCATGCATCTATTCTCATGTTCATATTAGTTAGTTAGTTAACTAGTATTGTTCATGCATGTGAACCCCATGCATTCAGCCTACCTTCCATGCATACCAGTACATTCAAAGTACTGATGCATTTGCGCTATGGTTTCTTATACCATAGGTTCAGAAGTATGAGCTCCAGAGCATCAGTAGCATTCCAATTTCAGCAGTCAGAGTTAGCAGTGAGCCCTCATCCTTCGAGGACATGATCATTACTTTATTTCTTTATTTCTTAGTTTATTTTAGTAGTTTGAGTTAGTTGGGGACATGTCCCATCAACTACTTATTCAGAAAGTTTAGAGGCTTTCAGACTACAGTGTTTTTAGACTAGATATTTTCAGACATTATTTTAGTTTTGGTATTGTCGTACCATATTATTTAGATTTAGTTTTATCAGATGCTTATTAGTTGTGAAACTTATGGCCTTTCAACCCTTATTTCCACATTGTACAGTATATTTTATAGTATTTAGGTATATATATCAGTCATGGATTAGTTTGTGGTCCTTCGGGGTCATGAGCACCGTGTAGCATTTTAGGTACCAGATTTGGGGCATTACAAAAATAGTGCTATCTCAATACTCAAATGGTATTTGTTGTTATAACCAAACTCTACTAAAGCCAAGTATTTCTCCCACTAACATCCAAAGTCCATAAAACATGGGCAGAGCATATTCTCTTAAACCTGAATAGTCTGCTTTAACTACCCATTGGTCTAAGGGTGAAAAGTTGTGTTGAGGTCAACCTGAGTACCCAAATCCTTCTTAAAAGTTCTCCAAAAGCTATATGTGAACATTGAGACTCTATCTAGAATAATAAACATGGGCACTCATATAGGTGAACTATCTCACAAACAAACATACGGTCGAACTACTCAACAAGTTAAACAACTTAAAAAATCCATAATGATCCCTTCCTACTTCCACTTAAGAATGCATAATAATAGAATCGAGCCAGTGGGTTTTTGATGCTCAACCTTCACCTGCTGAAAACAAAGGTAATGACCCTGCTGTAATGACCCTCTAGGTTATTTTCTGTATTTTCACACATTCTCTCCATTTAGAGCTTTTACATACCAGCCCCAAGTCTTATTTGACTTGATGGATATGATAATTTAATTAGCGGACAGTTTGTTTGGTTTTTAGAGGTAATTCTTTATTTTGAAGTCTTCTTTGGTAAAAATTAGGTACCAGGTGAAAACTTCAGTTTAACAACCTCGTATGGTAATTATAATAGTTCTAAAAATTCTATTTTTGGCTATGGGGACCTTTGGTTTGGGTCCTATGGCTTCTAGATTCATTTTAGGCTATTTATCTGAATTTGAATAAAATGACCCTTGGGTATGGGCCCCATATTTCATTGAAATGACCTTAGATGGAAATTTCAACTGTGTCATTGAGTTTGGAATAACAAATTTGGTAGGGTAGCATAGTTAGCCTGTGATTGGGATTTCAAAAAAATTCTGAGGGGTCAGAGAAGACATAGAAAATTTCCAAGTCTTCAACTAAAGCATACATTGAAGCGACCCTTTAGGTAATTTAGAAAAATCTCATTAAGCAACTAGTAAGATGCTCTAGCAGCAGTGGATTGTGATGACTGTTGATTTTACCACTCATTCTCACTAAGAATTTGTGCACATTACCTTTTTGTGAATGTATGAATGAGATATATTGGTGATAAAATGCACTAATATCCACTCTTTGTAGGAATAGAGTTGAGTAGATGAAAAGATATGGATGGGAGCTAAAAATAATCAAAATGGATCAAGAAAAGTGTAGATGAAAACTTGGAGCAGTAAGGCCTCAGGTACCACGAATGCTACAGTCATACAAAAATCATCCAACCACAATTACGGAAGTTACCCACGATCGCATAACCGCGGTCGCAACCAGATACACGCAATCACGGCTTATCAAAAGAGATCATCCCAAGGGAAAAATCAGAAATGCACATGGCTGACCCTAATTTTGATAAAATGACTCAATGAGATTCAATCTTCCCCAAATTTTTAGGTTTTAGCTCTAGACTTTATAGCCTACATTTTTGGAGAAAAAAATATTGTATAAATTTTGAGTGAAGAATACATCGGAGAGCCAAGTTTGAAGTAACATTCTCTTAAATCTTCAACAATTCATTTCAGTGGAGATTATGGGTATATTTGTGCTTATTTATCTTATATGTAGCTAAATCTCCCTCTTGGGGTTATGTGTCAATAAGGGTTAAAGTGTGTGCGGGTTTATATTGTTAGCATCTATTTGGTAATTTATTTTTATGGGTTTTATAATTGCTATGCTAATTTGGTTGGGATTTAATGGGTGAAATCCCCAAATACCCGCATGGGTTTGATGGGTGAAATCTTTAAGCTCTAGAAAGATCAAGGCCATCTTCAAAAGAATGTTTTTGGGTAAAGTGTAGGAATCCATATCATCCTTGAAAGAGGAATATGGAAACCAAAGTAATGATAGACAATTATGTATGTAGTTTTCTAAATTTTCACTATCTTAGACATAAGGGTGAATGTGAGGTTAACTATACCATAGGTATCATCCTAGAAATAGGGATGCCTAGATTGAGGTTGTGGTTATAAATTATTGAACATACCTATTAGGTATTCAAAAGAATCAATAGGTAAAGGTATGGTGTTTTGTCGAAAGACTAGCATCAAAATATAACCAAGCCTACCCATATTTGACTTACTAAATTGATGGTGATTACTAACTCCCACATGTCACTCCCTTAGTAATGCATAATCCCTAGATCCGTGCATAACTATTAAAACTCTAATTATTCTAGGCCCAAATTTATACTAGAAAAACTCAAAAGGAAATACTAGTATAGGATCCTATCTCCCCCATTTTAATTTTTTGTACCATTGGTTTGAATTTAACTTGTATCTATTATTTTGAATTAATTTAATCTCCACTCACATTGTTTCTCATGGATTCGACCCTGACTCCAAAGTTGGGTAAATATATTGACAACGACCACCTTGCACTTAAATTGATGTGTAAGTTGAGCATTATCAGCTTTCCTAGCTGAGCCGCTCTAGCATTAGACTGACTGGTAAAGCGAATGCCACTTTAGTGCCAATTAATTTGCTTTAGCAGTCTACTAGCCTAAATAGGTACTTCTTTAGCGGTACTTAGCCATTTTAGCGGTGACTGTTTAAGTAGTTACAAGTCTGCTTAAGTGGCTCTTAGAGGCCATTAAATGTCCCATTAGCCTAATTTTTCTCTTATTTTCTCAGGTCATAAGAGTGATAAACCTAGAGAGTATGAGAAATTGGTAGAAATTTTAGTAGGAAATTTGGGGGTGTTTCTGAGCTCAGACCGCTTATTTTTTTCATTAAAATTGTGGTATGCTTTTGTTAAACTTATGGTTTATTTATCAATTAAATACATAACTTTTTAGAATATTGTTGGGTTGATTTTAGCATCATTTGAGCTTAGAATTTATCCATTCTTATGGATGAATATTCCTTGAGCATACTAGGACATGTTGATGATTTCGAAAGTGTAATTTCACAAGTGGACCCTATATGGATTTTTACCTGATTATAGACCCGAAGCATACAAATGAAATATGGGTACCATTGTTCTCATATTAATGAATAAATTATCAGTTTGATAGTATGGAATCACGTGGAATCTTCTTGCAAAGAAAAATTAATGATTTAGCATATTTCACCAAGCTTTCTTGGATGTCCAAGCACATTAGGTTTACTTTTCTCATAATTTGGTATAAATTATAGTAAATTTATGATAATGCTCTTGATATGGGTTGGAAAACTCAAACAACATGCTATATTTAGCATAAATTGAATTATTTAGCCGATTAAGGATCTGTAAATTAGGCATAATTGACTTAATTACTCATTTTTAGGTAGAATTGCTATATTTGTACTAACATGTGGGTTACTTATTATCTAGTAGTGAAATTGCACACCTCAAACTAGTTTAGGATAGAATTTGCCATAGAATGAATTTTGAGGATTAGAAGTGGGCTCTTTCGGCCCATCTCAGGCCAAGACTATTTGTAGCTCCTTGTAGACTTTGTAGACATGTTTCATCATGTAAATTTAAAATTTAGAGCTTAAAGAGATTTAGATGTATGATACTTTATTTTAGATTGATGTTTGAGAGATAATATTGGTTCTTAATTGAGTCCAAAAATTTATGATTTTTAAGGTCGATATTATTCTGGCATTGTTCATGACATAAGTTTCAGCTTAATCCCGAAAAAATAGGATATAAGTTCTAGTTCAAGTCTAGTATTGAGAGTTTATTCATATAGTTATGGAACCGGTTCGATTCTGGTGTTGATAATATAAAAGGTTCCAAGATTATGTTTTTGAGGTATGGTTAATTGGCACAATGCAAGTTATTATTTCTCCTCTCTTTAATCCTTAGGGATTCTAGGGGCCCACATTATGTTATTTATTTTATTGCTCCTCCTGTCTTATAGGGATTCGTTGTGTATATGTAGTTGTGATGTTCTTTACTATTATTATTATTATTCTGCTAACTTATTTATAGTAATTGAAGCATTATTCAAGGTTTTTCCTTTACCTTGACTTAACTTATTTATCTAGCATTTTATTATATTTATATTATGATTTAGCTTAGTCAGCAATGATTCCTACTGAGTAAATGTTGCTTCGGTACTCATACTATACTTCTGTACCTTTTTTTGGTGCAGATCAAAGTACTAATTGTCACCACTGATGCTACGATCATGCGAGCCAGAGTTTGGATACATGGTAAGTTCTCAGCGCCAAAGTTGACCTTTTCTCCATCTTTGGTATTTTTCTTACTTTTTCCATTATTGAGATTGATGTATATTTGACTATGATATTACTCATATTTTTTTAGGATTAGTGGCTCTTGTACCAACATTACTAGGTCATGGGATATTATTTCTCCTTTTAGTTCTCTTCTCTTATGATATAATTAGTATTTATCTCTTATAATTCATTTATATGTATACTTCCATTATCTATGCCATTTTCCCCAAAATAGCCTATTACTTATAGTTTCAGGAAATAGTTTCAAAAGTATGACTTTTGAAGTGGGCCCCACATAAGATTTTTACGTGGTTTTGGGCCTGAAGAATAAAAATGCAATATGTGTATTGTTGTTATTATATTGATGAGTATATTATCATTTATATAGAATGGCATCATGCAAAATCTTCTCTAAAAGGGAAATTGATGATTTAGCAGATTTCACCAGACTTTCTCTAGTGTAAAGGTAAGCTAGGTTTACTTTTCTCATAGATTGGGCTAGATTTTTGTGTATTTATGATAAAGTGCAAGATATGGGTTTAAAAATTAAGACTTGGATTTATATTTAGCATGACTTTAATTGTTTAGCCAATTAAGGATCCGTAAATTAGGTATAATTGACTTAATCACTCACCCTTTAGGTAGAATTTCTATGTTAGGACTAGCACATGTGTTACTCTATTGCTAGTAGTGAAATTAGATGTCTTAGCTAATTTTGAGGTAGAATTTGCCTTAGAATAGATTTTGGGGGTTAGAAGTGGTAATGCCCCAAAAAATGGCTCCCGAAGAGTCACACGGTGCTTGAGGCTACGAGTAGCCCCAAGCTAACCCTTTGAGCCATTTTCATTTAGTTCAACACAAATCAACGGGGTTTCCATAAATTACCCTCATATATCAATAGGGTAATCATCATCCAAGAATAAAAAATTTCAGAAAGATAACAAAATACGACTTATTAGTTAACTCCCAACATCTATACTAGTCTGACAAGCCTCTAAGAAAATCAATAAAACCAACGAGCCATTGAGACATGCCCCAACTGACTCATACTCAGTCATCAAATGTAAATAATTCCATGAAACCAACATCAGACATCACGTCCTCGGAACATGAGGACACACCACAACAAAGGATGTAGAACAGCATACCTGAAGAATCACTATCGAATCTGGAACTGAGCACCTGAACCTACATTCCAAGAAAATACAGCCCACATCCGAAGATGTGGGTCAGTACCATTGAAAGGAACCGAGTATATGAGGGTGTATACAGTTTTATAAACAACATCATCATAAAAATTTATAAGAAATATGAAGGATGTATGAAAGACTCACATAGCCCGAAGAAAATCATCATAATCATGAGAGGATGAAATAAGTATAATGACATATGTGAGTCATCATATAATTTGTCAATCATTTTCAGTTCATCAAGAATATTAATTCTCATAATGTAAATATCATTTAAATCTTTCGAAAGAATAACTTTCACAATTCCACTTTCAAATCACTTCACCATTCACCATAGAAATAAGGAAACACACACACTCTGGGAGATCTTATAACCGACATAAACCATGTGAGCTACTTGGAGTGCAACGTACAACCATGTTGGGGAGAGCCGTCCAATCCTTGCCATCAGAGTAGAACTATCGATATCAAATCCACAGAAACTAGTGATCACTATATAAATCAGCCTCAGGTTCACTCCTACAGGGGCACGTAGTTCTAGGAAAGTAAGGTCACTTTATACCTCCCACTTGATGCTAAAGATTTCTCCCGAACTTAGCTCAGATCATTTTGAAGACAATCCACAACAAAATAATTTTAGTAATATATAAATATACATCGGGAGCCATCATGCTTTCCATCTATCAAAATCAACCACGTTGTGTATTTCTTTCACACTCGAGTTCAAAACAACTCCATTAAGACCAAAAAGTCAAATCATTCAAAATATCTCAAATATTCAACATCAACGTGCTTATAACACACACTTTCTCAAAAAAAAATACAATTTCTAATGGAGATTCACGACCCAAATATCAAAATCATGATAAATATCGTTCAAGATTCATGCTTTACATCTCCACATATGTAAATTCATCTTTCAAAATCATAAACATCAAGATTTTATAATAATCATCATAAGATATAGGTTCATGCTTCAAATTCATAAAAATCAAATAAAAATCATGCCTTTGTTGAAAAGCCCCACATACCTTGAATGATGAACTTTAGATCGATACTCATTTTTTGAGATGTTAATAGTGCCTTTGAATGATGGTTCTTGAAGTTCTTGAACTAGGAACTTGGAATCTTGAATAAATTTGCAGAATTAATGGTGAACTTTGGAGGTTCTTGAAGTTGGATGTAGGAGCTTAGGGTTTTCTTTTTGAGGGAATTTGATGAAATATAACATATAATTCTTCTAATAGGCTTTAATATAGGGTTTGAACGGATTTTGAGTGAGGAAGAATGACCAAAGCGCCCCTAAAAATCAAAAAATTCTCGAATCTGTCCTTTGATGGACTATTTTGACAGTTTGAAGTAGATCAACCATAACGTTTTACTTCGATTTCCAAATTGGATGAAACTAATTTCATTAGAAAGAGGACTCTCATATCTTTCCATTGATATATAGTGTCTCACCCAGATCTTTGTGTACGAGGAGTTATAATTATTTGAAGTTGACCCAAAAATTCGCTTTTGGTAGGATGAAGTAGATCGACCATAAGTTTTTTATCCAATAAAAATATTGGATGAAACCAATTTTATTGGAAAGAGGACTGGCACAGCTTTCCATTGATATTTAGTAGATCACCCAGATCATTATGTACAAGGAGTTATGACTGTTTAAAGTTGGAGTAAAAATACGCCAGGCCTCAGTACTTTTTCCTGCACATTTTACTGTTCACTCTATTCACGGTTCGATCGGAATGTTCATAGCTCGTCGCTCGGGTGTCCGTTTTGGATGATCCACATATCATTGGAAATCTTATTCAATACTCTATGCAATGGTGGGTCATAATCTAAGACATTCTGCATGGAAAATTTGTAATTCATTCTAGAAGATAGAACCCAATACGTTTACGCCCAAAATTTCAATGAAAAATTTCCCGGGGTATTACATCATCCCCCCTTGGAAACATTCTTCCTCAAATGACTCTAGACATGCCAAGATTAGATAGGGAATAGAGCACACAGCTGAAACTATTCGTTATACTCATCACCACATCGTTTCTCACTCCGAATGCAACATAGAATGCATAAATTCAAGAAACTACAGCTGAACACATAATAAATGACAACTGAACTGCTGCAACTTTTATCAAAAGCGCATGATTTAGGAAAGAACGGTACCTTCGGCTTGATCGGAGCTTGCAAAAAATAGGTGCGGGTACTTGGATCGCATATCCACCTCAGCTTCCCAAGTTGCACCCTCAACAGATTGGTTTCGCCACAACACCTTGACCAAGGGAACTTTTTTGTTCCTTAGTACACTGAAATCAAGAATCTCAACAGGAATCTCATCAAAAGAAAGATTTTCTTGAATGTCAGCACGCACAGAGAAAGCCACTACCACAGCATCGCTAATATGCTTTCTAAGCA
>NC_061121.1:167139025-167194299 GCF_002878395.1 Capsicum annuum
AAAAGCGCATGATTTAGGAAAGAACGGTACCTTCGGCTTGATCGGAGCTTGCAAAAAATAGTTGCGGGTACTTGGATCGCATATCCACCTCAGCTTCCCAAGTTGCACCCTCAACAGATTGGTTTCGCCACAACACCTTGACCAAGGGAACTTTTTTGTTCCTTAGTACACTGAAATCAAGAATCTCAACAGGAATCTCATCAAAAGAAAGATTTTCTTGAATGTCAGCACGCACAGAGAAAGCCACTACCACAGCATCGCTAATATGCTTTCTAAGCATGGAGACATGGAATACTGGATGAACAGAGGACAACTCGGAAGGCAACTCGACCTAATAAGCTACCTTACCAACACGGCTAAGAATTTTGTAAGGACCAACATAATATGGACTAAGCTTCCCCTTCTTTCCAAATCTCTTCACCCCTCTCATGTGTGAAATTTTCAAATACACTAGGTCACCAACTTTAAACTCAAGGTCTCTCCTTCTAACATTCGCATATGACTTCTGACGACTCTGTGTATTTTTCAACCTTTCCTTAATCAACTTAAATTTTTCCATAGCCTTAAATACCGAATTAGGACTACTCACAGCCACTACACCCACCTCGAATCAACCTATGGGTGATCTACACTTCCTCCCATATAAGGCTTCAAACGGAGCCATGCCAATACTTGAGTGGAAATTGTTATTGTAAGCAAACTCTATCAACGGTAAGTGATCATCCCAACTTCCCTTAAAGTCAAGTGTACAAGTTCTCAACATATCCTCTAAGGTATGGATAGTCCGCTCAGCCTCACCATGGGTCTGCAGATGAAAAGTAGAACTCAAAAGCACTTGGGTACCAAGACCCTTCTGAAAAGCTTTCCAAAATTGCGAAGTGAACTGAGTACCCCTATCTGAAATGATAGACAAGGGAACTCTATATAGTCTGACTAGCTCTCGGATATACAATCTAGCCTAATCCTCAGTAGTATATAAAGTATGAACAGGCAAGAAATGAGCAGACTTAGTCAACCTATCAACCACAACCCAAATGGAATCATGATGGTGTTGGGAAGGAGGTAAACCAATCACAAAGTCCATATTTATCTCTTCCCACTTCTAGGTGGGAATACTAAACTCTTGCATCATACCACCAGGTCTTTGGTGTTCAACCTTAACCTTTGGCATATTGCACACTTAGCTATAAATGCTTCTATATCTTTCTTCATGCCACTCCACCAATAGATTTCCTACAAGTCTTGGTACATCTTGGTGGCACCAGGATGAATAGAGTATTGCACCACGTGCGCTTCAGCCATAATCCTCTATCTCAAATCATCAACATTCGGGATACACAATCTACCCTGCAATCTTAACAATCCATCTCTCCCTTGGGAGAAAGCCTCTACTTTTTGGTCCTTGACTGCAAACTAGCATCTAAGTATTGCTTTTCCTTCACTTCCAAAACCAAGGAGGATTCGGAACTACTCTGAACCCCTATACTACCTTCAGCAGAGTCAAACAACCTAACTCCCAATCTAGCCAAACGATGTACATCATGAGCCAACTCTTTCTTACCTTCTACCGCATACGAAACACTACCCATGGACACACTACTTAGGGCATCCTCCATAACATTGGCCTTGCCCGGATGGTACAGCACACTTATATCATAGTCCTTTAATAATTCTAACCATCGTCTCTGTATAGGATTCAATTTTCTATGGGTAAACACATACTGCAGACTCTTATGATCAGTGAAAACATCAACATGAACACCATACAAATAGTGTCTCCATATTTTCAAAGCAAACACAACAGCAGTCAACTCAAGGTCATGGGTGGGGTAATTTTTCTCATGGGGTTTCAACTGTCTAGAAGCATAAGCTATCACCTTACCCTTCTGCATCAATACACAACCCAACCCAACTATCAAAGCATCACAGTACACCACAAAACCATCAACACTATCAGGCAAAGTCAAAATAGGGGCTGAAGTGAGTCGAGTCTTCAACTCTTGAAAACTCTTCTTACAAGATTCGGACCAGAAGAACTTCACTTTTTTTTGGGTTAACCGAGTCATAGAAGACGCTTAGAGGAGAAACTCTCAACAAAATGGCAGTAATGGCCAGCTAAACCCAAGAAACTTCGAATATCATTCGGAGAAATATGTCTAGGCCAATTTCTAACAGCTTCGGTCTTTTGGGGATAAACTCTAATGCCCTCGGAAGAAATGATATGACCCAGAAAAGCAACTGACCTTAACCAAAACTCACACTTACTGAACTTGGCAAACAACTTATGATCTCTAAGGGTTTGCAAGACAGTTCAGAGATAACCAGAATGTTCATCCTCACAACTGGAGTACACCAGTATATCATCGATGAACACTATGACAAACATATCCAGATATGGTCTGAACACTCGATTCATGAGGTCCATGAAAGCTGCTGGGGCATTAGTTGACCCGAAAGACATAACAAGAAACTCAAAATGGCCATAACAAGTTTGGAAAGCAGTTTTTGGGATTTCACACTCCCTAACTTTGAGTTGATGATAGCCGAAACGAAGGTCTATCTTTGAGAAATAACTTGCACCTTGTAATTGGTCAAACAAATCATCTATTCTCAGAAGGGGGTACTTATTTTTTATGGTGACTTTATTTAGTTGGCGGTAATCAATGCACATACGCAAAAAGCCATCTTTCTTTCTCACAAACAACACAGGAGCACCCCAAGGAGAAACACTGGGCCTTATGAAATCCTTATCTAGTAGATCTTTGAGTTGCTCTTTCAACTCCTTAAGTTTTGCAAGGACCATACGGTAAAGAGGAATAGAAATGGGCTGAGTATCGGGAAGAAGATCAATCCCGAACTCTATCTCTCTATCAGGAGGTATCCCTGGGAGATCATCCAGAAAGACATCAGAAAACTCATTGACGACGTTAACAGACTGGAGAGTTGGAGTCTCAAACTTAGTGTCTTTGACTCTAACCAAATGGTAAATATACCCCTTAGAAATAAGCTTTCTAACTTTGAGGTAAGAGATAAAATGACTCTTGGGTGACACAGAATTCCTAGACCACTCAAACACGAATGCACCCGGAAACTAAAACATGACTACTCAGGTCCGACAATCAATAGAGGCATAAGGAGAATACAGCCGGTCCATACCTAGAATCACATCAAAATCTACCATGTCTAACTCAATCAGAACAGCCAACAAGACTCTATGAAGAACTATAACAGGACACTTTTTATACACTTTCTGGGAAACAATCAAATCACCCACTGGGGTAGAAACTAAGATAGGCTCAGGCATAATCTTAGGACTCATTTCAAAATTCACAACAATCAAAGGTGTAACATATGAGAAACTGGATCCAGGATCCAACAAAGCATACACATCAAACTAAAATACACGAAGCATACCAGTAATGACATCGGGAGAGTCCTCCTATTCCTAGAGGGATGGTAAAGCATAGAATCTATTCTGGCGCTGCCCGCCAGCATTGCTAGAAGAGGCGCCCTGAGCTGAGGCTGGGCGAGTCACTGGAACTGGAGCACTAATAGTCTGAGTCTGGGTCTGAGGGTGATAGTCACGACGCCCTTGTCCATCTTGTAGACAATCTCTAACTCTATGACCCATGTCACTACACCGGAAACAACCCCTCTTCTCACCCCAATACTCATCTGAATGAGCCCTACCACACTTAGGACACAGGGGACGATTTGGCTTACTGTTAGCACTGTACTTGGACCTGGATGCATATGACCTGCTACCTTGCTCCTGCCTACCTCTAGGCACGGGAGCACTAGCAGATGATGGTGCTGCCATAGACGAACAATCCTAATACTAAGGATGACTCCCTCCCTGTGATCTAGCCTGACCCTGTCCGTGCTGCTTGGACCTAGCTCTCTTATTCCCTCTTATTCTTTCTCTCTTCTTAATCTTGTCTGCCTCAATCTATTGGGCATGAGTCATCAGCCTAGAAAGATTCATCTTACTATTCAGCATAGCAAACCTACATTTCTTAACCACATAACTAGACACTCCAATCACAAACTTACTTATACTAGCCCTATTATCAACCACTAAGTCAGGAGCATACTTGGACAACTGATTGAACTTTAGATAGTACTCGCTAACAGTCATAGAGTCCTATCACAGATTCATAAACTTTTCCACCTTCGCCTCCCTCATCTCCAAAGGGAAAAAGTTATCTAGGAATGCATCCTGGAACTCTTGCCAAGTTATAGGGATAGCTTCCTCACCTCTACCTTTCCTCCAAGAACCAACCCAGTCATAAGCAAGGTCTTTCAACCTATACGCAGCTAACTCCACACTATGTTCCTCAGATACATGCATCACTGAGTAATATTCTACACCTCCTCTAAAAACAATCGTGGATCCTCATCAGGCTTGGACTCGTAGAATTTTGGCGGATTCATCCGCATAAAGTCACGAATCCTGGCAGCAGCTAAATCACCTCCCTACTGTTGTGAAGCTGGGGCCGGGTTGGCCTGAATATTTGCAGTAATAGTTTGGTCCAGTGCTTGAGAGGCTGCCGAAAATTCTGCATAAGACACGTTTTTATTCAATGGGTCAGCAGGTTGAAGTTGCTGACCATCATTATTTCTTCACGCTCGACATGGAGGCATATTTCTAAAAGAGAAGAGCACAAATCAATAGCAGAGAGAGACACTTTAAGCATGATAGACTTTTGAAAGAAAGAATCACACTTTTTCCTAAAACATCTTGTAGCCTCTTGCTCATAGATATGGTGCAGTACACACCGATGATCAAGACTCTACTTAACACGGCTTGTCAAACTCCCTAGGATACCTTAAAAACTTAGGCTCTGATACCAAGTTTGTAACGCTCCAGAAAATGGGTCTCGAAGTCTCACATCGTGCTGGCAGCTACGAGTAGCCCCAAACTAACCCTTTGAGCCATTTTCATTCAGTTCAACACAAATCAATGAGGTTTCCATAAATAACCCTCAAATATCAACAGGGTAATCATCATCCAAGAATAAAAGGATTTCAAAAAGATAACAAAATACGACTTATTAGTCAACTCCAACCATCTATACTAGTTTGACAAGCCTCTATGAAAATCAATAAAACCAGCGAGCCATCGAGACATGCCCCAACTTACTCATACTCAGTTATCAAATGTAAACAATTCTGTGAAACCAACATCAGACCTCACGTCCTCGAAACATGAGGACTCACCACAACAGAGGATGTAGAATAGCGTGCCCAAAGAATCACTGTCGAACATGGAACTGAGCACCTGAACCTATATTTCGAGAAAATGCAGCCCACATCCAAAGATGTGGGTCAGTACCATGGAAAGGAACCGAGTATATGGGGGTGTATGTAGTTTTATAAATATCATCGTCATAAATATTTATAAGAAATATGCAGAATGTATGAAAGACTCACATAGCCTGAAAAAAATCATCATAATCATGAGAGGATGAAATAAGTATAATAACACATGTGAGTCATCATATAATTTGTCAATCATTTTAGTTCATTAAGAATATCAATTCTCATAATGTAAATATCATTTAAATCTTTTGAAAGAATAACTTTCACAATTCCACTTTCAAATCATTTTACCATTCACCATAGACACAAGGAAACACACACACACTGGGAGATCCTATAACCGACATAAACTATGTGAGCTACATGGAGTCCAACGTACAACCCACATTGGGGAGAGCCGTCCTATCCTTTCCATCGGAGTAGTACTATCGATATCAAATCCATACTAACTAGTGATCACTATATAATTCAACCTCAGGCTCACTCATATGGGGGCACGTAGTTCTAGGGAAGTAAGGTCACTTTATACCTCCCACTCAGTGCTAAAGATTTCTCCCAGACATAGCTCAGATCATTTCAAAGACAATCCACAACAAAATAATTTCAGTAATATATAAATATACATCGGGAGCCATCATGCTTCCCATCTATCAAAATCAACCACATTGTGTATTTCTTTCATACTTGAGTTCAAAATAACTCCATTAAGACCAAAAGGTCAAATCATTCAAAATTTCCCAAATATTCAACATCAACGTGCTTATAACACACACTTTCTCAACAAAAAACAATTTCCAATGGAGATTCACAACCCAAATATCAAAAACATGATAAATATCATTCAAGATTCATGCTCTATATCTCCACATATGTAAATTCAACTTTCAAAATCATAAACATCAAGATTTCATAATAATCATCATAAGATATGGGTTCATGCTTTAAATTTGTAAAAATCAAATAAAAATCATGCCTTTGTAAAGAAAATTACTTTTGTGCATAAGAACGAAAGAAAGTTCTTGTTGAAAACCCCCACATACCTTGAATGATGAACTTTAGATCGATACTCATTTTTTGAGATGTTAATCGTGCCTTTGAATGATGGTTCTTGGAGTTCTTGAACTAGGACCTTAGAATCTTGAATAAATTTGCAGAATTAATGGTGAACTTTGGAGGTTCTTGAAGTTCTTAAACTAGGAACTTGGAATCTTGAATAAATTTGCAGAATTAATGGTGAACTTTGGAGGTTCTTGAAGTTGGATGTAGGAGCTTAGAGTTTTCTTTTTGAGGGAATTTGATGAAATATAACATATAATGCTTCTAATAGGCTTTAATATAGGGTTTGGACAGATTTTGGGTGAGGGAAAAATGACCAAAACGCCCCTAAAAATCAAAAAATTCTCAAATCTATCCTTTGGTGGACTTTTTTGATAGTCTGAAGTAGATTAACCATTACGTTTTACTCCGATATCCAAATTGGATGAAACTAATTTCATTAGAAAGAGGACTCTCATATGTTTCTATTGATATATAGTATCTCAACCATGTCATAGTGTATGAGGAGTTATAATCATTTGAAGTTTACCCAAAAATTTGCTTTTGATAGGCTAAAGTGGATCTACCATAACTTTTTGCTCCAATAGAAAAATTGGATGAAACCAATTTCATTGGAAAGAGGACTCGTAGATCTTTCCATTGATATATAGTAGATCACCCAGATCATTATGTACAAGGAGGTATGATCATCTAAAGTTGGAACAAAAATACGTCAGGCCTCAGTACTTTTTCCTGCACGTTTTACTGTTCACTACTATTCATGATTTGATCGGAATGTTCATAGCTCGTTGCTCGGGTGTCTATTTTGGATGATCCACATATAGTTGGAATGCTTATTCGATACTCTATGCAATGGTAGGTCATAATCTAAGACATTCCGCACGAAAAATTTATAATTCATTCTAGAAGATAGAACCCAACACATTTACACCCAAAATTTCAACAAAAAATTTCCTACGGTATTATAGAAGTGGACCCCTTCGGCCCATCTTAGGTCAAAACTATTCTTATCTCCTTGTAGACTTTGTACATGTGTTTTATAGTATAAATTTATATTTTATTTTTATTTTTATTTATTTTTTTATTAATTTTTTTTAAATTGGGGTAGGGGAAGGGGAATGGGGGAAGGGATTACAATGTGAGAAATTAAACCCTCACCAACAAGGAGGAAGTTCAGGTAACTAACCAACTAAGATTCTAAGATTTGCTTGAAGAGGTATTCACGTATGATGCTTCATTTTAGATTGATGCTTAGAAGATGATACTAGTTTTGATTTGAGACCAGTTATTTATAATTTTTAAGACCGATTCAATTCTGGAATTATTCATGATATAAATTTTCGATTAATTCAAGAAAATATGGATATAAGTTCCGGTTTAACTCTAACATTTAGAGATTATTCATATGGTTATGGAACCAGTTTGAGTCTAGTGTTGGTATATGGAATATTCTACAGTTTTGTTTTTGAGATATGGTTAATTGGCACAATGCATGGTATTAATTTTCCTTACTTTCACCTTTCGGGCTTATGGGTGCCTTCTTTGGGTTATTTACTTTATTACACTTTTTTGCTTATAGGATCCAATCATGTAGATGTTGTTGTATTGTTGTTTACTATTATTATTATTATTTTGCTTATTTACTTACAGTATTTGGAGAATTATTCCAACTTTTCCCCTTTACCTTGACTTAGCTTATTTATCACGCATTTTGTAATATTTATATTATGATTTAACTTAGTCGACTAATGATGCCTACTAAGTACTCGTGGATTTGGTACTCAAACTATACTTTTGTACCTTTTCTATGTAGATTCAAGTACTAGTTTTCGTTGTTGATGCAGTGATAATGCAAGACAGAGTTCAGAGATAGGGTGAGCTCTCAGAGCCAAAGTTGACCTTTTCTCCATCTTCATTTTTTGATTAGTCTTTCTATTTTTTAGAGTAATGCATATTTAACTATGATAGTACTCGTATTATTTTGGATTAGTGGCTCTTATACCGACATTACTAGGTTGTGGGATGTTATTACTCCTTTTATTTCTCTTCTTTTATCATACAATTAGGATTTATCTCTTATTATTCATTTATTTATGTACTTCTATCATTTATGTCATATTCTTCCAAATAGCGAATTACTTATAGTTTTAGGCTACGATTTCATCTTACCTACTAGTCAGAAAAAGTAGGTGCTTATGACTCATAAAATGAGTGGTGATAATTTGGTATCAGTGTGCTATGTTCAACAGCAGTATTAGTACAAGAGCAAGTATCTAGTAGAGTCATATGGATTAAAATGATAATGTTCTTTTCTAATCTTCAAAAGACTTTATGATATTCTTAAGAGATTTCATGCTAAGAGTTTGAGTTGGTTTCTGAAGACTCCTTTGGTTTCACTCTTTCATAAATAGTTAGGATACATGTTACTGCTATATGAGATAAGGACCTTGAGTCCACGACTAAGGATCCTACCAGGTCACGTGGATAATCCCAAGGTCAAGAACAATAGAGAGATGCAACCCCAACCATAAAACTTGATAGTAGACCTTTTCTAGGCCCTATTCTCATACTTGCACTAGAGATTCCACCACCCTAGCCTATGGTAGGCCAGACACCAGCCCAGGGGTTTATTTCTTTATCACTTCTCAGGGATGCATTAGTTTACCTATTGTGTTTAGTTGGTAGTGCATCATCTGATTGTTCTTAGTTTTTAGATTAGTATGGTACGAAGGTAGGAGCACAACTGTAGTTGCGGTTCCTATAATTGAGATTACACTAGCACCGGTAGTTGCTCAATCAATAGTTGTCCAACTTGTTATGTTTGTTGAGGGGCATAAGATATTGGGTAGATTTTTGAGATTTACTCTACTTAGGTTTTCTAGTGCACCACGCTAGGATGCTTTTGAGTTCTTTCTTGCTTGCAAGGATAAGCTTTGTAATTTGGGCCTAGTTGAGATTCATAGTGTGGGTTACACTACCTTATATTTAGATTTGGCAACTCAACATTAGTGGATAGGTTATCTTAATTCCAAGCCAGCAGGATCTCCCCCAATAGAATGGACTTAGTTCTCTAAGGTTTTCTAGGAGAAGCATATACCCCTTAGTCTTAGGATCAATTTTTAGATAGGAGCGGGGCTCTATGCCTATTTTATAGTATGAGGCTTGGTTTCATGAGTTTTCTAGGCATGCTAAATTTATTCTACCAACCGAGTATGAGTGGGTTTGGTGTTTTGTTCGAGGATTGAGGCTTTCTTTTTGTATGTCCATTCAAAGTTTGGTTATAGTTGGTTGGTCCTTTCATGAGGTTTTTGATCATTCCCATATTCTGAAGGAGATGCATTGCGATGCCCGATGGGGAAGCGATAAGAGTTTGTGTAATTAGGGCAATTTTAGTGGGATCTAGAGTAGATCATAGTTCAAGGAAAGTAATTCTCAGGGTAGGCACACTCTGTGTCAGCTTTATCAGTATCAGGGTCATCCTAGAAGGCTCTTTCATGCTGCACTTCATATTACCATCGAAGTTCAGCCTAGCTACAGTAAGTATCCTTCCCAGAATAGTGGTCATCCTTTGAGAGGTTCATCTTCTGGGTATTCTAGCTCAGGTGGTTATTTTGGGACAGCCAGATCTTCTGGGTTTAGTACAACACCTGGGGGTATGTTATGATTTTTGGGCCTTCGGTCGTTTCTCTATAGAGTGTCTTTATCATAGGGAATTGTGCCTCTAGCTCAAAGTTTTCATCCTATTAGGCCATTGCCACCCTAATATAGAGGTGGTATACATTGTCGTCAGGTAGTCCCGAGGGAGCTAGTAAAGCTCCTTAGGTTGGTAGGATAAGTGATCGGTTAGGAGCCCAGCCAGGTGGCAGGTATGGTCAGTTGCATACCATACTTGGTAGAACCAAGGAAGTATCTTCATATGTTGTTACTATAGATATGATTTTAGTGCTCCATTAGCTGACTTTTTCATTATTTAATTAATGATCCACTTATTCTTATGTATTTACTCATTATGCCTTGTGACTAGTGTTATATTGGGATAATTTATCTATTATTATATGGATCTACTCTGATTCTTGCTATATCTTGTTTTAATGATGATCAGCGGACAATAAGAGACCTGGTCCCAGGGTCTTCATAGAAATGTATAGTTCACATGGCCTACATGGTTTTGTCTTCTAGTGAAACAAACTTCATAGGTGAGATGTGTACCAATCAGAACACTTGGCCCAATCAGAATTCTACCCTAATCATTACTCCACTATAAAGGGAATTAATGCTTCTAAATTAGGTAGTTTTCACAATCCTAATTATTCAAAGAGAAAAAGTGGTGAAACTCAATTTTGTAACACTACTCAAGTTCCATTATTTGTATGATAAGAGAGTGTGTGAGTTCTTGAGTCGAGTCTTGGTTTGTAATTTAATTACTCATTTTATAAGAGAAATTTTGTTTGTTTTTATTGAAGAGTACTTAGGTAGAGTTACCTATGTTCAATATTGATCAGAATTAATCAGTATTGAGGTGTGTTCTTGGTAGAGTTGTCAAGGTAGGCTTGTAGTAGAGTTATTACAAGCAGGTGAAGCCTGGAGTTAGGTATGTTCTTGGCTGAGTTGCCAAGGTAGGCTTGTCGTAGAGTTATTACAAGTAAGTAGAGCCTAGAGTTAGGGTCAAATCAAATCTGTAATCAAGAGGTTGATTATAGTGGATTGTTGAAATACTTGTGAGGGCAAGCCGTGGTTTTTCCTCCCTTAAGCAAGGAAGTGTCCACTTTAAATCTTAGTATTTTCAAATTCCTACAAAGTTTTAGCTTTTTTATAGCTTTTCAGTGTTATTTCCTATGACTGAATTTAATATACCTGGTCCCCTACTGTATGGTGTAACCCCCCACATTTCATCAATTGGCATTAGAACTAGAAATAATATAAAAGGTTTACGCATAGAGTGATTTGGTTATTATGGCTGCTCCATCTGATTTGGAAGAAGGTCAATCTACCACTAGACCACCAATATTTAATGGTCATTAATATGGGTGGTGGAAAACTAGGTTGTTTGACTTCGTTATGGTTGAGGACAATGAGCTGATGGATATAATACTCGATGGTCCTCAGATTTTTGGTAAAGAGGTCGAAGAAGGAGACATAATAAGGATGGTAGTAAAAAATAGGATAGAGTTTTATGATGAAGATAAAAATAAATTTGAAAGGAACTATAAGGCAATGAAATTACTTGTCTATGGTATAGGACCTGATGAGTATAACAGGATTTCTGCTTGTGAAAATGCTAAGGAAATCTATGATTTCTGGAAGATAGCTCATGAGGTAACTACTGATGTGAAGGATTCCAAAGTTTTGTATGCTGACTACTCAGTATGAAACATTCACCATGAAAGAAGAAGAGACATTCAGTAAATGCATTCAAGATTCACTTCCATCACAAATGAGCTACACAGCTTAGAAGGAGTGATCCTTTTGTTTAAATAAGTGAGACAGATTTTGGGTGTTCTTCCTATATCCTAGGAAAGAAAATAGGATGCTATAACTGAGGCAAGAAACCTAAAAACCCTCACTATTAAAGACTCTTGAGCTAAAGAAACAGCAAAGACAAGGGAGAAAGGAAGCAAAAAGTAAACTATCTCTAGCTCTGATGACTTCAAAATTGATTTAAGAGAAGAAGACTTTGATGTTGCCTATATGGGAAAAAGAATTGTTAGAGGTATGAATAAAAGTAATCAATTTCAAAGAAAAGTAAGAAGTAGCAAAAATGGTGGGAATGTTGAAGTTTGTCACAAATATGGAAGCCTGAGTATTTCATTAAGGACTGTCCATTTCATAAAATTGATTATCAGGAATATCTCAAGATTGGAGGTGACCAAGGAAAGAACAAAGACTAGGTCCCTGTAAAATCAAGAAGAACAGCTTCAGTTGATTATGCAGTTATGTAGGATCTAGACATGTGGGGAGAGTCCTCCAATGAATCTGATGAAGCTGAGAAGGCTAAAGATGTGTCCATGCTGGCTGTGGAAGAATGCAAAGTTACCTGTGATTCCTTAGTTTCTTTCATGGAAAACACTGAAGATGAAGAATAAAATGAGGTAGGAGAAGGGAAATGTAGTCTTAACTGGTTCATGGACAGTGGATCTTTAAAGCATATGACAGGAAGGACTGACTATTTTTTTTCTCTCATGATACTTCAAAGTGGCGGCGTCTCTTTTGGAAATGGAAAAAGGGGATTTATTCATGGTGTGGGAAAGATTAGAAAATTATCTG
Source organism: Capsicum annuum (assembly GCF_002878395.1). Taxonomy (NCBI): domain Eukaryota; kingdom Viridiplantae; phylum Streptophyta; class Magnoliopsida; order Solanales; family Solanaceae; genus Capsicum; species Capsicum annuum. Next base: position 167,151,668 of record NC_061121.1, read on the forward strand.
ATCAAGCAATAGAAGATGTGTACTGTGAGAATGTACTCCAGTACAGTCTTCTAAGTGCTTCTCAAATCTGTGACAAAGGCAATGAGGTCAAATTTTTAGTTGATGGATATACTGTGTCAAGCTAGAAATTTGGGAAAGTTATTCTCAAAGCCAAGAGAATCAAAAATATTTATGTGGCTGATTTGGAATTTGTTATTGATGGGGAATTAACAGTCTAAGTGTTCAAAGTGAAGATGTTGAATTATGGAACAGAAGGCTAGGACATGTAAGTTCCTCTTTTGCTAAACAAGTTGATTTCAAGGGACCATTGTTTGTGGAATGCCAAAGCTGAAATTTCCAGACAATAAACTATGTAATGCATGTGTCAAGGGAAAACAAACCAGGTCTTCCTTCTAAACCTCTAAAGATATAGCATATGAATATATGTGGACAAGTTAAAGTCCAAAGTAGAGTAGGGAAGAAATATGTGTTTGCGATTGTGGATAACTACTCAAGGTTCACCTGGACAATGTTATTGAGAACAAATGATAAAACCTATAAGTCTCTTGTTACCTTTTCCAAGAACATTCAAATAAAGCTGAATTATAATATTGCTCAATTCAGATCTGATCATGGAACTGAATTTGAAAAATTCAAAGTTGCAAGATTCTATGCTTAAAATGGAATCAGTCATAACTTCTTTGCATGAAGGACTCCCCAGCAAATGGGAGTAGTTGAAATAAGGAACAGAACCCTCATAGAGACTGCCAAGACCATACTGATTGATAGTGGACTTCCAAAGAACTTTTGGGTTGAAGCTGTAAACACTGCTTGCTATGTAACAAAAAGTTGCTTGATTGGATCACTCCTAAACAAGAACCCATATGAACTTATGTTCAATAAAAAGTCTAAGCTAGACTACTTCAGACATTTTGGGTGCAAATGCTTTGTTTCTAACAATGGGAAGAATGATCTAGGAAATTTTGACTCCAAAATTGATGACATAGTATTTATGGGCTATTCCTGAACCAGCAAATCAAATCGAGTTTTCAACAAAAGAACTTTGTGTGTTCATTAAAGTGTGCATATGAACTTTGATAAGTCGGGAAAGCTAAAGAATCCAGATGATGGTGAAAAATTAGAAATTAAAGAACTCATTCTTGTTCAAAGATATGATATTACTGAAGATTATGGTCAAGAGGTAAATGATGCACATGAGAATGATAGGGGTGATAGTGATCTAAGAGCTCAGTCAAAAAACCCAACTCTAGTTGAAGAACATCAAGAAAGATCCAGTCAAACTCCCCAAGGACCTATTCCCAGTGGAGCTAATCTCAAAATGTTAAACTAGAGGCACAAATCTTCTCATCCAATTGATAATCTAACTACACCATTGGAATCTGGAGTTCAAAGAAGAGCTCAAGATAGAAATTCCATGGCATTATCAGCATTCCTGTGCAAAATGAAACCAAAAAATGTAAAAGAAGCTCTAAAAGAAACTGAGTGGAATAATGCAGCACAAAAGAAGCTTCAGTAATTTGAAAGAAATAAAGTTTAGCACCTGGTCCCCAGACCTGTCGACAAAACAATTATTAGGACTAAATGGGTGTACAAAAACAAGTAGGATAAACAAGGAACTATTAATAGAAATAAAGAAAGGCTAGTGGTTTAAGGGTCTAACTAGGAGGAAGGAATTAATTATGATGAGACATTTGGCCCTGTAATAAGAATAGAGGCCACCAGGATTCTTATTACTTTTGCTACCTATATAGGGTTTAAAATCTTCTAAAGGATGAAGAACGTGCATTTTTAAATGGAAAATTGAAGGAAGAAATCTATGACAAACAACCTCTAGGTTTTGAAGAGGCAGATTTTCCTTATCATGTACTCAAATTGGTCAGACCTCTCTATAGGTTGAAACAATCTGCTTGGTATGAGAGCCTTTAAAAGTTTTTTCTGGAAAAATGGATTTAAAAGAGGAAAAATTGACAATACTCTCTTTTTAAAAGTCCAGAGGTAGCAACTTACTGATTGTTCAGATATATGTTGATGGTATTATCTTTGGTGCTACTTCTGAATCCTTGTGTGAATATTTTACAAAGATAATGGGGAGTGAATTCGAAATGAGCATGTGGGAGAACTGAGTTTCTTCCTAGGTTTGCAGATCAAGAAAACTTATCAAGGGACAATGATTTGTCAAGAGAAGTACATCAAGGATCTACTGAAGAAATACAATATGAGAGATGCCAAGCTGATTAAAACTCCAATTTTAATCAACTCCAAGATGGATAATGATAAATTTAGTCCCTCAATTAATGATACCAAGTATAGAGGGATTATGGATCCTTATTATATCTCACTGTAAGAAGGCCAGACATTGTGTTTAGTGTGGGAATATGTGCATGAATTTAGACCTGAACTAAAGAGTCTCATTTGAAAGCTACAAAAAGAATTCTCAGGTACCTAAAAGGCACAAGGGAATTGGTCCTATATTATCCTTCTGGAGATAATTTTGATCTGATAGGGTATGATAATGTTGATTATGCTGTTTGTTTGGTAGATAGAAAAAGTACCTCAAGAATGGCTAATTTTCTAGGTTCTTGTTTAATCTATTAAGGTTCTAAAAAGTATAATTCCGTCGTTTTATATACTGCTGAAACTAAGTATATGGTTTCAGCTTCTTATTAAGCTCAATTATTATGGATCAAACATCAACTGGAGGACTTTAGTATTGTCTCAGACACTATCTCTCTGATGTGTGATAACACAAGTTCTCTTAACCAGGCCAACAACCTAGTGCAATATAAGAGGACAAAGAACATTGGTATGAGATATTACTTTCTGAGAGACAATATTGAGAAGGGAGCTATTTGTATGAAATTTTACAAAACCGAAGATAAAATAGCAGATATATTTACTAAGGCACTACACAAAGAATAATTTTGTAAAAAATAAAATGAGGTTGGGGTTGATCAAAATAACCTAACCTACCACATAAAACTGTTCTTCTCCCTAAGAAATGGCTATAATCAAGAGAAGAGTATCCTTGGATAAGTATGTACTTGTTGGTCTAACTCATTATCATACCTTTGCAGATATACACTTGTGGCAACAACTTTAGACAAGGAAAAATATGACATGCAAAAAGTTAAGGACTCACTTAAGAAAAAGGGGGATCTAGTCCCATCTCTCAAGTTAGTATTGTTCATGTGCATTTTTTTTATTCTATAAAGAAAAGTCGTGTCCATTCTCTCTCAGCATCAGAAAAATATTCTATTCTAAAAAAAAGGATGAGTTACCCAAAAAATTGAAATTGATCACATCCTATTCTTTCAAAAACCCTTGTTGTGCTTACTTATTCCCTTAAATCTTATTATACCCACCCCTTCTCTTTTCAAAGGGTAAAGTTTAGTCAGAAATAATCCTTCTAAGAAAAGGAATTACAAATGGCTGCAAAATACCTATTTTCGTGCCTTTCATAGGAATCTGAGCTTAGCACAGATAAAAGTTAACTATTAAATCTTCTTGAAAAAAACATATCATCTCCTACTCTTCAAAAGCCAAAACCCTTCTTTACTTAACTTGTTGATGAAGAATCATCCCTAAACCTCAAAATCTTTCTTATAAAATACTAATAGATGATGTTTGGGTTGCTGAAAATCTCATCTTGCTATTGAATAGCCGTGAAAAGAACAAAATTGATCCTAAGGAATTAAATGTCTGTAAGATAACAAGAAATTACTGAGAGAAGTATGGAAGTTTTGCTGAGAAGAAGCAAACTTCTAAAGGACCTATTCTTAAAATGAGAAAAAACTAAAGAATAACCCATCAAGGTTTCTAAGAAGGGAAAACTAGAAATAGAAAAAAAGGTTGTGTCTGCAAAAGTGAGGAATGGGTTCTTAAAAAATCAAAAGGTACTAACTAGGAGAATATTTGACTTAACTGTGTTAACAAAACTAGGTATAATAAAATTAGTTTATCTAGTTAAACATCAAGGATGGCTCCATCTTATGGAAGGACCTATTCCCATATTTTTTAATAAGTTAAGGAATTCTATTACATATTGGATTTTTATAAAGATAGACTAAAGATGACTATTTTAGTTTAAAGAAAGTAGATGAATCTTGATCCTGTATCACTTGGGAGAATTTTACAAGTCTCTATCAATGGTGTAAGGATTGTCATAAAGAAACAACTAGCAATACAGTTCATGGAAAATGCATTAAAGGTTAAAGGAAAGTTTGTGGCTATAGCGAATACGAAATCACTCAAAAATGAAGTTCAATTAGTTTTTTATTTTGTTAATAAAGTGCTTTTGCATAGATCATAAAAGAGGAACATTGATTCAGCCGCTGATTTTTATGTGATAAAGTGTCTTAGAAGTTTGGACTTCATTTATTTACCTGCCATAATGATAGAGCGCATGTATAAGGTTGATCATGAGAAAAATGAGAAACATGGCATGCTTTATGGATATTGGTTGAATAATGTGTTTGATCATTTTGGAATTGTCTATGAAAATGGAACTCCTGGAACTATGCTATAACTATTGGGTATGAAGACTCTGGTCAAAACTGAGTTTGTGAAAAAAAAAATCAAATGACATCTCTCAAGGTAAGGTCAGCAAGATAATAGAGGAGTTGGAATTCAACATAGCTGCTAAGGATGAAGAGATCAGCAAATTGCAAGTGACAATTTAGCATTTTTCTAAAAAGGATCCAAGTGTCTCTGGAGAGCTTAAAACTAAGAATGTTGAACTAAAGAAGAGAGTTTTAACTTTGGCATTAGTTTCAATTTTGACAGATGAGGTTCTTAGCATGAATATAGAGATAAGGCAACTAACCAATGAATTTCTACACTATCATGCTACAAAAAATAATAACATGGTTCTACTTCTCCAAACCCACTTCCTAATTCCTTTACCTGTTAATCCTTCTTAATTACTGTGGCTTCATTTTATCTGGAATATTTAAATTATGCAGTATAATAATACTTACCTTTTGCGTATGAATAAATCTTAGTTTGTGTGTTTCATTTGTCTTTACATTAATTTTAAAGTTTTTTTTCATGTTAGTGTTGCCCCATTGGCCATAAGTTAACTAACTTGTACTTATTTTACTCTTGGTTTCCTATTATCACTTTTTAATGATGTCAAAAGGGGGAATACTAAATTTATGTAGTAGGGACCAGTTGTATGTATTTCATGATGTGTAAGGAACTAAGTACCAGGTGCATATAGGTTGAATATTGGTGAAGGATGATAGCATGATGGCATAGTGACAAGGGGGAGAATTTTTCTCAAGCATGATGGCAAATTGAAAGGGGGAAGCAAAGTGTAAAGTGATAGAGGGAACATTCACTGATAGTAGTGATAATCACTCTGACTAAATAAGGTGAATGAATTTCATGCTCCAAGTTTTGTGGTCAAGTTCTATGGTTTGTTATTATAAAAAGGGGGGAAATTTATATATTTTGTTGTGATGATGATCAGCTGACAACAAGGGACCAGGTCCCTGGGTCTTCATGGAAATATATAGTTGTCACATGGCCTGCACAGTTTTGTCGTCTAGTGTAACAAATTGTGTAGGGGGAATGTGTACCAGTCAGGATACTTAGCCCGATCGAATTTCTACCCTAATCATTACTCCACTATAAAAGGGGAAAAAATACTTCGCAATTAGTTAGTTTTTACAACCCTAATTATTCAAAGAGATAGAAGGTGATGATGAGAAACACCTTAAAACTCAAATTACTGATGTAACTTCAATTACAGCTGCAGGCACATCTAAAGGGAAAAATATAGTCACTAAAAATAGACCTTAAATACCAAAGAAAAAGAATTATAACCTCAGGCAAATATTTTCAAAACTATATACACCAAATATACAAAATTAAGAAGCATTTGCACCTCCCCAGATACATACATATTCTGAATCACTTAACCAAGAAAAACAGATATACAACTATTTTTCTCGTAAATACATTGAAAACATACACACCTTAAAAACCTTATTAAATACCAAACCTATTCAAAGTGAAGAGCTAGCCGCACAACAAAAAGGATATATTACCCAGTCTTACTTTCAAAAGCTCCTGAACTAAGGAAGTGATACAAGCACTGAGTTGGGGGATTCAGAGCATTCCGAGAGGTTTTGTAATTACAAATATTGTAAGTGCATGAAGGTTGAGGTGGTTGATGGGGATACTCATAGGATGCATAGAGGTAGAGTAACGGGGCCAGATGAGATTCCAGTGGATTTTTGGAAGTGCATAGGAGGGGTAGGTATGGAGTGGTTGACTCAATTACTTAACTCAATTTTTAAGAAAGAAAGGATGCCTGAAGCTTGGAGGTGAAGTATTATGATTCTATTGTATAAGAATAAGGATGATAATGAGGATTGCAATAATTATTGGGGTAGCAAGTTGTACTGTCACACTATGAAGGTTTGGGAGAGGGTGGTAGAATTCAGGTTACAGAAGATTGTTACTATTTCTGGTCTAGGTTTTTAATGTGCTCTTCCTGTATAGTATCTTGTTTTTTATAGTGCTCGACTTGCACTTTTACATTTGTAACTTCAGTAATTAGTGTAATAACTCGTTCTTGTAATAACTCCATTTGTTTAAACATTTGGAGCAATAAGTCAGTCTGGGTATCTTTGGCATCAGCCTTTTCCATTGGTAAATCAGTTTGAGTAGCTTTGTCTTGATAAGTAATCTACAATGATATTTTTGTTAGTATTGATTACTTTAATTGTAAATGTAAAATTTAGTATATTCAATACTAGTCTTCGAATTTCCTTTGTCGTAACTGAGTTTTGTATTTTTCTTATTAGCCACCATCTTACCTATGTATTATCTGTTCTAACAATAAACTTGTTATACAGGATATGGTTAATAGAAAATACAGAATATATGCAGATAGATTATAGAGATTACGAATTAGAAAGTGAAGACAGTATATATGAAATTTCTGAAAAAGTACTCCTCCATAACTATATTCACTTGCATCAGCTTCTACTATATATGTAAATTTTTTATTTTCATCTGGAAATTGTAATTTTTGTAATTCTTTACAAAGTAATTTTATTTTCTGTACCTGTTTTTTGTCTTCTTCATTATATCTATATTCTACATCCTTTTTAAATATTTTTCTGTAATGGTTTTAAGTTTTCTGCTAATTTTGGAATATATTCTCTTACTTGATTTACTAATCCTAAAAATGACTGTAATTTCTTTTTTGTATCTAATTCTTCTTCTAAATTTATAATTTTTTGGACTATATGTTGTTGTATTTTCACTCCAATTTTATCTATTTGTATTCCTAAAAATTCTATCTGATTTTTCATAATTTCTGTTTTCTTCTCACTTAAACTTATTTTTGATTTTTCTATTATATCTGTAAATTGTTCTAATACTTTTAAATGTTCTTCTTTAGTTTTTGTATATAATAGTATATCATCTATATATACTATACAATTAGGTAATTGTTTAAAATAACTATTCATAAAATATTGATATCTACCTGGTGTATTTTTATATCCAAATAGTAGTACATTCCATTTATAAAATTCTTGTGGTACCGTAAATGCAGTTAATTCCTTAAGTTCTTCTTCTAACTTTAAATGGTAAGAACCTGATTTACAATCTAATTTACTAAAATAATTATATCTTTGTATTTGTCTTATTTTTAATATCTTGTTTGGTATTGGGTAATTATAAGTCATAGTTTTTGCATTTAAATTTCTATAATCAATAACCATCCTGCTTTTTCCTCTTTTTTGTTCACTATATTTATTTACTATAAATGCTGGGCTATTATGTTTACTATTACTTTTTTGTATGTATTGTTTTTCTAATAATTCTTCTATATGCATTTTAAATTCTTTTAAATCATCAAAATTATATGTTAATGGTTTCTGGGTTATTATGCTATTTTTATCCATTAATTCAATTTTTATAATGGTTTTATGTTTTTTCAATCTTTTTAATGGATCTTCACTATATAATTGTTCTAATTTTTTCTTAATTATTTCTATTTTATTTATTGAAAATATAGTTATTTCCTTTTTATTTATTGAAAATACGACCAGTTCTATTGTATCTTCAGTATTTTTTATATTTTTTAATTTTTGTGTAATTTTTTCACTTCCTTCTATCCAATCAGTTTTCTTTCTTATTTTATTTGTAACTCTTTTTGCTCTTACTTTCTATTTACATGGTGTTGTAAACCACCAATCTGTTGTATACATATTTTAATGCTTAATTACCTTGACTTTAAAAAAAAAAGAAAAAAATTTCAAAAGATTATTATAGACTTTAATATTATGGCCAAAGTTTTATGCCATTAATAATACATATCCCGAAATAAATGTTAATAATTTTGCCTACCTCCTCCACTTGATATCAAATCGACATCATCGAATATGAGTTTAAAATGAATAACATTTAGAGAATTAAAATAACAGACATTCCATACCAAGAAAAAAAAAAGAAATAGCCTTTACATAACTACGTTTTTGTGCTAATTTTCTTACTAAATTTAAATTTTACTTTTCTTAGAAGAAAAAATAAAAGTAATACCATAATTACTTTAATTTTTCATTAAAGAAAAATAAAAATTATTACATATTTGACAAACCTCTTTGTTGGAACAAAGGTTTTGGACATCCCCTTCTTATACAATAACACAATAGCATCTACAATGTAGTCGTTTAAGGAAGATTTTCTCCAAATAGGTTCTATATTTTTTCAATATTAGTTTATTAGTTTATAATATATAGGTCGTTTGACCAAATCATACCAATAATATATTTTTTATATCTTTTTTCTTTGTCTTCTAAATTATCACTACAATGGTTTGCAACTAATAACTTCTGCATGACGTCATCCCAAATTTGAACCTAACAAGTGGTATCAAAGCCTATGATTCTAATGTCCAGTGGTTTGGTGAAACGAGATTAAAGACAAGTTCATGGCGGTTCAAAATAATTTGCAACCAATTTGATGATAATGAGGATTTTTGTCAAACTACACGTGAAAAACAAGTTTCAACCATATTTTCAACATTCCTGCTACTGCATCTTTAAAAATAAAAATAAAATATTACTTTTAAACTAATTTTTAACCATGATATTTTAAACCTTGTTTTTAACCATGGCAAACAACAGTGATAATTTTTTTTTAAAATTGAGACTAGGGGAAGGAGAATGGGGGAGGAAATTATAATATGGGGAATCGAACCCTCACCAATAAGGTGAAAGTTCAGGTAACTAACTAACTAAGCTACTAAGATTCCCCAAGCAGCATTGATGAAGATTTTGCGAAGAACGAAGTTCATGCATGTGAAAAAGGCGGATCAAGTCAAAAGGGGGAGATTTGTTAGGGTTTCCCTGATTTTCTTATTAAATTTAAGTTTTACTTTTCTTAAAAGAAAAATAAATGTAATACCATAATTACTTTTATTTTTTTCTTAAAGGAAAATATAAAACTCTTCCACATTTGACAAACTTGTTTGTTGGAGGAAAGATTTTGCACATTTATAAATAGAAGACTCTCTTCTCATACAATAACACAATAGCATCTACAATGTAATCATTTAAGAGTCTTTGTTTAGGGGGAAATTTTCTCCCAATAGGGTCTATACTTTTTTAATATTAGTTTATTAGTTTATAATATATAGATCGTTTGATCAAATTATATCAAAAATATATTTTTTAGTATATTTTTTCTTTGTCTTCTGAATTATCACCACAATGATTTGCAACTAATAATTTCCCCATGACGCCATCTCGATTTCGAATCCAACAACGTCATCTCGATTTCGAACCCAACAACTACAACCAGCCCTTACGTAACTACAATCAACTCCATCTACTCACTTTTCTCGGCACAATTTTAACAGCCAACATTAATTCATAGGCCACTCAACACGGTGAACGGGCATCTACCAAGGAATTACTGGAATTATGCATATGGTCGACCCTATCAAGAAAGCTAATGAAGGTGGATCGATTTTCTAATGAGAAACGGAGGTGTTCATTTTGGTAATTATGAAATTAATGATCTCAAAAAGAAATAGCTTTTACATAACTACAAGCAGCTACATGTACTCACTTTCATAAGCCACTCAACACGGTGAACGTGCATCTACCAAGGAATTACTGGAATTATACATATGGTCGATCCTATCCAAAAAGTTTCTTGAAGGTGGATCGATTTTCTAATAAGAAACAGAGATGTTCATTTTGGTAATTATGAGTTTAATGATCTCAAAAAGAAAAGTCTTTACATAACTACAACCAACTCCATCTTCTCACTTTCCTCGGCCCAATTTTTCCAACCAGCATTAATTCATAGGCCCGGTGAACGTGCATCTACCAAGGAATTATTGGAATTATACATATGGTCGACCCTATCAAGAAAGCTTCATGAAGTGGATCAATTTTCTAATGAGAAACGCAGGTGTTCATTTTGATAATTATGAAATTAATGATCTCAAAAAGAAATAGCCTTTACATAACTACAATCAACTCCATCTTCTCTCTTTCCTCGGCCCAATTTTCCAGCCAGCATGAATTCTTAGGCCACTCAACACGGTGAACATGCATCTACCAAGGAATTACTAGAATTATACATATGGTCGATCCTATCAAGAAAGCTTCATGAAGGTGGATCGATTTTCTAATGAGAAACGGAGGTGTTCATTTTGGTTATTATGAAACTAATGATCACCCCATCGTCACGCAAACTTGTATCCATCTAGGAAAGAAATGAAGGTCCAGTCTTTAGTTGAATTCAGTTGGCAGAAAAGCCTTTGTTTTTTAATCTCTAAAGTTAGGCAGCAACGCACTAAATTATAAGTGCAAATTACTTCAATGTGAACGAATATGACATTAAAGTAAATAGTTGGGCGGTCGCAGTAGCTTATACATGTAGAATATAAGTAATATAATATTCTTTAATGCATAGAAAGTAAAATTGTAATTGATACTTTTTCACTTACAAAATAATTGAATTATTTGAATATATTTTTAATGTTTATAATAATTGAATTGTTTATTATTCAAAATAGATGTTAGAAAATTTTTTGAATTTTACCTTTATTAATTAAATTTTTAAAGTTGAGTTTCAATGATCATTATTAATATTTTGGAGTTTGAAAAGTGCAAAAATAAAAAAATATGATTAATTTATATTGCCTTTTTTTCTTAGAATGTGTATCATATTTCAATAATTCAATTATATTATTTTGGAAGGGAGGAAGTATTAGGATAAATATGAAAGGCTACTACATAGCATTAGTTGTGGTGATCATCAAATAATAAACATTAATTGCTACATATAAAATTAAACGGTGAAAATTTCTTTTGGATAGAGATTACCTAATATATAGTAATCGCTTCATTAAAATATTAACAAATTATCAAGATCTTGTAAAATAAGTATAAAAACAAATATATGGGAATAAAATTTTAAGACATTTTTAGGAAGACAATCAAATTCCAATTAACGTCAAATACTTCTGAAGCACAAGCAATTTTAATAAAATTTTCAAATTTAAGCTCGTACTTGGATAGGGAACGAAGGACAGTATTAAACACATGGAGCATTATAAGTAAAGATTAAAGTTGGAGGTATTGAATACTCACCAAATTGCAACCTATTCAACCTAAATATGGTGCGAAATCAAGTCCACAATATCTATTTGAGTTAGTTTGGCTTATTTTAAGGGTCAATACAAAGGAGTGGTTGATGGAGCCTAAAGAAGCAAAAAGATAGAGAATTGAAGCCAAATATGCAAATAGGCATAGCCAATATGCTATGCGAATCACCAATCCTCTCGGCATGTCACCAAAATTGGAGATCCATCGCCTAACTTAACAGATCCACCAAGTTTCAGACAAAGAAGAATAGCGATGAAGTTAAAGAGTTCTGCTGATCGCCAAACAAATTAGTGAAGCATGAGTTCATTTCCAAAGTCACCAGATGAAAATGATTGACGCTTCAAGTCAATGCTAGTTTTGCGATGTAGAGTCACCTTGGCTTATTGTCTAGGATCTTAGTGATGGCCTTTCTCATCCATTGAGGTTGGACGCGATGGAAATTTCACAATTTTCTTACCCATTTATGGTTGATTTATAAAAAGCTTTTTGGTAGATTGTAATCCTATTTTTTATCAATTTTGAGATCTTGAAAGCTGTTATCAAAATCCTAATTTTGGGAATAGTCAAATTCATGTTCTTCTACATTGAATTCAGATTTTACGTGTAAAGATTATTATTCCATGGAAGATGCTAATGAGCATATAGGTATAATTTCTCCTTCTTCTACTATGCTTGGCTAAATTTCCCTTACTTGGGGTTATGTATGAATAAGTTGTGTTAAATGAATGGTTGTTCTTTATTTTCTTTTTTAATAGATTAATGTTTATGGGTCTAACCTCTACTCCATGTGATTAATTGAAGGTTGCAAACTCTAGTTAACCCTAGATCTCTTACCATCCTAGACAAAGGGGATAAGGGTGAGGAAAAGTGGTTCACAACGACTTAATGTTCATCATTTTATGCAAATTGTCACAACCCAAAAACTTAGGATCATGATGGCAATTATCTCAGCAAGCCTTGGCAAGTTAGCCTATCATCCAAACTAATATAAAATGAGAAAAACATTGCCAAAACTAAGGCAATATCCCCAGAACGGAGTTGAACCACATATAAATACAGCAAAAACAAAAATAAAATCATGATACTAGCCAAATCTCAAAACCTGGTGTCACAGTATAAGAACTAACTAGTACAACTTGAGGTCAAAAATAAATAAGATATCCAAACAGGACCAAAACTATGTCTCAAAATACAAGTAAGACATAATCTAGATAAGAAAATGTAGAAGTCAATTCCAGATGCATAGATCTACTGTTACCTCGTATTGGCTGCAAGTATTGCCTAAATCAACTATCCGTGCGGCACACTCATATCTGAATCTGCACTGAAAGAGTGCAGTAGGGATGAGTACAAGCAACTTGAACTTAGTAGGTATCATAAGTCGATTGAATAAAGTAGAAAATAAAGTATATAAACACAAAATATGGGCACGTCGCATAATGTTTTAAACTAAGGCATTGGCCTAATAATTATGAATGGGTGGTAAATAGTTTTGTGAATGCCTTGTTTGCCATGTAATAATCTAACTAGTAACCTTGGTGGTTTAAATTGTAAAATAGGTTTGAGTCCCTAAGTATTAACTTGATTTATGTCTTTGCTAGACAATGGGTTTGAGTCCCTAAACTTTGGATTGAACAAGTGTCTTTGTTAGATGATGAGTTCGAGTCCCAAAGTCAAATTAATGCCTGGTTATTGATAATGGTAATGGCATATGTTATACTGCAAGTAGTGTTGGTATGATGATACCAACGAAGTGCCTTTGGTAAGTAATTGACTTAATAAATGTATATGTGGAATAATGATTTTAAATTAGGCTTTAAAGAGGGATGTGTAGCCGGGTTGTAAAAGTGGAGTTCAAAGGACTAATACTAGAAACCCCATTAGCCGGTGTGGGTGTCTTATGATCGGGTGGTTTGAGTCCCCTGAATGAATATATATGAATGGAAGTTTCATGTCTCCCTTACTATATGTATTGGTGCTTAGTCACCTTGATTATGCAAAGAGGTTCGAGTCATCCATAAAGTCATATAAGGATATGGATATTCTCTGGTTCGTGTGGCTATATGTATTGGTGCCCTTTAAGCTAGGGAAGAGATGGGCCCATACAGTTCATGGGTGCCTTGTTTTATAATGCTCATGCTACACAGCCTAGGTTAATATTTCAAAGTTCATGTTAATCTTGTTACCTATATTTGCATGGCATAAATATATATATATGTTTGTGTATGTATTACATTGGTATATGCATTGATTTATTGGTTTTCAACTATTCACACTATTTTATATTCACACTATTTTATCCTTATCCATGGGCTATATGGTAGCACTCCAACCGCTAATCATCTTTGACGTTATATCCCCATGTGATGCAGGTGTTTGTCATACTATACCTCCTACTCAGTAATCAAACTTTGGGAACATCTTGTGTTGACTTAAAGTGGTGAGCTTCCATACTTTGGAAGGCTCTATTTCTAGTTTTAGTTTCTTATGTTTTCATTGGTTAATCTTGGACATTGATTTTGGCTTTAGTTGGAGGTATGTCCCAACTAGATGTTGTTTTGATTTTTGATTGAGGCTTTGTGAGACAACTATGGGTTGGTATGGGCAGTGTCGGTAGTAGTATCAGTCTTGGCATTAGTATTGGTATTGGGGTTGATACCATATGACTTTATTTGATATTTGATTTTTTCTATTTTATCATGGTATGGATATACACTTGGTTATTATTTTGGTTTTGGTTATGGTTATTGGTTGCTATTGGATGGTTAGACTTGTTTGGTTTTTGCCATGGTCATAGACCTATCCTAAAATTTTTTGTTGTTAATTACTCTATCTTGTTAAATATTCAAAATTCATCCAATTTAGGGTATATGCTTGGAGGTTGGATTAGGTATCAGGGGTGGTCTCTGATCCTTGTTGGACTTGGGATGCCTATTATGACAAGGACCTGGTTTGGGTTGTGTCAAGTTGGCATCAGAGCTTAGGTTCATAGTCAATTGGGAGTCCATAAAACCATGTCGAGTAAAGTCTCTTCAAGGGTGTGTAGCACGCCACACTCATAAGGGAGAGACTACAAGGCATTTAGGAATGTTCCACTTTTTTAGTATCTTATTTTGAGCTAAAGAGTCTAAGGTATTGAGTTTTTCTAATTTCTGTTTGCTTGTTTTTTAGATCATGCCTCAATGATCTGAAGCTCAGGAAAACTCTTCTGTCCCAACTAAGGACAATGTTTATGGAACACGCTCTACTCAGGGGATGCATACTCGATTTAGGGGTCCAATTTCTGATTATCCTAGAGTTTTACCGGTTCCCTCTAGTCCTTCTCAGGCTATTGCAATAAATGCTGAGTTCCATTAGTCAATTTATATAATTTCTCAGTTGGTAACTTCTCAAGCTGAGCGTGGTGCATCTGTTACTCCGTCTTCTAAGGCCACAAGGGTTGGCTAATTCATGAGGTTGAATTCTCTGACTTTTATGGGTATTAAGGTAGAGGAGGATACTTAGGGTTTTCTAGATGAGATGGAAAAATTTTTCAAGGTGATGCATGCCACAAATATAGAAGGGGTAAAGTTTATTGCCTAGCAGTTAAAAGATATGGCATACCAATGGTACGAAGAGTGTGACCGAGCCAAAGGGGTAATAATGATGAGTCATTTCTGTGGGAGAATTTCTCTAATGCATTTTTGGACCTCTTTTTTTCTCGAGAGTTGAGGGATGCAAAAGTGGAGGAGTTTGTTAATCTGAAATGACGGAGGATGTCAGTTAAGGAGTATGCCTTTAAATTTCACCAGTTATCTCGGTATGCTCTGGAGATGGTGTCTGATATGAGGGCATAGATGAGAAAGTTTGCTTCAGGACTGTATCATAAGTTGATCCTTGAATTTAAGGTTGCCTTGCTGATCAAGGATATGGATATCTCTAGGTTGGTTATTTATGTACAACAAGTAGAGAAAGAGAAAAAAAAGCAGTCCAATTTTAATGAGAGATAGGAGAAGAAGTATAGGCTTTTTAATAGAGTGGAATAGATGGTAGTAAGTGGATAAGGAAGAAGTGAGGGAGTTCTGGTTCTTTCTCCATAGTTAGTTCTCATTACACAAAGTTATTGGGTGATCGTCGATCTCAGCATGATGGTGGGTCCCAGGAATAGGATGTCCAATCTCAGGCTAGTGGGGTTCAGTTGGCTCCATCCTAGCTTCCTTGTTGATTTTGTGGATTGTCATACCATGGGTTTTGTGAGGAAGGGAAGAATAGGTGTTTTTATTATGGTTAAATTAGTCACATGTAACATGACTATCGTGCTAGAATGGCTTCTTGTGCTAACAAATTTCTGGTTGCCTCTTCATCTACTCCTACACTAAAGGGTGTTACTTCTGTATCTGTTTCTGCTTCTTGTACTGGCACTAGGAAGAATTATTATATTCTCTTATGTCTTTCCAGGATTCTAAGGCATCTCCTGATGTTGTCATTGGTATATTGAACTTTTCTCTCTTAATGTGTATTGTTTACGTGATCCAAGGTTCGCTCTTTCTTATGTGACCCTATTTATGGTTGTGTATTTTGGTTTTGGTCCTAAATTTATTTTTTATCTATTTTTTTGTTTACCCTGATTGGTGACTTTGTAATTGCTAAAAAAAATCTATAAGGGGTGTATGGTATCTATTAGTGGTAGAGAAATTTTTGTGGATTTGATGGAGTTAGATATGGTTGACTGTGATATCATATTAAGAATGGATTGGTTGCATTCGTGTTATGCTTTCTCAGATTGTCAGTCCCATAAGGTCATGTTCAAATTCCCTAATAAGTCGGTCATTGTATGGCAAGGGGGTTCTTTAGTCCCATAAGGTTCATCTCATATCTTAAAGCCCAAAATTTGATCTCCAGAGGCTGTTTGTATCGTTACATCGGAGTTAAATATTCTAACTCGGAAGGTCCTTCTCTAGAATCCATTTCTGTGGTTAATGAGTTTTCTGAGGTTTTCCTTGATGATCTTTCTGGTGTATCTCCTGATAGGGAAATTGATTTTAGGATTGATCTTGTTCTGGAAACTCATTAAATTTCTATCCCTCCTTATAAAATGGCTCTGACTGAGTTGAAGGAGCTTAAGAAGCAATTGAAGAATTTCTTAGATAAAGGTTTCATCTGTCCTAGTGTGTTTCCTTGGGGTTCTCCTTTGTTATTTGTGCATAAGAAGGATGATTCCTTTAAGATGTTCATTGACTATCATTAGTTAAACAAGGTGACCATAAAGTATAAGTATCCTTTTCCTAGGATTGATGATTTGTTTGATCCGTTTCAAGGTGCAAAGTATTTTTCTAAGATTATCTTAGATCAGGTTAATATCAGCTTAATATTAGGGAATTAGATATCCCTAAGACTACTTTCAGGACCCGATATGGTCACTATGAATTCCTAGTCATGTCTTTTAGGTTGACCAATGCTCTGACAATGTTTATGTTTTTTATGAATAGGGTTTTTCATTATTTTTTGGATCTTTTTATCATTGTCTTCTTTGATTACATCTTGGTCTATTCTAAGAGTAAGGTGGATCACATCGATCACCTCTATGTTGTGTTGAAGACCTTAAAGGATAAGTGTTTGTATGCCAAGTTATCCAAGTGTGAATTTTGGTTTAAGGCTGTGACTTTTCTTAGACATGTTATCTCTAGTAAAGGGATCATGGTAGACCCACAAAAGGTTGTGGTGGTTAAGAAGTGGCCTAGACCTATGGATCTAATCGATATTTGAAGCTTCTTAGGTTTGGCTGGTTACTATAGGAGTGTGGAGAATTTTTCAATTATAGCTTCCCCATTGACTAAGTTGACCTTGAAGAAGGTCAAGTTTTTATGGTCGGATGCGTGAGAGGGTAGTTTTGAGAAGTTGAAGGATAAGTTGACTTCAACTCCAGTTTTAACCCTGTCCAAGAGTAATAATGGTTTTGTGGTATATTGTGATGCTTCTCGTATTGGGCTGGGTTGTGTGTTGATGTAACATGGTAGGGTGGTGGCTTATGCTTCTAGGCAGTTGAAAGTTCATGAGAAGAACTACCCTAGTCATGACTTGGAGTTTTTAGTGGTGGCATTTATGTGGAAGATTTGACGTCACTATTTTTATGAGGTTCATATTGACATCCTTTCTGAGCATACGAGCTTGCAATTTATATTTACTTAAAAAGAGCTAAATCTCAGGCAAAGGAGGTGGCTTAAGTTGCTGAAGAACTATGATATGAAACTCCACTAACATGCAGGTAAGGCTAAAGTTATTGCTGATGCCCTTATGTAGATGAGGATAATCGGGATTGGTTAAGGATATTCACCGTTTGGCTAGTCTTGGAGTTCATCTCACAGACTCTGAAGATGGTGGTATGTTTATGCATCAAGTATCACAGTAGTCTCTTGTTGTTGAGATAAAGGAAAAATAAATGTTAGATCTTAATTTGATGAAGACTAAGAGTAATTCGGGTCAAAAAAAGGTTATTGACTTTGGGATTTATGGTGATGGTATCTTGAGGGACCAAGGTAGGTTATGTGTTCCTGACATCGATGGGTTGAGGTAAAGGATTCTAGCCGAAGCTCATGAATCTAGTTATGCTATTCATCCTGGTTATACAAAGATGTATCATGATCTCAGGGAGTTTTATTGGTGGAATAATATGAAATAAGATGTGGATAACTATGTGGCTAAGTGTATGGTGTGTCAATAAGTGAAAGTTGAGCATATAAGACTTGGTGGTTTGTACCAAGAGATTGAGTTAATCGAATGGAGGTGGGAAGTGATTAACATGGATTTCATTACCGGTCTTCCTCGATCTCGAAATCAATCTGAATTAATTTGGGTCATTGTGGATAGGATGACCAAGTCTGCTCACTTATTGCCCATGAGGACTAGTTATTTGGTGGAGGATTATGCCAAGTTGTATCTTGCCAAAATTGTGAAATTGCATGGTGCACCTGTTTCTATCATTTTAGATCATGGTACTCTATTCTCATTTTATTTTTGGAAGTTGTTTCAGAAAGATTTAGGAATGAAGGTGTGTCTTATTTCCTCTTTCCATACGCAGTCGGATGGATAAGTGGACAGGACCATTCAGACATTGGAAAATATGCTTTGTGCTTGCGTGATCAACTGTAGTGGTAGTTGGTTCAACCATTTGCCTTTGATAGAATATTCTTATAATAATAGTTATCACTCTAGCATTTGTATGGATCCTTTTGAGGCATTGTATGGTAGGAAATGTCGTTCTCCTATTGGGTGGTATAAAGTTGGTGAGGGTAAGTTGTTTGTCCCTGATTAGGTTCACCAAGCCTTGGAAAAGGTGAAGGTGAATTGTGATAGGTTGAAAGTCGCTCAAAGTCACCAAAAGCCTATACGGATGTAAGGCGTAGGGATTTGGAGTTCAAGGTTGGCGATTGGGTATTCTTGAAGGTATCTCCCATAAGGGGAGTGATGTAGTTTGGTAAGAAGGGGAAGTAAAGTCCTCGACATGTTTGTCCCTACTTCATTTTGAAGAAGGTTTGTAATGTTCCCTATGAATTAGAGTTGCCTTCTACTTTAAGCTCTATTCATCCAATTTTCCATGTCTCTATGTTGAGAAAATGTGTGGGTTATCCTTCATCGGTTGTTCCTTTGGGAGGATTGGGTATCTCGGATTCCTTATCTTATGAGGTAGTTTCGATTGAGATCTTGGATCATTATTTTGTAGGTTTTGGACAAAGAATGTGGATTTCGTAAAGATTCTTTAGAGAAACCATAAGGTTGAAGAGGCTTCTTGGGAAGCAAAAGAGGACATGAAGTCCAAGTATCCATTCTTGTTTTCTTCTCTCGAAATTAATACAGAAGGTATGTGTTCTTTATCATACTTTTGTTTTTAAACTTTGTTAAAGAAAAGGTTGATTTCCTTGCATCTTTGTTTTCTAACTTAGTTAACGGTTAGAGTTGAGGTATTGGTATGTTAACTCGTGCTTGTGCTTGCCTTACATGTCATTCAATGATGAATAATCCAAGTGGGGGGGAATTGAAACACCTTGGCTTTGAACCTTATAAAATTTCTCTAAGTTGAATATTCTGGACATTATACGACTTGTGCATGCTATTCATATGATCTGGTATGATTTCGGGGTCCTAACTCGTATGATTCATAGTGTGTTCAAAGCCACTTACTGTCTAAGGTACGATTGAACATCTTACTAGTCGTTAGTTGGGGTACGAATGGGATTTTGCTAAGTCCTATGGTGCCCTAAGTCTTGTCCAAAGTATTCTATCTAGGGTACGGGTTATAGGTTACTTCTCGTATGTTAGAATATGAGTTAGTCATTTATGGTCGTATGTTTGTTAGTATAGAGGTCCAAGATGATACTAGGGTACGAGATAAGGGTACCAGTCGTACCCTAAGGTACGGTTCGGGGGGATGGGTAGTACCCTCTTGCGTGCATGTTTTGAAATTTTAAGCTGGGGTATTTCAGACAATTTCCACCCTAAAACCCGTAAGTTCCCACATCTTAAAACATGTTGTGTCCTGTCATAACCAACTATTAAAATATCAAACACTTCACAAATACTCTCTAAACTCTCTCTTGAAGATTGGGGCTAGGGTTCTACAAAGGTGTTCATCTTGTGGCTTAAGAGTCAAGTTTCTTTTGTAAATCTTCTTGAATAAGAAATGTGACTCTACCTTCATTGTTAGTTCATGAATATTATGTGTTTTAAAGTTTGATTATGGTTCATAAATGGTGGTTTTGAAAACCAAAATTGAGGGTTTTATTGCATATGATTGATTATTGTTTACTCTTGGTTTAACTTGTATTCATACATGTTTTTGGCGATGGTTTGCATATGTGGGTGCTTGGTAAATATGATTTAAAAAATGTGTCATGGGTTACCCTAAACTTGATGGTTTTACCTTGATTTTGTCCTTGATAATAGTATGCCCTCAAAGTGTTTATGAAAATGCCTAAAAGAATAAACTAATCACATGTTAATGATGTTTTGAACTAAGTCATTGGCCTAATGATCATGAATGGTTGGTAAATGGTTTTGTGAAGTCCTATGTAATGATCTAAATGGTAAACTTAGAGGTTTAAATTGTTGAATAGGTTTGAGTCCTTAAGTATTAACTTGATTTATGTCTTTGTTAGACAATGGGTTCGAGTCCCTAATCTTTGGATTGACCAAGTGTCTTCGTTCGATGATGGGTTCGAGTCCCAAAGTCAAATAAATGCATGATTGATTGATAATGGTAATGTCATATGGTATACTTGCAAGTAGTGTTGGTATGATGATACTAACGAAGTGCCTATGGTAAGTAATTGACTTAATAATTGTGTATGTGGAATGATGGTTTTAACTTGGGCTTTAAAGTGGGATGTGTAATCGGGCCATAAAAGTAGATTCCAAAGGACTAACACTGGAAACCGAACTATCCGATACAGGTGTCTTATGACCGGGTAGTTTGAGTCTCCTGAATGAATATATATAAATGGGAGGTTCGTGTACCCCTTACTATATGTATTGGTGATTAAGTCACTTTGATTATGCAGGAGGTTTGAGTCCCCCATAAAGTCATATACAAATATGGATATTCTCTGGTTCGAGTGGCTACATGCACTGGGGCCCTTCCAGCTAGGGAAGAGCTGGGCCCATATAGCTCGTAGGTGCCTTGTTCTATGATGGTCATTCTACACAGCTATGTTAATGATTTCACAGTTCATGTTATTCTTGTTGTCTATCCTGGTATGACATATATGTATATGTATGTATTGCATTGGTATATGCATTAATTGATTGATTTTAAATTATTGGTACTATTTTATCCTTATCCTTGAGTTACATGCTAGTGCTCTAACCACTAACCATCTTTGATGTTGTATCCCCACATGATGTAGGTGTTGGTCATACTACACCTCCTACTCAATGATCAGACGTACGAAACTGCTTGTGTTGACTGGAAGTGGTGAGCTTCTATACTTCGGAAGGCTCCATTTCTAGTCTTAGTTTCTTATGTTTTTATTGGTTAGTCCTGGACATTGGTTTTGGATATAGTCAGGGAAATGTCCCACCTGATCTTGTTTTGATTTTGGATAGACGCTTTGTGAGACTATTATGGGTTGGTATAGGCAGTGTCGGTAGTGGTGTCAGCCTTTGCATTGGTATTAGTATTAGGGTTGATACCGTATGACTTGATTTGATTTGTAATTGTTCCATTTTACTATGGTATGGATATGGACTTGGTTATTATTTTGGTTTTGGTTATGGTTGTTGGTTGGCATTGAATGGTTAGACTTGTTTGGGTTGGACATGGTCATGGACATATCCCAAAGTCATTGTGTTGTTAATTAATCTATCTTGTTATACGTTCAGAATTCATCCGACTCAGTGTATATGATTAGAGGTCGGATTGGGTATGGGGGGTTGTCTCCAGTCCTTGTTGGACTTGGGATGCCCATCACCACAAGGTAGTGGTTCAGGTCCTGTCACTTAACCACAGGAATAACTCTCAAATGCAATCATCTAATATTCATGTGTAAAATGGAGACAGGTTCCAAAATAAAATACAACTGCTCATCTAGTTAAACTTAATCCTAACAAATCACATGAGACTCATCTAGAACGTAACGCCAAAGCAAGAAAATATGAAAAACTGGATGAATAGATGCTAAATCTAGGGGCAAGGGCCGCTCAAAAGCCACATGTAATACCCCTTATTTTCCTAGCTTAATTTTGCTCCTAGAATGTCAAACATTAGCTCCAAAATGAAAAATATTTTATGCATGTAGAATTTTCCAGATTTGGATCCTCCATTGTGTAGATAATTGAATAAGCTCTCCATCGATACCAATTTTGCCTAAATTCTATACTCGGTTAAGAAGTTAGGGCATTTTTTAGTAAAGTAGTGT
This sequence comes from Capsicum annuum, assembly GCF_002878395.1. Classification (NCBI taxonomy): domain Eukaryota; kingdom Viridiplantae; phylum Streptophyta; class Magnoliopsida; order Solanales; family Solanaceae; genus Capsicum; species Capsicum annuum. The sequence goes on from NC_061121.1 coordinate 167,174,199, forward strand.
ACCAACTGGGCAGTCATCACATCACGGTGAAGGGAAATTTCATAATTGTCAATTTTTAGTAGACCTCCGCGATAAGCTCGCATCGCGGATAGATCCAACTACCCATTTATCACATTCCAATAGACCAATGCGATCTTACAGCATGGTGTTGGTGACCAAAATGGCATTTCAATAGAGTACCACAATGGTGGCGCATCGCAAAGAACTTCCAGTTCCCACTCGTCATTTTTCAGTAAGCCACCACGATAGTGGCGCGTTGCGGTGGCCTACAAAATGGGGAAAATATTCCTTTTTTAGTTTCAATTAAAAGTTTAAAAAGGGTATTTTGGTCTATTCCCAAGGCCGCAATCCAACCAAAACATGAGATTAAACCCATTCTAAGCCTATTATGCTCATTATTCATCAATTCTCTCTCAAACTAAATCCCTAGAGTTCAAAGCTTCTTCTCCAAGAAATCAAATTCCACCATGGTTTCTCCAAGAAATTTTAATTTGAAGATTCCCAGGACAAGATAATGAAGAATTCATCCTTAAGAACTCAAATAGGAATCAACAATTCAAGATTCTTCATCTAACCATTAATCATGGTATGTGGGGTTTATGAACAAGGATTTTCTTTCATCCTTGTGGCCAAAACCAAGTTTTTATTTCAACTCTACATGATTTTGAATGATTATACATGAATTTTAAATTAGGGTTCATACCCAATATTTTTATTTGCAAGATTATGAGATTTCAAGTATTTTTAGAAGGTGAGTTGCATATCTATTTTCATAATATCATGTCTATTGCAGTAAATTTCAGATGGATAATTTCATTACCAAGCATGATTATTATAACGTTTTGATATGAGATTGATGCATGCATTACTATCCCAAGATTGAGTATTACTATTTCATGAGAGATGATGCTTTAAGTATTTTATGATCAAATTTATTTCAGATTTACAGCAAAGCTTTAATCTTTTAATCCTCAGTTTAGTTATGGATTCCACTTTATAGATTTGATACAGATTACAAAATTCAGATTAGCTTTATTTACAAATTTAATCAGATAAATGCATAAATGGTTTCAGATAAACCCTTATACTAGTTTTTAAAGTGGATTTCCAACATAATAAGCATATAGATTTAAAAGGAGTATTATTTAGACCGAGCAGAAAGTGTGGGATTTGTGTGCCCTATCTTCCACTGAACTACATAGCCAATGTAGGTACAGATTATCATATTATTCCCATTTTAATATGGATAACAGACTTATCTTGTGAGCGATCACATGGGCAGTAGGTTATACTCTCTGGCAAAAGTATGACACCTTTTCCCAATGTGAGGTTTTCTCCTTAGGAGGATGAGATGTTGGACTCCATGTTAGCTCGCATAGTTTATGTTGGTTAGAAGAACCTCCCTTATAGATAAGCTCCAGATAAAGTATTTTTGCCTAATAGTAAAGGCTTTTAGAAAAGAATAACAGAAAAGCTTTTAGAAAATTAGGTGTCAAGGCTCACAGTTTTATTCATAATATATTTTATAGAATGATAATAGTTACAAATTTTGGATTTCAGTATTTCAAATATTCCAGCTTATGTGAGTCATTTACATTTAGCATACATTGTTTTACAAATTATGATAATAAGATAATGTTTTACTTATGCATTGCACCCTATATACTCAGTACATCCTCAAAGTACTGATCCACATATACGTCTACGTGCTACATTTTCTCATATTGTAGGCATCAGATCAGTTGTAGAACGCATACCATATTCAGACAGTTTGTTGCTTCCAGTCAGCAGATAATAAGTCCTCTTGATTCAATGGCTTGAGTCGATCATATAGTTTGAGCAGTATTTTTTTTATTCAGTCGTATTGATTTGGAATAGCCGGAGTTCATGTCCCGGCCACCTAAAGTCAATACTAGTAGAGGCTTCATAGACAGTTAGTAGAGTTAATGTATTTGATTCAAGTATTGTTTTGTAAATGTAGAGTTGTAATCATTTTAATTCAGCTCTTTATTGAACAGATTTAGAAAAGAGTCATCTTCAATTTATTCCATTCAGATTTATGTTTTTTTAATTTGTTGCTTATGAGTTATACTACTAGAAGGATTAGCTTGGGATCACTTGTGGTCCTAAGCACCGTGTGACATCTCGGGACCATTTTAGGGGCATTACAAACTTGGTATAAGAGCACAAGGTTCAAGTGTCCTAGGGTGTCTGTGAAGTTGTGTTTAGTAGAGTCTTGTGGAATGGTACAAAGACGTCTATACTTTTCTTCGAGAGGCTATATGGCATTTAAGAAAAAGTTTCCCCTCATTTCTACACTAGATCGTGCAGTAAAGTTATTCTCTTAGAATCTCCTGTGTACTCATGTGTTACCCAAAAATTCCTCATTTATGACTTATTTTTGAGATAACATGATTAGCAAGTTCCAATTTCCTCCCCAGATAATGCTCTCAGATTTGCTAGCAGAAGTTTCAGAAGTCACACAAAGGGCTAGAGAGGAGCTCTCTAGTATGTCATAAGTCCCTCGAGTTGAATTTTATGTCCTCATCCTTATGATTTTTTTAGTTAAGATAGAATTAGATATGTATTCAGATTGCACATTGACCCTTTTAATATAGGTAATGCTCATGAGAGGAGATAGTATGAACCTAGACTATTAAATGTAGAGTGCATTCAAGGGATATCATGAACTTCAGTGTTATGATTTATGAGTAGTAGAACCTTCTTATAGTTGGAAGTATGGGTATAGAAGAGTAGTGACAATAAAAGTAGGAATGACGATTGATAGAAAGTATAGAGATAAACCTATGCATGATATCGAGATGTGTTAAGGTGATATGTCCTTGTGTGTTGGTTTAGTAGAGGGTGAAAAAGGATTTATTAGTTAAGGTGAATTATTGTTTGCTTGAAGTACGAAAGGAATTATTGATGGTATTTATTGTGTTTGAAAAGTATCGGATATTAATGAAGTGTTTGGCAGTTCACTATCATTAATTAGGCTTCCCTTAATGCTATAAAAAGGAGTATAGTTGAAACTATAGAGAGATGATAGTAATTTCGGTGTATAAAAGGGTAAATAGTAATGACGTGTAAAAGTAGTATGTGTTAATGGATAATAATAAGATAAACCATGCGATCATATAATCAATTGTGGTTATTATGGGGCTCTAGTGGACTTAGTGTTTCTTGATGTTTTATTTTATAGCTTCCAAGTGAGAATTGTATTAAGGTGGGTTGTTAAATCATGTTTATCACTAAACATTAATTTTGAACAGTTGATGGTCATCAAGGTGGATGTAATGATTTCTTGGTTAGTGATGCTAGTTATAAGGAAGTGATCTAGTAGGCTTGAATAGTATATGCAAGAGTTTGAGTCCATTTTAATTTGTAATTAAGTATGATGGTGTATGTATGATGAAGAAGTATGCCCAAGGTAATATGGGGTTGCATTATTTTCTAAGGTTATTACGTGTTGTGTGTGGTTAGTAGTACCGTTGAGTTGCTAAGAGGAAGGACACTAGTTATATGGTATCTGATGTTCGTAATGGCTAAGTTAAGGAGTTGAGTTATGGATAGATAATGTTGAGCTTTTTTGGTATGATCTTGATTCTCATGGTTTGGAAATATAAGTTTAGAGATGCGATATTTGTAGGCTATGACGGAAGCAGTATGGTTTATTAAAGGTTGAAGATATCCGTGTTAAGTGTTAGAATCTAAGTTTGAAACTTTGAAGATTAAGCGAATAGAAATGAGAGTTGAACCTCTAGATGGTGTGAACTTAGGATGTGGTGATACTCATGAAGATTCTAAGTTAGTAATGTTCAAGATATTATATGATGATTAGTGGGGCTATAGAAAGATAGAGTTGTACCTCGGAAGGAAGTATTAGAAGTTGGTTTTACACTTTCAGGTGTAGCCTTTTAGAGTAAGTTTATTAGTTGTGTGTATTATTTTGTTCTAGACTCTAGAGTGCAGTGAATGTAGTCCATTTTAGAATTTAGTAAAGGATTCCTCAGACTTAGAATGATGGCTTAAAGCTAAGGGGGAGATGATAGAATCAGGAACCAAGTTAAGATTTCAGATCCTAGTAGGGGCATTAGTATGTTGTAAAATAGCCATAAGGGAGGATTATGCCCAATCAATTCTTCTTTCAGTAGTGTACTTCAGTTACTCCGAGATCTACTCATACCTTATGTGTCAGTTCTATGATCATAGTTCATGAACATAATAGAGAATAATGTACTCTCCCAATTCCTAGCACGAGGAGTTCTAGTTCATTCAGCAGTTGGAATCACATTCCATAAGTTAGGAACTCCAAATTTAGGTCATGCAGCTCATGAAACGTACTCATGATTTACAGTATTTTCAGTTCCAGTACTCAAGCAATACTCTTAAAGATCAGTGAAATTCAGATCTATATCATATACGTCCTCAGATTAGATCTCTTTAATGAATTTATGTCATGAATACTCTATTCCTCAGTCCTTAGTAAAGTGTCAAGTTATGCTTAGTATCTCTTTATGTTTTGGGCCCTGGTATTCTAACCTTTCAGTAACCTTCCCCCTCCCTTAGGTCAAGATAGTGATGATGAACAATTATGTAAATGGGAGAGAGTAAATGTGTCATGTTGGAAAAGATTGTTGTATTCTTGTTTTAATTAAGTCTATAAGTCAAGGAATATTGAGGTGAAGCTTTTTGTATATGACATGGGTAGTTGAGAATATGTTATGTGTGTCTTCTTAAAGAATAGTGCATGGAAGTTGTTATTGACAGAAGTATTAGAGAATATGAGAAAGATGCTTTTATGGGTGTTTGTTTAGAAGTGTGTATATGGTTATGAAAATAGGCTTGAATTTCATGTTTGTATATATGAGGATATGTGTGTTGTGAACTAATGAATTTTTAGTTAGGAGCAGAGTTTAGTTGTTCAAGTGATAAGGAGAATTATTCTAGAGGTGAGCAGTTATGATGATGTTTGGGGTACTTAATTCACAGGTCAGACTAGTGTTATGGTGTTATGTGCAGTAACTTGTGATTTCGAGTTAGGCTTGACCATGATGAGAGAATTTAGTTTATTTAGACTTAAGTAGATGGATTTATCAATGCCATGTAAGAATTATAGGTTGAATCACCCGAGTAAGGTATTTAAGGGGGATATTATAATTGAGGGAGTATTTTAGGAGTGTTGGTAAGCTTGAAAATAAGAAGTTGCATAGATTAAGGCCTAGTAATTCTTCCTAGCATATGATTTATGGGTCTATGTTCCATGCTGTAGATTTGTAGCAATGTTGTAATTTCTTATTCATATGTCATGTTCAAATCATGCCCAAATTTCTCTACTCCCTAAAATCATTAGAAATTTCTTAGAAAAGTATTGAGGAAATACTTCATGTGGATATGAGCATTCAGTACGATTCAGTATGTATAGCCACCAATCCAGTTTAATAGTCAGACAGACAAATTTCTATAGTTTTTCCATCTTCCCATTTAGTCTAGTCTTACTACCTAAAATTTCATGAATATGGCCATTTCAAGAGGTAGTTTGTTTGCATCCATGTGAATTGTGAATTCAGCTCAGTATATGCATCAGGCATCAATTTCAGATTTAGATATTTAGTTATGATTCAGTTCATAAGTATTCAGTGACTGATCTTAGTTTTCCAAGCATCCCAACTCAGAAAATGTAATACCTATTGTATGATCTTAGCCTCGTTGTCTCATGATTCATGTTTGCATAATTTATCACTTCACAGTTCTACATGAATAATTGCATCAAGGATACTTCAAGCGAATTCTAAACTCTTAGCCTGAATCATCTCCTTATAATAAGTAAAGGCAAGTCAGCTCAGAAATTAGTTTCATGTAGAGGTTTTGAATGTTCCAGACTTAGTCATGTAAGTATATTCCCACATGCGAATGTTCAGTATGTAATCTCAGTTGCCTTAGTTTAGAACTCCTATTCTAATCATCTCATTGAAGGTGCTACTTGGGAAGCAGAAGAAGACATACATACCAAATATCCTCATCTCCTCTCCACGATCAGAATCAATTGAAGGTAATAGTCTTCGTTCATTCAGTTCTTTTCCAGTCTTAGATACAACCATATATATATTTTCATGTAAGTTCATTCACTCACAAATCAGTTCAGTAGCTCACTATGTGGAGACTCAATCATACAGTTAATTAAAGCTGTGTATGATAGCTTATAGCCTCAGATTCCTCAGTATTCTTAGCTTAACTAGCCCCATTCAAGGATGAATATTCCCAAGGGGGAGATATTGCAATATCTCATATTTTTCTAGCATAATTTTACTCCTAGAATGTCAAAGATTAGCTCCAAAATGAATACCGTTTTATGCATGTAGAACTTTTCAAATTTGGACCCTCAATTGTGTAGATAATTGAATAAGCTCTCCATCGATACCAATTTTTCCCAGATCCGATACTCAATTAAGTATTTAGGGCATCTGTTAGTAAAACACTGTACCAACTGGGCATTCACCGCATTGCAGTGAAGGAAAATTTCATAATTGTCACTTTCTAGTTGACCTCCGCGATAAGCTCACATCGTGAAAAGGTCGAACTTCCTATTTGTCACATTCCACTAGATCAACGCGATCTTAACATATTGCATTGGTGACCAAAATGGTATTTAAATAGAGTACCATGATGGTGGCGCGTCTCGAAGAACTTCAAGTTCCTACTCGTCATTTTCCAGTGAGCTACCGCAATAATGTCACGTTGCGGTGGCCAAAAAAATGGGAAAAATAATGTGTTTCCAGTTTTGATTAAAGTATTTTGGTCTATCCCCAAGCCCCAATCCGTCCAAAACATGATATTAAACCCATTCTAAGCCTATTATGCTCATTATTCATCAATTCTCTCTCAAACAAAAACCCTAGAGTAAAAAGCTTCTTCTCCAAGAAATCAAATTCCACCATTGTTTCTCCAATAAAGCTTTAAATTGAAAATTCCCAAGACAAGAAAATCAAGAACTCATTCTCAAGTACTCAAATAGGAATCAATAATTCAAGATTCTTCCTCTAATCATCTATCAAGGTATGTAGGGTTTATAAACAAGGATCTTCTTTCATCCTTGTGCCCAAAACCACGTCTTTATTTCAAATATACATGATTTTGAATGATTATACAAGAATTTCAAATTATGTCTATTTTCATAATTTCATGCCTATTGCAGTAAATTTCAGATTTTGAGTTGAATTATCATTATTTTCATTACCAAGAAGGATTATTATGATGTTTTGATATGAGATTGATGCATGGGTTTTATCCCAAGATTGAGTATTGCTATATCAAGAAAGATGACGCTTTAAGCATCTTATGATCAGATTTATTTTAGACTTAGAACAAAGCTTTGATCTTTTGATCCTCAGTTTAGTTATGGAATCCACTTTATAGATTTGACACAGATTACAGAATTCAAATCACCTTTATTTACAGATTTAATCAGATAAATTCATAATTGATTTCAGATAAACTCTTATGCTAGTTTTTAAACTGGATTTCCAACAGAATGAGCATACAAATTTAAAGGGAGTAGCATTTAGTACCGAGTGAGAAGTATGGCATTAGCGTGCCCTATCTTCCACAGAACTATGTCGCCAGCGTAGATCCAGATTATCAGATTATTTCCATTCCAATATGGATGAAACACTTAGCTTATGATCGATCACATAGGCAGTAGGTTATACTCCCTGGCAAGAGTATGACACCTCTCCCCAATATGAGGTTTCCTCTTTTGGAGGACGAGACATTGGACTCTATGTTAGCTCACATGGTTTATGTCGGTTAAGAAAACTTCCCTTACAGATAAGATTTAGATAAAGTATTTTTTCCTAATAGTAAAGGCTTTCAGAAAAGAATAATAGAAAAGATTTTAGAAAACAAAGTGTAAAGGCTCACAGTTTTATTCAGAATATGTTTATAGAAAGATAATAGTTAGAGATTTCAACTTTTAGATTTTAGACATAGAAGTGAGTCCTTTCTACACTTAGACAGTATGATTTCAATGTAGAGTATTAGCGTAGCTTTTAGAACTAAATGTTATGACTCACTAGATTTACAAAGTATGATTTGCTATTCATGATTTCAGATTTTAGTATTTCAGATATTCTAAGCGATATTCTGGCTTATGTGAGTCATTTACATTTAGCATGCATTGTTTTACAAATTATGATGATGAGATGCTGTTTTACTTATGCATTGCACACCCATATACTCAGTACATCCTTAAATTACTGATCCACATATACGTCTATGTGCTATATTATCTCATAATATAGGTATCAAATCAGTTGTAGCACGCATACCATATTCAGATAGTTTGCAGCTTTCAGCCAACAGATGATGAGTCCTCTTGATTTAAGGGCTTGAGTCGGTCATATAGATTGAGCAGTATTTTATTTTTCTTTATTCAGTCGTATTGATTTGGAATAGCTGGTGGTCATGTCCCATCTACCTAAAGTCAATACTAGTAGAGGCTTCATAGACAGTCAGTAGAGTTAATGTATTTGATCCAAGTGTTGTTTTGTAAAAGCAGAGTTGTAATCATTCTAATTCAGCTTTGTAGTGAGCAGATTCAAAAAAGAGTGATCTTCAGCTTATTTCATTCAGATTTATGTATTTTAATCCGTTGCTTATGAGTTATACCAGTAGAAAGGTTAGCTTGGGATCACTTGTGGTCCTAAGCACCGTGTGACATCTCGGGACCATTTTTAGGGCATTACACCACATCACTAATAGTCTAAAGGATTTCAAAAGGTCCAACATAACTGGGGATAAGATTTCTCCTCTTCCCAAAACTCAATAAGCCATTCATGGGCAACACCCTAAGGAAGATATGATCACCAACACTGAACCTCAAGGCACAAAGCCTACGATCCTTAAGCACTTTTGCCCACTCTGAGTCATTTCAAGTATGTCCTTAATGACCCAAACTCTATCCAGAATCATGAAGTAAGTTCGTATCTCGAAGTCTACTCTCAGAAACATCGAATCAACCAACAGGAAAGAGATAACTCCCACCATACAATGCCTTAAAATGAGCCATCTCAATGACGGAATGATAACTATTATTATACGTAAACTCTGCCAAGGCTAGATGCTACTCCCATTGACTACAAAGTCCAACACACAAGCGCGAAATATATCCTCTAAAACTCAAATAGCCCACCCTGACTGACCATCGTTCTAGGGTGAAATGTTGTGCTAACATCAACCCTTGTACCCAACTCCTCTTGAAAAGTATATCAAAACTGAGATATAAAAACTGGGCCTCAATCTGATATGATACACACTATCACACTATGAAGATGAACTATCTCATGAATTAGAATTGAGGCAACCTCTCAACACTGAAGAAAACCTATACCAAAATGAAATAGGCAGATTTAGTCAATCGATCCACCATGACCCAATCACTATCAGAACCACGAGAAGTAAGTGGCAACCCAGTCACAATATCCATAGTGATTCATTCTCATTTTCACTTGAGAATGAGTAGCAAACCAGTGAGCCTCAAATTTTCAGCCTTTACCTATTGGAAACATAGGAAATGAGCTACTAAATCTGATATATCCTTTCTCATACCACCCCACTAGTAATGATGTATAGAATCACGATACATCTTAGTCACCCCTGGATGGATAGAATATTTAGAACAATGAGCCTCATCCAAAATCGATCTAATCTAGTCACCCACTATCAACGCACAAACCCATCCACTAATCCTTAAAGCACTATCTAGATCATGTTAGGATTCCACTCAACATTTTATCCTAAATCACTTTCAACAAAATTATATCAAACTGATGACCCTGAATCTTTCTATCAAAGATGACCTAGCCTCCACTAATTCCAAACAGCACCTAGGTGTTGAAATATCAAGCCTAACCTTCTTGTTAGCTAAAGAATAAACCTCTAAGTCCAAAGGCCTATCCTGGGTCAAAATATGCACCAAGCAACCCATGCTAGTCGACTTTTGGCTCAAGCCATCCACAACCACATTAGCTTTGCCGAGATGATAGAGAATAGTCCTGTCAGAATCCTTAAGCAACTCAAGCCAAGAGCACTGCCTCATATTAAGATCTCACTGAATGAAGAATTACTAAAGGCTACGATGATCCGAGAAAATATCACAATGGGCTCCATACAAGTAGTGTCTCCACAACTTTAAAGCAAAAACAATCGTATATAACTCTAAATAATAGGCAGGGTAAGAAAAGAAGCATAAGAAATAACCTTACCCTTCAACATAAACATAACACCTAACCTAACACTAAAAGCATCACAAAAAATAATAAAACCTATGCCTTTTTTGGCAAAGTCAAGAGAGGAGCTAAAGTCAACAAATCCTTGAGCTTTCGAAAGCTCGCCTCACCAGCATATGACCACTAAAAGGAAATCTTTTTCTAAGTCAACTTGGTCAATGGATCTGATATAGATGAAAAATCCTCAATAAATTATTGATAGCAACTAGCCACATGGGCACCACTACCTTTACCTGTTATACCTCTAATAAAACCTCTACCTCTCATAGATAATATAGGGGTAGCTTTAAAAGCACAATGGGGGTAGTATTTTGCCACATGGGTCATCTCATCACACAAATGGCAAACCCTACGGCCCAACAATAGCGCTCAAATTACATTCTTGAATGGGTGTAAGCTATTGTTGTCAATATAATAAAGCAACTTAGGTTGGGATCAAATCCATAAGGTGTGAAGAAACAGAATTCAAATCTCAAAAGTGTTAAAAGTAAACTCAGAGTTGACCTATAGTTTGTATAAAACAATATAAGTGTAAAATGGGGGGATTAGTTAGAAAGGTTTTAAATTAATAATTTACTTGCTTTTAGAATACTATCTTGAGTGTAACAATACTTAGAGTGTAATTAATTCAAAATAGACCTCGGGGTTATGCCATTCTAGGTGTGAACTCATGCATGGGTAACTAAGAATCTATAAAATATTTAACTAAGAGTCATGGGTAGGTTAGATTTGGAGGTATTGATATAAATCTTCAATAAAACACCAAATTTCACAAATGGATTCTTTTGAACACCTCATAAGTGTAATAATTTCACCAATATTTTGAGTCAATTAATATCTTTATGTCTAAGAGATTCTATTAAATGGAATTATTCAAGTTACTATTTATATTTATTCCTTACCCATATCCCCTATTTCAAGGATGATATGGCTTTAAAGGTAATTGGAGTTTTTAACCCACAATTCTTAGTTAAATCATGGAATAAATGCAAAATCCATCACAAATAGCTAATTCAGAGGATAAACAAGCAACATCCGTGCACTAATTGTAACCTATTCAAGCATAACCCCAAGATAAAGAATTAGCTACTCAAACAGAGAGAATGTAAATATATACCAAAGTTTCCATTAATTGATCCTTGAAAAATAACGGGATTGGAAATCCAAGCTTTGATTTTTAATAAATATTCAATGGAAAGATTAATTCTTCACTTGGGAATCACTCTAAATATGTTATTCACTCAAGAGTAATATAACAATGTTCAAAGATAAAGATAATTAAAATGAGCTAAAAACTCTTATTTAAGCCCCAATTCTGCATTTGTCAAATATTACAAAGTTACCACCTTTCTCTTAATCTACTTGAGCAGATACAAAGCAGATGGAGAGCAAATGGAAAGCAGATCCAAAGTAGATGAAAAGTGGATGCAAAGAACATGGCTCTTTTCTTTAACATTTGACCTCTTGTTTGCTTGAATGACTTGCTCCTCTTTCGTTTTCAACCTTTACCAGCACAAATGAGCTTTAAGTATGAGATTAATATCAAGTCAATAAAAAATCATAATAGTTTAAGATGAAAAAGTTCTAGCAAGTCATCAAATTGACAACTTATCAACCCCCCAAACTTAAGATATTTCTTGTCCTCAAGCAACCCAGAATAATTCAATGGGATAGGGTATTTAACTCAAATCCACCCAAAAGAAATATATACTAAAGTAATAATCTAATAAAGTTCTACCAAGGCTTTCTAAACATGTCATGGCAATAAGTATACCAAAATTTTCCAATAAGCGCATAACTATGAAGTAAAGATGAAAGTTTATATCAAATGAATCTTTCAAATTAATAAAACATCTCAAGAAGTGACAGAAAATCTTCAAAGATCATCTCAATCTTCACAATGTAACTTAACTTACCCATTTACCCAAACTGAGAGTAAGACTTCACCATCTACCCCAAAGTATCAATGCCTCTTACAAGCAAGAGTTAGCTACTCACATAAAAAATATTTTCATTCTTAAATGAGCTCAAATAATGAAAGAATTTATACTCATTCTCACAAAGAAATTTATATACAATGATTAGAACCATAGGATTTCCATTTGTGTTTATCACCACTAATAAAGGCTTACCTAGTTTGGAATCACTAAGATATTGTGGGTCTAGAGGAAGGTTTAAGGTATGTGAAGGAAAATATGGATCAAGAGACTAAAATACCTCCTTCAACTCATATTTTCATTCCCTTCTACCCCAAAATTTTCAATATATCCACCTTTTTCACCTTCAAATCAATTCTTTTATTTCCCTTAACCTTTAGCCTAATTACCAAAGAAATCAAACTCACCATTTTCATTATTCACTTCTTTGACTTTTTAAGAGGATTTCTAACTTTATGCTTTTCTTAGCCTCTCATTTGTCTCATTTCTCATCACATTTTATGGGATAGGCTATACAATATTACCATCAAGTATGTCTCTTGTCTTTTAAGCACATGATTTGACCATCTTACACTCATCTTTCTTGGAGTTTTAACCACCTGTACATTACTCTCCCAGCTACACAAACCCCCCAAACTTAGGCTTTTGCCTATATTTTAATATTTTGAATCATGCAATGCATCAAAGGAGGTTAAGTGACAAAAAAAAGATCTCAAAAGTGTTTAGGTGTTTTAACAAGGTTATCATTAAAAAGAAAGGAAAGTAGCCAAAAAGACTCAAAGTATTAACTAAGGAACAATGTTAAGGTGGGATTTTGGCTACGTGATGGGTCAAAAATGAACTTGAGTCATTCCCAAACTAAGATCGCCTAGAATATTCTTTGACTAAACTCAGGGAAAGCTCTAACTACACGTATGTACAAGAATTATTCAAAAATATCACCACACACTGCATCATACTCATTGAGCAAAAAAAGTTAGCCTACCAACGAATTTAAGCAACTTGTGCTTAATAAGTTACTCCGAGTCAAAGACTCATCCTTGTAAAGAGAGCCAAAAATTAAATTTAAAGGTCCCACTCAAAAGAAATATCAAAAACATCCTTATCTATTTTCAAAAAGAAAACTATGTTTTTGGTTTCTTTCAAAATCATTTCTTTCCTTGCCAATGATATTTTGAAAGTATTTTCAAACTTTTGCCTATTGCTAATCAACCAATAGGACTAGATAATTCACCTAAGGATGTTGCGTTATCATCCATCATGGGTAGAATTTCACTCACTTAGACAAAGAAACTAGACAAAAATAGAAACAAAAGATCAAAAGATTGAGAAAACAAAATTTTGCTCCTTTAGAAAGAACCTAATTTTGAAGAAAACCCTTGGAGCTTATTGGACACGCATATACAAAAGTGACAAGATAAATGCACACAAATTAAGTATTGCATTAACATTAAGAACATGACACAAGCCCGAAGAAGGGCAATACTTGGCATATCTATCCATATGCCCATCAAGGGATAACCCAAATAAATGTCAATAATAAAGAACAAGCCCTACGAAGACTAAAGTAAATAGATATTAAAAAGTAGAGTATATCTCTATAATCCATCCAACCAATGCCATCAAATGAAATAAATAGGTATAGACCATCAAGTCTAGTGCATATATCTCTATAGTCCATCCAACCAATGCCATCAAATGAAAAAAATAGGCATAGACCATCATGTTTAGACTAATATGCCCCACCACTACTAAAATTGATTTCATTATCCCCAATACAAAAATAAAATAAAAGTACAGGAGGTTAGAGACTCCCTACGGCGCACTAGGCATGCGGGTCCATGTCAATGGATGATCATATTACCTTACTAAGAGAATTGTCAAACTTGGCTGCTCAACTTGGGTCTGCTACTAAAGGTAACTCATCATCATCTAAGGAGTTAGAAGTAATTTTTGCCTTGTCTTTATCCAAAGCATGACCCCTTTTAGCATCTTATGGAAAAATTTTACTTGGAGATATATCTATGAAAAGAAAACAACAAAAAAAATATATAAAAGATAAAACATGTTTTGGGATTTTTTTTATCTATTAAGAAGGAAAGTAAAGTTAAAGAAAAACTTAGGTGAATTAAAGGTAACTTCATAATTACACTTCATGGGACTCATTTTACCACAACACTCAACTTTTTGAACTCGGCAATTTCACACATTCTTCACATATTGCCTATTTGGCTCATAAAACATTCATGGAACCAATAGAAATAGAAATGAACCTATACCCTTAAGAATGGTGTCACCTAATATATCATAGGTCAAGGCAAGCATTCATATCTCTCGGGTTACTCATACTTAACCTGTGAATGCAATGATAATCATATTAACGAGCTAAAGCCATAGAAGAGACATTTATCAACAACCTTACCCAAAAATCACCAGTTATCAATATTTACGACCAATTAGGCTCAAAACTATTCTTCAAAAATGATCACATAACTCCACTAGAAATATTACATTAACCATTATTTTATAAAAGGCATTTCTCTCTTATTGATATTTCGACAAACACATGGTGTGCATGCAAATGATGAGCTTGAAAAAAGAAAATAAAGGCACATGGGAGGAAGATCAATCCAACAATAAATCACCAAAAACACCATTTATACTCAAAATAACCCAATTAGATTACTCACCGCTCTGTTTAGCAACCAAAGTTCAAGTGGGCATTTCACCGAACAAGTTAAAGCTTTGCAATTGAGCATGTAAAACAAGGTGCGCATTTAAAAAAATTTCATTCCAACAACCATATTCTACAATTATAAGCTCAAATTTATTAAAATTAAATTAAAATAAACCATTGGATATGAACACCATTTTATACTTGAAAGATACTTTAAAGATAAAATAATAAAAGGTCATACCTTGTGAGCTAACTTAAAAGAGAAAAATGATGAAATAAAATACCAATTTAATGCATCCAGAGTTTCATTTTTGAGATAAAATTTTTAAAGATTTAATTGTTGTTGAAATGTGTGAAATTCCTTTGGCAAATTGGCTCAAGAAGGCCCATAAGCATATACCATTGCTGGACCTGCGCCTGGACTGCTTAGCCCGCTCAAGTGTAGGTCAAACCAGCTTGTTGCCCAGTGTTTAGTGATGTCCTACACCCAGCTACACCTGGCCTATGCCTGGACTGCTGTAGCATGTCCACAGTGTTGTTGTCCCCAGTTGCGCCTAAAATATACTTGGGATGCGCTTGGACTACTGCAACTTGTCTAGTATATATCCAACAAGTATAGCTTCTACCAAGCTGTATTCCAGGTGCTCTTGACCTACACCTAGACTTCTCAAGCATGTCCATCATAGGTCCAAGTTGGCACAATCAGTTTTGGAGCCAAATTTCAGATTAGATTGGCTTGAGGCATAGTTTTGAGCCCTCAAACCTTTTTCAACCCTTCTGTCTTTATTTATCACCTGGAAACATCCAAAAACAAGCTAAAATGTAATACCCCAATTTGCTAAACTGGAATGCTGCATGATGCTCATGACCCCGAGGGACCACAAGTTAATCCATGACTGATATATGTACTATATACTGCAAATTATAATATGATAATGCGGAATACATAGAACTGTAAGGCTATAAGGTTTAACTGAATAAAATCATGTGGGTGAAAATACCCAAAACAACTCAATCTGAAAGGTAAGTCTGAACGTAAATCTGAAAGCCTCTAAACTATCTGAATAAGGAGTTGAAGGAACATGTCTCCAACTAACTCTGTAAAACTGAACTGAAGAAATAAATAAATATATTAAATCATATTGTCCTCAAATCAATGAGGACTCACTGTGTCTCTGCGACTGGAATGCTACCACTACTTCTTGGTTGGAGCTCGTGTCTCGGAACCTATGGTGTAACATGAAAAGAAAGAAACATAGCAAAAATGCGCCAGTACAACTGAAGTACTGAGTATATGAGGAAGGTAGGCAGAACATAAAGGGTTTCATGCATGAACAACACTGACTGACTAATATGAACGTGGAAGTGCAAACACACATATATAGAAACTGGGACCATGAATATATGATAGCATGACCTGTAAGCTAATATATGGTTTACTGATAACTATCATGACTAATACTACAACTGATAACATAGACGACTGTATCTGACAGTCCTATATATACTAAAATTTGAAGAACGCCCTGAGTTCTTTTACTGATACTGATACTGAAACTATGGGAGGTAGTGTTTAACCGTCATGCCCTATGTATGCCATTATGGCTAAGCTGGGGTCCAATCTCTGCCCCAACTGGAGGAGTGTCAATACCGTGCCACGGGTAAGGACAGGCTGTGAGTGACCCTTATCTGGCAGGTACTCAATGAGAATGGTGGGAACCCTAAACTGACAGGTTAAGCCATCTCATCAACCCTAATCTGACGGGTTAAGATGTCTCAACCTACGCTGACTATGTAGTTCTGGAACACAAGGATGACTACTAAGAATCACACCCTGAACTAGTGGGTTAGTTCCCATCCTTGGGTTCACTCGGTGCTAACCTCTACTCCCACCTAGAGGGACTGGACATGAATAACTGACTGTGCATAACTTAATCTTACTAAATTCCATTGACTGGCAGAATGTTACTAATATCTGGCAACTGACTAAGATCATGAGGTTTTCCTGAGTCACATGACTGACTGAAGTTTATGGAATCATAGCTTGAGTTCGGATATCGTGAAACATGACATGGCTGTAGGCACACAGCTATAATTTTCGAGTACAAGTACCCCCAGGACTCGATAGGAGGAAACTACATGACTTGATCATAACATTTGAGTCCACAATTCACAATATCATAAGTAAAGCTTTCATAATAAGAATGATTCTCAACAAACTATCAGATGATCAGGAATGCACACAATATGTATATACTTGCATGGCTTCAATAACATGGTCATTCCATATCGCAACAATATCATGAGCATCTCGTACAACTTCTTCAATTCAAGACAATAGCATGGGGATCACGTTGAACATAAACTTAGAACATAGAATAGTCATTTAGGACTTAATATGTCATACAAACATGATTTCTATTCCCTTAGGTATTTTCACAAACACCTTACATGCACATCTTAGGCATAGGTGGATTCATCAAGATTACAAAAATTCAACCACCAATTTTACATATTTATACGTTAAATGCCACCATATCCACACAATAAAGATACAAAGATCCCATCTTAGGAATCATAAAACTCCAACCAAATAAACATCAACCACCAACAATATAAACATCATGATACAAAATTTAGAAGATGGTTCTTGAGCTTCATGGATGAAAGGAGTCCATGAATCAACTCATGCATACCTTAGAAGGAATATTCTTGATGATTGACGGAGGAATTTCCTTGAAATCAGATCGTCAAGCTTAGTTACGCAACCCTAGTTGTTTTTCACTTTTAGTGCTCTTGGATGATGAGCTTTGAGATTATAATAAGGTTGTAATATGTTTAGAAGCTATATATTTTGTAGGGTTAAGTTTAGGGACGTGTAAGGAGTGTTAAAAGACTTAATTACCCTTAAAATAACTCAAAACGGAGTGTTTTTGGTACCTGGAACTAACTTAGGCGGCGCCCAAGTGATTGATTAAGCTAGGTTAGGCGGCGCCTAACCAATCGCCTATGTTTGGTTGGGTGGCGCCTAACCAATTGCCTATCCTTATTGTCTCTCACAAAAATGGGCATAACTTTTCGCTCGGGTATTGGATTAAGGCAAAATTGGTATCATTGGAAAGCTAATTCGATTTTCTACAATTTGGTAGGTCTAAATCAGCCAAAATACCACATTAACATCAAGTTATACTCATTAAAAGATGACCCTTGCAAAATAGAACACTAAAACTTGATGGATTCAAAAACTCTAAGTTTGTATTACCTTAAGTGACTCATATGAACATGCTTAATGCATCATAAGCTATCCTATCACTAGGACATTCATTGTAATTAATGTACTCAAGTATGAATCACAGGATAGGAGATTTCATACATAGGAATACTTATTCACCTCCTAGCTTAGAAACATACGGGGTATTATATAAAATTAGTATAAAAACATTAGAAAATATCAAGAAAATTCCTTGAGTTACCTCCAAAGAAGCACTATTGCGCCCAAGCGCACACGCAAGTGCACTTGGTCTCACCAAGTAATATAGTGGCCTTAAATAAAGATGAATATTAATCCCTCAGAGACTTGTGTTAAGAAACTATCGAATTCTAGTTTAACAATTGAGATTACTAGTGCAACGTAGCCAAAAGAGTTTTGAAAGTTTCTAACTAAAAGTAAACTAAAATAATGCGGAAAAGTAAAGACTTTGGACAATCAATGGATGAAAACCTGAGGTTAAAGCACTACGAACAATCATACTATGCTACTGAACTTCATTCTTTAGATTATTTGTCTTGGTTTTTGATTCGTAGGGTTTATCGTATGATAATGAACTCCTAACCTCTAATCTTCTACCTAACTAGACATTATAACTATATTAGTGAGCGGGGATGTAATAATCAATTTCGATGAATTAAAATGTCATCCTATAAGTGAACCAAACAAGGCTTAAAGGTACATCCCTATCCTAGATTCTAATTCAAATTCCTTATTTTATAAAAAAAAATAAGAACCTTACTCTAATTATCCCCACATTCTATCTTCTTATTCCCATCCCAAGTTTATAAACACGGCAATGGATGTATTCTAATGGTCGTGAATCCTTAAAATAGTTTTAAAAATGATAAATAAACAATCAAATATGATAACCAATCAAAAAAAATCAATTCAAAGCAATTGTAATCATGTTCCTTGCCTTAACCCCGAGAAAAGTCTTTTAGCTACTCAAGGACATAGTCGTAATGAAGATGAATACACATAATAAATCCATTAAAAAGGCTTAAGTAAATGAATAAAAACCCTAATTGAAGTGTTTTACAGATCCTCTCCAAGTTTCAAGGACGACCAAGGTGTTTAGCCTTATGTTTAAGTGTCCTGTTTATAGGAGGACAAAACTGCCAATTTTTGCACTAGGCCACATTGCAGGGTTAATTTTCTACATCTTACTTCTCCACGTACCTTCATTGTAGATACAAATTGTTTTGGGTCCCTTAGGAAGCTTCCTATTTATGTAAATCATCATAGGGCCTTTGATTTTGTCCGCGATGCACCATGGACTTCTAAGAGGTCCGTTTGACGTCAAGTCTTGCCTTGTGCTTTCGTTGATCCATTCCAAGCCTTTTTTGTGTTGTTCCCACTTGATTTAAAGATCTTATATAAATCATATATCATCATAATCAACTCATAAAAAATTCTATATCATTAAACACAAAAAATTAGAGCTTAAAACAACACAACATCCAAGACGATGAACACTTGTTGCGCCCAAGCACACACGCAAGTGTACGTGGTCTCACCAAGTAATACAGTGGCCTTAAATAAATTTGAATGTCCATCCCTCAGATACTTGTGTAAATAAACTATCCAATTCTATTTTAACAATTGAGATTACTAGTACAACGTAGCCAAAAGAGTTTTGAAAGTTTATAACTAAAAGTAAACTAAAATAATGCAGAAAAGTAAAGACTTTGGACAATAATGGATGAAAACCCGGGGTTAAATCACTACGAACAATCATACTATGCTATTGAACTTAATTCATTAGATTATTTGTCTTGGTTGTTGATTCATAGGGTTTATCGTATGATCATGGTCTCCTGACCTCTAATCTTCTACCTAACTAGACATTATAACTACATTATTGAGCGGAGATGTAATAATCCATTTCGATGAATTAAAATGTCATCCTATAAGTGAACCAAACAAG